>NC_091983.1:48885480-49185480 GCF_044704955.1 Pristiophorus japonicus
GTGATCGCAAGCAGCTATGAAGTGACTCTACCGCTCAAAAGCAGGCCAGCGGTGTACACAGGGCATTTTCTTTGGAGACAGCCATGCTACTACTCAATGGGGATCCCATTGCTGTTTATAAAATGGAAGAAAGCAGGTGACCTTCAAAATGAACACACATCAAAATGCCTTGAACAGTCTTCGAAAGTATCTTTGCAGTTACCTCCAGGATGTTGTTGATAATTCACAAATTCTCAATGATCCTGGACAAATCTCAACTGCAATTAGAGTTTATTTGTAACTTTCTGTTATTGGTGCAGCATCTCTAATGGTAAATCCGAGATTCATTCTGAATCCCGAGTAGTGATTATTAGCAAAGTCCACAGCTTGCAGTGACTTACTTGGCCATTGTTGGAACATAAGAACATAGGAATTCGGAGAAGAGTAAGCCATTTGGCAGAAAAAAAATCAAAGAGCAAGTTATTATTTAAATGGAGAAAGATTGCAAAGTGCTGCAGTACAGTGGGACCTGGGAGTACTTGTGCATGAAACACAAAAGGATAGTATGCAGATACAGCAAGTGATCAAGATTGCCAATGGAATCTTGGCCTTTATTGCAAAGGGGATGGAGTATAAAAACTATACAGGGTATTGGTGAGGCCACTGCGTGCAATTTTGGTTTCCATATTTACGAAAGGATATACTTGCTGTGGAGGCAGTTCAGAGAAGATTCACTAGGTTGATCCTGGGGATGAGGGGGTTGACTTATGAGGAAAGGTTGAGTAGGTTGGGCCTCTGCTCATTGGAATTCAGAAGAATGAAAGGTGATCTTATCAAAACGTGTAAGATTATGAGGGGGCTTGACAAGGTGGATTAGAGAGGATCTTTCCACTGATGGGGGAGACTAGAACTAGAGGGCATGATCTTAGAATAAGGGACCGCCCATTTAAAACAGAGTTGAGGAGAAATTTCTTCTCTCAGAGGGTTGTAAATCTGTGGAATTTGCTGCCTCAAAGAGCTGTGGAAGCTGGGACATTGAATAAATTTTAGATAGAAATAGATAGTTTCTTAAATGATAAGGGGTTATGGGGAGCAGGCAGGGAAGTGGAGCTGAGTCCATGATCAGTTCAGCCAAGATCTTATTGAATGGCGGAGCAGGCTCGAGGGGCCGTATGGCTGTTCTTATTTCTTATGTTCTTATACGGCCCCTCGAGCCTGCTCCACCATTCAATAAGATAATGGCTGGCCTTTAACCTCAACTCCACTTTCTCGTCCGATCTCCAAATCCCTTGATTCCCCTCGACTCCAAAAATCTCTCTATCTCAGCCTTGAATATATTCAACGATGCTGCAGCCATAGTCCTTTGGAATAGCGAATTTCAAAGTTTCACAACAGAAGTTTATCACTTTTGAAAGCAGCCCATGGAGAGTGTTATTTGTTTCACATTTAGATTATGTATACACACCTTTTGTTATTGAAAGAACTGCACATTTGGTGCACTATGTGTTAACTTTCATCAATTGTCTATAAATCAAAATTGGCATTTAAAAAGCAGTGTTGTCCCAAAGTCCAAACTTCCTTTGATACAAAAATCTTCATTATAAATAGTTTCAATGGGCCCAAGTTTCGGGCCGCGCCTAGAACGGCGCAGCCCCGACCTGGACGCCCGTTTCTCGCGCCACAAAGTGCGCCTAAAAAAAACTTCCAGATTCTCCGGCTCCCTGCTGGTCTTCTTGAGTCGGACGCGGCGCAGTACGAGATGTAGGGGGCGGAGCCAGGTCCTTGCGCTGAAAACAGTGCCGGGACCTCTGCACATGCGCGCTACAGTGGGCGCGCATGTCCAGTAGCTCCAGGTGCCCGAAACTGTGTGGGAGGAGCCGAAGCACACAGCCCCTAGTCCTGGCCGAAATGCCTCACTGGGGCTGCGTGCATAAGGCTGCCTCCCACGCCCAGCTCCTGCTTCCTCCCGACCCGATTCGAATCCAGCTCCCCCCCCACATCCCCCCGCCCCCGGACCGGACCCGACCCGCGCTCCCCCTCCCCCACGCCACCCGACATGACCTCCCTCTCCCTCCCCCCCCGACCCGAACCGAACCTCCCTCCCTCCCACCACCCCCCCGACCCGACCCGACCCGCGCTCCCGACCCCCCCCCCCCCCAGACCGGACCCAACCCAACCTGACCTCCCTCCCCCCGCCCCCGACACGAACCGACCCGCGCTCCCTCCCTCCCCCCCCTACCCGAACCAACCCGACCTCCATCCTCCCCCCCCCGACCCGACCCGTGCTCCAGACCGCGCCCCCCACTCCCCCGCGGACCGGACCCGACCCGAATTGACCCGCGCTCCCCCCGACCCGACCTGCGCTCCTGACCCCAGACCCCGGACCCGACCTGACCCAACGCCACCTACCTGTAAATCTGGTGCTGGGGACGGGCTCTGCCCGAAGTCTTGGGCCCGGCCGGGCCTGGCCCGTTCAGCCTCCCCACCGCCCCCTTCTCCTTTCCCCCCCTTCTCCTTCCCCCCCTTCTCCTTCCCCCCTCTCCTTTCCCCCCCTCTCCTTTCCCCCCTTCTCCTTTCCCCCCCTTCTCCTCTCCCCCCACCTTCTCCTCTCCCCCCTTTCCTCTTTCCCCCTTTCCCCTCCCCCTCCCCCCCTTTCCCCTTCCCCTCTCCCCTCCCCTTCTCCTTCCCCTCTCCCCCCCTTCTCCTCCTCCCCCTTCCCCTCCTCCCCCCTCCCCTCCTCCCCCCTTCTCCTCCTCCCCCCCTTCTCTCCCCCCTTCTCTCCCCCATCCCCTTTCTCCCCCCTCCCCCTTCTCCCCCCTCCCCCTTCTCCTCCTTCCCTCCCCCTTCTCCCCATCCCTCCCCCTTCCCTCCCTCCCCTTCTGCCTCCCTCCCTTCCCTCCCTCTGCTCCCCCCTCTCTCCCTCTGCCCCCCACCCCTCCTCCTCCTCCCCTTGCTGTCAGAAACACAGACACTGACAGACAGAGAGTGAGAGACACACACAGACAGACAGACAGAGAGATAGAGACACTGACAGAGACACATTGGGGGGAGCATCCCAGCACGCTGTTGGAGGGCTCCCGGTGCTGCAGTCGGTAAATAGAGAATATTTTCTTTATTGATTTTTTTAAAAATTCGTTCTTATTAATTTTTTTTGATTGATTTATTTTTTGATTTATTGATGTTTTTATCATTTATTATTGATGATGGCTCTTTATTTGTAAAACTGAAGTGTTTAATGTTTGTAAACTTCCCTTTAAACCGCCCCCCCCATTCCCTACGCCTGATTTGTAACCTACGCCTGATTTTCTAAAGTGTAGACAAGGTTTTTTCCAGCGTACCAAAATCTTCACTTATTCCATTCCAAGTTAGTTTGGAGTAAGTTTTCACTGCCGAAACTTTGAAAACAGGCATAAGTGGCCGGACACGCCCCCTTTTGAAAAATAAATTCTGTTCCAAAGTGAAACTGTTCTAACTGACTAGAACTGGAGCAAACTAAATGCCGAGAATTTGAATTTCTAAGATACTCCATTCTACGTAGTAATGGTGAATGCCCTTATTACCACCGCTAAAGTCCCAGGAAATTATGATGTTGGTGAATAACGCCACTGTTATAGCAACACTCTAATTTTATGGGAGTTTAGTGCCATTTTGCCACCGTTGAAAGCTGTTGCTCCAAAAAATCAGGAGCAACTGAGGCTGAAACTTGGGCCCTAAATCTGGATATTTGAACCACAACTATCAGTTTATCATAATCATCTCAATAATAACAGATTTATTGAGCCCTATTCTCAAGCATCTTTCTGCAATAAAATGGCTTTAATGCAGCAAATTAGCCCTCATCACTGTTTACAATGGAAGGTGGAGCTTGCACAATGGTTCTTTCCAGCTTTCAACGGTGGCAAAATGGCACTAAACTCCCATAAAATTAGGGTGTTGCTATAACAGTGGCGTTATTCACCAACATCATAATTTCCTGGGACTTTAGCGGTGGTAATAAGGGCATTCACCATTACTACGGTGCCACGACCCAGCAAATTCCTGGCCAATATTGCTCCTTCAAATTCTTCCCACAGGGAGCGAGGGACTCTGCAGAGCTTCATTTGTCTGAAGTTTATCGGTGGCTGGTGATCTCTCAGGAGGTCGAATGGGCTGGTAAAGCCCACGATACAGTGACTTGACTCAGCCTGTGAAGGAAAAGGAGTTTTAAAACATTTTCTTTCCAAATTTTAACATGTTTTTATGTCTGCTCCTCCGACCCTCAGACCTAAACTTCCATGCTGTGAGAGCGCTACTGCCAAGCTAGAGTTGTCATAATGGCCTCAGTGAGAAACAGCTCAAGGGTTGCCACATATCAAGCATTGTGAATCCCTAAAATGAGCGAGTGGAAAAAAATGCTCATGTAAAGCTGATCCTACAGAAAAGGGTGTGGGGTAAAAGATAATGTACTCATCAGGCACATAATACTGTGAGATTCATCTTTCTCATTCAACATCCTGAAGACAGACAGAAACTTACTACAAGACAGAAACATTAAGACCCCAGCACCAGAGTGTACCCAACTCCTTACTTCTCACCAACATGGCAACAGCAAGCTCTCCCTCACCCACACCACCCTCTCCCTCCAAGTCAAGGCTGAAATATATTCAGTGAACCCCTCCAGAAACTTTGAGAAACTCACTTATTGAGCCCAAGTTTCCACATGATTTGCGCCTGATTTTTAGGAGCAACTGGTGGAGAACGGACTATCTTAGAAATCGCAATTCTCCACATTTTTTTTTTCTGCAGTTCTAGTCAGGTAGAACAGTTCTACTTTGGAACAGAATTTTTTCTTCAAAAGGGGGCGTGTCCGGCCACGGACACCTGATTTGAAAGTTTCCACAGTGAAAATGTACTCCAAACTAAAGTAGAATGGAGCAAGTGAAGATTTTTGTAGAACTGAAAAACCTGTTCTACACATTAAAAAATCAGGCGCAGGTTACAAATTAGGCGTCCAGAACGAGGTGGGGGGGGGGGAAGGGAAGTCATTAAATTCTACAATAAATCCTTATTTATACTTATACAAATATTATACAAATAAATCCAACCTGAATAAACATTTATAAGCAAAGAAAAGATTAAATAAACCATCTTCCTACCTGTGTGAAAGTGCTTCAGGCAGGCCTTTCGGGTCCACAGCACCAGATTTACAGGTAGGTGGCGTTGGGTTGGGTCGGGTCGGGGAGGTTCGGTTCGGTTCGGTTTGGGTCGGGGGCGGGGGGGGGGAGAGAGAGAGGGAGGGAGGGGAGAGAGAGAGGGAGGGAGGGGAGAGAGAGGGAGGGAGGGGGGAGAGAGGGAGAGAGGGGGAGAGAGGGAGGGAGGGCGGAGAGAGGGGGGGAGGGGGGAGAGGAGAGGGAGAGGAGAGGAGGGAGGGGGGTCTGAGGAGGGGGGGGAGAGGAGAGGGAGAGGGAGGTGGAGAGGAGAGGGAGAGGGGGGGTAGAGGAGAGGGAGAGGGGGGGGGGAAGAGCTCAGGTCGGATCCAGTCCGGGAGCGGGAGTCGGGTCGGGTCCAGTGGGGGGGAGCGCGGGTCGAGGGGACGGGAGGGCGGGTCGGGTTGGGTCCAGTCGGGGGGGCGGGGAGCGCGGGTTGGGTCGGGTCGGGGGGGGGCGCGGGTGTTGGGTCTGGTCCGGAGGCAGGGGGGGTGGGGAGCGGGTGTCGGGTCTGGTCTGGTCCGGAGGCAGGGGGAGGGGGGGCGGGGAGCGAGTGTCGGGTCTGGTCGGGGGGGGGAGCAGGAGCTGACCGTGGGAGGAGCCTTATTCATGCAGCCCCAGTGAGGCCATTCAGCCAGGGTAGGGGCTGCGTGCTTCGGGCCCCTCCCACACAGTTTCGGGCGCCTGGAGTTACTGCACTTGCGTGCCCACTGTCGCGCGCATGTGCAGAGGTACCGGCACTGTTTTCAGCGCAGGGACCTGGCTCCGCCCCCCCACAGCTCGTGCTGGCTGCGCCGAGGGCCAGAGGACCTGTAAGTAGGTGGAGAATACCGAGGATTTTTTTAGGTGCACTTTGTGGCGCGAAAAACGGGCATCCAGGTCGGGACTGCGCCATTCTAGGCGCGTGTGGAAACTTGGGCCCATTATACTGGGCAGTAAATACCCACTCCAACAGACACCATGTAGAACCCCTTCCCCTACCACTAGAACACTGCCCCAACCAATAAAAATCAAATGTGGAGCGGACAGGGAAGTGGAGCTGAGCCCAAGATCAGATCAGCCGTGATCTCATTAAGTGGCGGAGCAGGCTCCAGGGGCCAAATGGCCTACTCCTGCTCCTATTTCTTATGTTCTTAAATATAAGACACTGTCAGGTAGCAAATTGATGGAAGAGCCAGTAAACTAGGAGAGCTTTTTCCATCCTCTGTGTGATTAAAAAAAAGTCAACCCCCCCGCTCACGCCCACCCAACCACAGTATTCTGGGGATCAAATTAATGAATTCAGTCAGGAAAAGGGAAATGTAAAAACTAAAGCCTAAAACACTGGGCCTGAATTTGCAGTCGGAAGCTCCCGTGGCCAAATGCCTCCGAACTGCAAGAAAAGTATGAATCTATTTGTTGGTCCGAGAGGTTCGGACACTTGTGTTCTCGGGCCTCTACGCGTACATCTGCGTAAAGGGCACAAGCAGTTCACAAACGCCCCTGGGATCATGTGGGTCGGCCCAACCAATCAAAATGGATATTCCCATTATGCTTATGGGAATTCCATTACGTACACAATCCCCATATCATCATCATCTTAGGCAGTCCCTCAAAATGAGGGGGAGCCAATTTAAAACCGAGTTGAGAAGGAATTTCTTCTCCCAGAGGGTTGTGAATCTGTGGAATTCTCTGCCCAAGGAAGCAGTTGAGGCTAGCTCATTGAATGTATTCAAATCACAGATAGATTTTTAACCGACAAGGGAATTAAGGGTTACGGGGAGAGGGCGGGTAAGTGGAGCTGAGTCCACGGCCAGATCAGCCATAATCTTATTGAATGATGGAGCAGGCTCGAGGGGCTAGATGGCCTACTCCTGTTCCTAATTCTTATGTTCTTATGACTTGCTTCCACTCCAAAAAGGGATGAGTTCACAGGTGTTTCAATAAAGGACCTAATATTCCAGATCCTAAACTACATCTTGAAGGGTACAAGATGCCTGTGCATGGATTTTTTTTAATGTGTGGTGGCCGTTGCACACCAGCCACTACACGGGCTTGACAGAGTTAGGTCTTGGTCCAGTGGCATGGATTACCCAAGACGACTGGAGTCCAGCTCTGCTGCATGGGCCTAGTGCGCACACATAAACAGCTGCCCCTGGGCTCACGCCTCTCCTGGCCCCGAACTCACATCTCTCCCGGGTCCTGATTACTTCCCTCTACATTCTCTCGCCGCTCCTTCGCCCCGACCTCGCCGCTCCTGCTGCACCTGCCCACACTCCAATCACCAACCTCGACTTGATGACGTCCGTCTTCGCTGTTGTCACCCTCCTGCACCAACTCACGCTGTACCTTGCAGTGGTACGCCGCCACGTTGTCCAGGGGCCACCGCTCGCTGCTCCTTTTATGGGGCCGACTTGCCGCTGATGGTCTCTCGCAGGTCGGGGCTGCCACGTTGTCCAGGGACCGCCGCTCCTTACTCTAGGCTAGTTAACCAGGGGCTGTACTGTAGGCTAATTAACCAGAGACCGTACTGTAGGCTAGTTAACCAGGGAACATACTGTAGGCTAGTTAACTAGGGACCGAACTGTAGGCTAGTTAACCAGAGACTGTACTGTCGGCTAGTTAACCAGGGAGCGTACTGTAGGCTAGTTAACCAGGGTCCAAACTGTAGGCTAGTTAACCAGAGACTGTATTGTAGGCTAGTTAACCAGGGAGCGTACTGTAGGCTAGTTAACCAGGGAGCGTACTGTAGGCTAGTTAACCAGAGACTGTACTGTAGGCTAGTTAACCAGGGAGCGTACTGTCGGCTAATTAACCAGGGACCGAACTGTAGGCTAGTTAACCAGAGACTACTGTAGGCTAGTTAACCAGTATGGTCTCTGGTTAACTAGCGTACAGTACGGAATCCATATAAGCATGAATAGGAATACCCTAAAAAACACAATTACACACCAGGTAAATAAAAATACATTATTACATGTTCAAAATTAATTAAAATACAATTTAAATACAATTTAAAACAAAAATTTACATTTTTGAAAAATAAATTTAAACATGTTAAAGGGATTAAAAAAAGATTTTTTCTGTTTAAATAATTTAAATAAAATTTTTAAAATTATTTTAATATTTATTTAAACTCTTATGCTGGTAAATGAATGCCTTACGCCTGTTTTTACCAGGCGTAAGAGTTTCACAGGCATTCGCTGGGTCACCTAACTCTCCACCAGCAAATGTCCATTTCCCGGGGATGCGTTGGATCTGTAAAGCTGAAACTTGACAGATCACAAGTTCTGGGTCTTCACGCTCACGCATTGCATGGGGAATCACGGAACTTGCAGGGTACTTACGGGTGCGATTGAGGTTATAGGACCAGGAAAAACTGGGCCAATATCGAAAAGTAGGCAGAACCTTGTAACTTAATTTGAATGCTGTCAATTTCCAATGTCTTTGATTGTTAACACAATTCAACTTGGCATATATTGATAGATGCATGGAAGAATCGATATGTCCCTCAGAGATATCCTCCTTATAAAATGGGTTATTAATCTATGGGATTAGAGCTATGTATTCCAAATTAAATCAAGTGAACTAAAAACATGATGGGACATAATTTCCAATTACAACAGACATTTAGCACAGTGTACTATATTCCTCTGTGAGCTTTTGTTAGGCAGGTAATAACTCATTTAAAATAAACAGGTTAACATCAGCATTAAGGTAGTGTGTCGAGGAATGGGGTATGAGCCAGATAAAAGTTGCTGATTAAAAAAATGTACCCTGAAATAGCAAAAATGTTTCAAAAGCCTTTGGAGGGTTTGCTTGAATCGTGTCTGCAAAATGAAAGTAAAGAGAAAGGATGTTATGGAGTATTCTCTTAATGATGATCTCTAAATTAGAATTTATTAAACCAAAGAGCAGAAATCTTTCAAGCCACCTAAACAAGCACTGACAATAACTATTATGTCCGTAATGTACTTATGAATGACTCCACGAGATAATGTGTTGTACTCAAACTGTAGTGACCTTGGTCCTTTATTCCAAACTCCAGAGTGAGGAAACCGCATGGTGGCTCCCCTTTTATATCACCTCTACCACCAGGGCAGAAAACCCCGGTCTCCACCAGTTGCACCCTCTAGTGGTGCCAGCATGTATATACACAGTGTAAACCTGATTGAAAGTACATCAGGTAAACAAGTCTCCATCTTATGCAACTATACAGTGACTACACAAAGAGTATATCTATAGTCTGCATATATAAAAATAACTACTGGCAAAAGTATAATTGGCTCACTGTTTACAACCATGCACTATGTCTTGATGTACCAACAAGCATGACTATTGCCTATTGACTTCACCATTTGGGAAATACAATAACATTGGCTCAGTGTGTGTTTCAGCTCAGGCTCAGTGGGTAGCACACTTGCCTCCAGGGACTTAAACACATAAATCTAGGCTGGCACTCCAGTGCAGTGCTGAGGGAGTGCTGCACTGCCATCTTTCAGATGAAACTTTAAACCAACATCCTGTCTGCTCTCTGAAGTGGATGTGAAAGATCCCATGGCACTATTTTGAAGAACAGCAGGGGAGTTATCCCCGGTGCCCTGGCCAATATTTATCCCACAATCAACATAACAAAAAAACAGACTATCTGGTTATTGTCACAATGCTGTTTGTGGGAGCTTGCTATGTGCAAATTGGCTGCCACATTTCCTACATTACAACAGTGACTACACACCAAATGTATTTCATTGGTTATAAAGTGCTTTGAGACATCAGTGAATGGCACTATAGAAATCCAATCTTTCTTTCCTTCTTAGAAACTTACATAAACCTAATGACACAGCCTTGCTTATTTCCTCAGTTAATAAATAGGAAAGGAACAATCTTAGGAAAACTTTTCTTTCATGGATTTGTATTCAAATGTGTATGACAGGCATCTGTCAATCACCCTCTAGTGGCTGAGTATAAAGAAACACTCATATGGTGATCATCTCCTGGAGCTCCATGGGCCACATGTAAGAGTTACAGTATGGATACTAATCCATTTTTAATACTATCAGTAGAGTTAATGAAGCGTTGCAACATTTTGTTATTATTTTTAACCTGAGGAAGCCTGTAAAAGCAGTGCAAACTTCCATATTGTATCTTGCTTGCTTATTTGCCACATTCAATAAAACTGTTCCATCATTTAAAGCAGTGGTGGGCAAAATACGGCCCACAGGCCATATCCGGCCCGCCAAGTCATTCTATCCGAGGGAGGGAGAACAGCTAGTTGTCGTGGTGCACATTGGTACCAACGACATAGGTAAAAAAAAGGGATGAGGTCCTACGAAACGAATTTAAGGAGCTAGGAGCTAAATTCAAAAGTAGGACCTCAAAAGTAGTAATCTCGGGATTGCTACCAGTGCCACATGCTAGTCAGAGTAGGAATCGCAGGATAGCGCAGATGAATACGTGGCTTGAGCAGTGGTGCAGCAGAGAGGGATTCAAATTCCTGGGGCATTGGAACCGGTTCTGGGGGAGGTGGGACCAGTACAAACCGGACGGTCTGCACTTGGGCAGGACCGGAACCAATGTCCTAGGGGGAGTGTTTGCTAGTGCTGTTGGGGAGGAGTTAAACTAATATGGCAGGGGGATGGGAACCAATGCAGGGAGACAGAGGGAAACAAAAAGGAGACAAAAGCAAAAGACAGAAAGGAGATGAGGAAAAGTGGAGGGCAGAGAAACACAAGGCAAAGAACAAAAAGGGCCACTGTACAGCAAAATTCTAAAAGGACAAAGGGTGTTAAAAAAAACAAGCCTGAAGGCTTTGTGTCTTAATGCAAGGAGTATCCGTAATAAGGTGGATGAATTAACTGTGCAAATAGATGTTAACAAATATGAAGTGATTAGGATTACAGAGACGTGGCTCCAGGATGATCAGGGCTGGGAACTCAACATCCAGGGGTATTCAACATTCAGGAAGGATAGAATAAAAGGAAAAGGAGGTGGGGTAGCATTGCTGGTTAAAGAGGAGATTAATGCAATAGTTAGGAAGGACATTAGCTTGGATGATGTGGAATCTATATGGGTAGAGCTGCAGAACACCAAAGGGCAAAAAACGTTAGTGGGAGTTGTGTACAGACCTCCAAACAGTAGTAGTGATCTTGGGGAGAGCATCAAACAGGAAATTAGGGGTGCATGCAATAAAGGTGCAGCAGTTATAATGGGTGACTTTAATATGCACATAGATTGGGCTAACCAAACTGGAAGCAATACGGTGGAGGAGGATTTCCTGGAGTGCATAAGGGATGGTTTTCTAGACCAATATGTCGAGGAACCAATGAGGGGGGAGGCCATCTTAGACTGGGTGTTGTGTAATGAGAGAGGATTAATTAGCAATCTCGTTGTGCGAGGCCCCTTGGGGAAGAGTGACCATAATATGGTGGAATTCTGCATTAGGATGGAGAATGAAACAGTTAATTCAGAGACCATGGTCCAGAACTTAAAGAAGGGTAGCTTTGAAGGTATGAGGCGTGAATTGGCTAGGATAGATTGGCGAATGATACTTAAGGGGTTGACTGTGGATGGGCAATGGCAGACATTTAGAGACCGCATGGATGAACTACAACAATTGTACATTCCTGTCTGGCGTAAAAATAAAAAAGGGAAGGTGGCTCAACCGTGGCTATCAATGGAAATCAGGGATAGTATTAAAGCCAAGGAAGTGGCATACAAATTGGCCAGAAATAGCAGCGAACCCGGGGACTGGGAGAAATTTAGAACTCAGCAGAGGAGGACAAAGGATTTGATTAGGGCAGGGAAAATGGAGTACGAGAAGACGCTTGCAGGGAACATTAAAACGGATTGCAAAAGTTTCTATAGATATGTAAAGAGAAAAAGATTAGTAAAGACAAACGTAGGTCCCCTACAGTCAGAATCAGGGGAAGTCATAACGGGGAACAAAGAAATGGCAGACCAATTGAACAAGTACTTTGGTTCGGTATTCACTAAGGAGGACACAAACAACCATCCGGATATAAAAGGGGTCAGAGGGTCTAGTAAGGAGGAGGAACTGAGGGAAATCCTTTTTACTCAGGAAATTGTGTTGGGGAAATTGATGGGATTGAAGTTCGATAAATCCCCAGGGCCTGATGGACTGCATCCCAGAGTACTTAAGGAGCTGGCCTTGGAAATAGCGGATGCATTGACAGTCATTTTCCAACATTCCATTGACTCTGGATCAGTTCTTATCGAGTGGAGGGTAGCCAATGTAACCCCACTTTTTAAAAAAGGAGGGAGAGAAAAAACAGGGAATTATAGACCGGTCAGCCTGACCTCAGTAGTGGGTAAAATGATGGAATCAATTATTAAGGATGTCATAGCAGCACATTTGGAAAGAGGTGACATGATAGGTCCAAGTCAGCATGGATTTGTGAAAGGGAAATCATGCTTGACAAATCTTCTGGAATTTTTTGAGGATGTTTCCAGTAGAGTGGACAAGGGAGAACCAGTTGATGTGGTATATTTGGACTTTCAGAAGGCTTTCGACAAGGTCCCACACAAAAGATTAATGTGCAAAGTTAAAGCATATGGGATTGGGGGTAGTGTGCTGACATGTATTGAGAACTGGTTGTCAGACAGGAAGCAAAGAGTAGGAGTAAATGGGTACTTTTCAGAATGGCAGGCAGTGACTAGTGGGGTACCGCAAGGTTCTGTGCTGGGGCCCCAGCTGTTTACACTGTACATTAATGATTTAGACGAGGGAATTAAATGTAGTATCTCCAAATTTGCGGATGACACTAAGTTGGGTGGCAGTGTGAGCTGCGAGGAGGATGCCATGAGGCTGCAGAGTGACTTGGATAGGTTAGGTGAGTGGGCAAATGCATGGCAGATGAAGTATAATGTGGATAAATGTGAGGTTATCCACTTTGGTGGTAAAAACAGAGAGACAGACTATTATCTGAATGGTGACAGATTAGGAAAAGTGGAGGTGCAACGAGACCTGGGTGTCATGGTACATCAGTCATTGAAGGTTGGCATGCAGGTACAGCAGGCGGTTAAGAAAGCAAATGGCATGTTGGCCTTCATAGCGAGCGGATTTGAGTACAGGGGCAGGGAGGTGTTACTACAGTTGTACAGGGCCTTGGTGAGGCCACACCTGGAGTATTGTGTACAGTTTTGGTCTCCTAACTTGAGGAAGGACATTCTTGCTATTGAGGGAGCGCAGCGAAGGTTCACCAGACTGATTCCCGGGATGGCGGGACTGACCTATCAAGAAAGACTGGATCAACTGGGCTTGTATTCACTGGAGTTCAGAAGAATGAGAGGGGACCTCATAGAAACGTTTAAAATTCTGATGGGTTCAGACAGGTTAGATGCAGGAAGAATGTTCCCAATGTTGGGGAAGTCCAGAACCAGGGGTCACAGTCTAAGGATAAGGGGTAAGCCATTTAGGACCGAGATGAGGAGAAACTTCTTCACCCAGAGAGTGGTGAACCTGTGGAATTCTCTACCACAGAAAGTTGTTGAGGCCAATTCACTAAATATATTCAAAAAGGAGTTAGATGAAGTCCTTACTACTAGGGGGATCAAGGGGTATGGCGAGAAAGCAGGAATGGGGTACTGAAGTTGCATGTTCAGCCATGAACTCATTGAATGGCGGTGCATGCTCGAAGGGCTGAATGGCCTACTCCTGCACCTATTTTCTATGTTTCTATGTTTCTATCCGGCCCACTAGATGGGACAGAAATAGAACATGAGCTGTAGCTCGGGCGCACATTCGTCTATCCACTTTCACTTCACCCAAACTGCAGCCAAGGCAAAGCCATAGTAATACTTCATTACATTAATAATTTGCAAAAGCGATTCTCACTGGCTTGATCTTAAAACGATCCGTGATTCTGGGCCGCAATGGTGGACGTCCGTACCCAGAATGCATTGCGGACTCAAATATACCCTATCCAATTTAGAGTGGCGTCAAAGCTTCTCATCTCCACAACTCTTTTACTGAAGAAAGTGACTGGTGCTATATTTTTCCTCTCCCGGTATCCAGAGTACGAAGTCAGGAGAGTATTCATCTGGCACCAATTAGTAATCTTTGCAGAGGGGCAGAAGGATGACTGAGGTGGGGAATTGATGCTGACACAGGCTCTAAAGAGGGTACAGTTCTATTTCACAGCACTGGTTTATAGAGACCAGAAGATACCATAACATTTCAACTTTTATCTTTGATTCATTCCTAAGCAGTATCGAATACATATTGTGTAGGTAAGATAGCATCTGACTCCTATCTGAATTTATGTTTATGCAATGTTTATGTTTATGCAATGTTTATGTTTATGCAGTGGTCCCTCTAATATTTTTTCACGTGCGGTCCCTTTAAATTTGCTGCGCGGCCGGCCACTGTGCAACCGCGCTTATGCGCAGTATGTCTTTAAGTGGCAAGAGCAGGGGAGCGGCCTGCGCGGGACCGCGCGATTAGTGTGTGGCCACGTGCCTTCGGGGGAATGTTGGTGGGCGGCCCTCAACAGCTCACCAAAACTTGTTAAGTGGCACTCCAACCCAAATAATTATAGCATAAACCTAGGCACGATAGAGTGTTTAATCTTCCTCTATCTAAATTCCTAGTACATCGCGTGTCATATGTAGTAAGTTAAATACAAGGACAAGGGTTCCTGTTTGATCATTATGCAATGCTGCAAAACCAAATATTAGGCACATTAGTTCACACTTTGGTTCCTGAGGATTGAGAGCTCACTTACTGTGGAATCCTCGACACTGAGCAGAACAGAAACATCTGTGTAAAGCCATTAAAAATGTAACAGGAAAGCGAATAAAGCAAGATAGCAATTAGAAGTTTTGACTGCAGGATGCTGCTGCATATTAACTTCACCATTTTGGAAATACAATGACATGAGATAGTGAATAAATCATTACCTTCTTCCTAGCAGAATGGGAGCCGCCCCTTCCTTCAACACACACAAATTATCTCTAAATATAGCTAAAGTTAAATACCAAGACAATGGAATAGAAAATGGCAAGTAATCTTTCTTCTCAAATAGTGAAAAGTTACTCAATGACATCTGAGCTAATTCAATACCTTTGATTTCTCATTGAAGGGCTGTTCAGAATTTTAATGCTCGTGTGGATTAACTTTGAGGATGAAAGTAACTAAATACCCACCTCTTGCTGTCTCCAAGCATATAATAAATCATCATCCTCATATCAACTCTCCACTAGAATCTTATGTAAACCTAATCACCTTAAAGATAAAAGAAAGTTGCAGCCATCACTTCTTGCTATCATGTAAAGTTATTTCCTCCATTAATAAATAGTAAAAGAGCTAGAGTTCAATGAACCAGGGTAGGTGATGACATGGCCCCTAATACCGTGAATAATGTCTGTTGTGAAGAATACATTTTTCTATGGGTTCCTCATCTGTTGCAGATTTGGTATTTCATTCCAGCTGGTGCCTGAAGGAGAGTGATTCCACACAAAATGGCTTGATAATTGCCTCTTCCTCAAAAGCACCTGGGGACAGCAGATCCATTTTCTAGCAATGTAGAGCAGGCATTTCCTTGACAACTGGTTTGGGGAACTTTGATTCAACCTCCTGCGTTTCAGAGCTGGGGTTTTTTTTTCTTCAGCTTGGTTGATTGTTTTAGAGGCAGCGAATGACTTAATATTGTAAATGTTCTCAAATAACTTGATTCCTTATTAGAGAAATAGGTTCCATCCTCTCGCTTCATCACCACAGATAATGGGGCAGACATGCTATTAGTGTAATGAAAAAAAGAGGGATCGCCAAGTCCACTGGGTTTGAAATTGCCCCTTTTTCCGATGCCCGTTAGAGCCTCCGGGGCGGGGGAGGGGGGGCACTAACGGGGCGTGAAATACTTTTGACGGCATCTCCATGAGTGGTGACCACTTAGCGCCATGCACCGACCCTTTTCTGCCCTGCAGCGGATATTGCCCTGCAGGTCGCAAATCGGGCTGACATCCGCTCACCGGGTGGAAGTTAAAGGGGAGGTTGCGAGTGCCCCACGCTGCCATCTTAACTTTTTGGCCAATTCACGGGTCAGCCCGATGACTTCCTCTGTTGCGTGATCCGGGCCACCATTGTATAGCCCGGCACTCCGTCTTGAGTGCCGGGCTGGCCGTTGAAACATGCCAGCTCTACGTGGAGCATCCCTGTAGCGCTGCCGATTGCGTCCCTGTAGCACCATTGGACCCGCCCCAAGAGCGAGATTGCGCTCCACTGCCTCTGTGGGACGTTAAGGGCAATTTTGCAGCCGGGACTGGACTTTCGCGCCAGGCGCAGGAAATCCCACCCCCGAGCAGGTTACTGCCCCTAATCGGGCATTGGGGAATTTCTCTCCCACTGTTCCAACACGCTAGCAACATTTCTTAAAACGCTAAGATGTGCATTGACTTGCTTCCCTACTATAGTGTTGTTCAATAGAAATTGATGATTAGTCAAAAGCATGACTACGGTGACACTGCTTTGGCTAAAAGCATTAATTTTAGTAGAAAATGCCTTGCACACAATACAAGTAAATGTACTTCACGAGTTTAGTTACTTAACAAACATCTATCACCCATGTGGTCCAAAACTTTGCAGTCTTTCTCTTTCACCAAAGTTTGGAACTGTGGCATGAATTTATTGGGCTCAGCACTTCCTCAGGGTGATTGCTGAGAATGTTGACTCACATAATGAGGTGCACCAGACCCGCCCGTGCACCCTGAGCATGGTTGGATGCTGTTTGTCCTTTGCCATGACTACCTTGTTGGAATTGCTCACTATTAGTTGACCTTGCTTTCTGCTGGTCTGGAGAGATTATACCAATTGGTCAAACTGACCATGGTGACAATTCCTCTCTGTACAGCAACGCCAATAACTTGCATTTATATAGCGTCTTTAACATAGTGAAACTTCCCGAGGGTCTCTATGCATATTAGTGTTTCTGTGGTGCTGTAGTGTTACACGCCAATTTAGTAGCTAATCAATAAGCAGTAACCAAGGAAGTGCACACAACAATCAAGAACCACTCACACGCACACTCTACTTTTCATCTTACCATTTTACCAACAAATGCATAAAAATATGAAAATACACATGCATATGCTGTGGGAATATGAGTATTGAGATCACATGTCAAATGACAGTGTCTATTACTCATTTTTTATTTATTAATCAAAAATGCAATTAGCATTTGAATCCTCAATTAATCACATGTGGCTAGTGTCTAATGTAGTGAATATCACTGCCATGCTGCATATATAACCTATGGAAACTTTTAACAGTTTGTCAACTCTGGAAAGGTAATTCTAAATTGGATAATTGGTTATAGGAGGATAGAATCAAAGTGGAATTGTGTGAAAAAAGTGGGGGAGGTGGGCGTTATCAGACTTTGATTAATAAAAGTCCTTTTTTTTAGTGTCAATTTGGGTGGGGTGGCTGGAACAAATATCTTAGTGCAACTGCTAATCCAGCTGAATTATGAAAACAACGGGAAACTCAGCAACTGGCTGCAATGCGATGGGATGCTTTGTATGTTGATGTGCTAACTGTAGCCTTCTTTACTCAGATTACCCTGTGAAGGTTCAGCCAAGTCAGCCTCAGTAGGTTTAATTGTTATGCCATCAGCATTGATGAAAGTGGTTCCTGATAATCAGCCTTTAGGAAAACTTTCCTTCTGTGGATTTGCATTCATATGTGTATGACCGTTATCTGTCAATCACCCGCTAATCCGTGAGGTCAAAGGGACACTCGTGTGGAGATGGTCTCCTGGAGCTCCATGGGCCATCTTCACATGTAGGAGTCACAGTATGGATACTAGTCCAGGTTTAATACCATCACTAGAGTTAATGAAGCGTTGCACCATTTTGTTATTTTTAACCTGAGGAGGAAGTCTGTAAAAATAGTACAAGCTTCTACATTGTCTATTGTTTATTTATTTGTCACTTTCAATTAACCAGTTCATAGCATAAAGCAAGGCATGATAGAGTGTTCAATCACTGTCTAAAATCGAGTAATTAAATACACGGACAAAGGTTTCTGTTTGATCATTATGCAATGCTACAGTACCAAATATTGGGCACAGTAGGTCACGCTTTGGTCCATGGGGAGTGAGTGCTCACTTACTGGAGTGATCCTTGACACTGAGCACAAGAGAAACATCTGTGTAAAGCCCTTAAAATGTAACATGGAAGCGCATTCAGCAGGATAGCAATTATAGGTTTGCTGCTGTAAATCAATACAAAATGAAAGATTCTGACCATTAATACCCTTTAAAATTTACCCATAAAACATTGATCAAGTATTTCTATTTTTATTGAATTTTACATAATTTAATGTCATCTATTAAAATTGTTAAATATAAACAAGATATGACCAGCAGCACAATGGCATTAATGATGTACAGAGTGTGTAATTGTATCCTCTTTTCCATACAAGAATAAAAGGACTATTTACTGTGGTCAAAATGCAATTTAAATATTTAGATTGGAATCATAAATAGCAAAAATATAATCCAGAAATAAGTGAAATACAGTATATTGGGAGAAGAAACTATTCTCCTAATCACAGTTTCCACCATAAGTTTAGCAATTTAAAAAAAAATTTTCGGACTCAAAGTGTGCAATATATAAGTAGAAGTTATGCATGTCCAGGATCAGTGATTTATGTGAAATGAACTGCTAACTGGCACCTGCAACATTGGGCCCAAAATTGCCCAGGAGTTGCTCTGTTTTTTTTGGAGCAACTTGATTTTTGTGGAATATCTTAAAAATCCCCATTTTGCACATTCAATTTGCACCAGTGTAAGTGAGTTAGTTAGGATTCTTTTAGTTTAGTTTCGTTTTTTTCAAAAAAGAGGGCGTTACCAGCCACCTACACCCGTTTTGGCCATTTAAGCCACTTTGGATAGCTAATAGTTGATCCAAACTAACTTAGGCCAGCGTATGTGGCCACTTGTGGCCGTCCAGAAAACCCTTGCAGAGAATTAAAAAATCAGCGAGGTAGCCAGAGATAGGGGCAGGAAGGGAAGTGGAGATGGCCTTACAAAGCACTAAACAAAGCACAACAACATTCAAGAAGCATAAAAACCATCAAGAAGAAATAAAAAATAAAACTTAAGTTCTACCTTCCTAACTCGGCCCGGGAAGTCAGCGGGGCGGCCGGTGCAAGAGGCCACTCGGTTGGGGATAGGTGTGGGTGGGACGACTGGGTGGGAGAGCACAGGGAACTGGCCACATGCTCGCAGAAGACACAGGCAGGCTGGTCTGGGCTCGCAGAAGACACAGGCTGGCTGGCTGCAGGAATCAATAGACAGCGGGCCGGCCTGCCAGCTGGTGCAGGAGGCCACTTGGTTGGGGATAGGTGTGGGTGGGACGACTGGGTGGGAGGGCATAGGGAACTGGCCGACTGCCAATATTATTCACTACTGCGCATGCGCGAACGCTCCAATGCGCATGCGCAGCACTGCCAGCACTCTTTCATGCGCAGGGCCCTAGCTCCACCCCCAATCCACGCCACACCAAGCCCCAGGAGAATCAACAGAGCAGCCAGAATCTGGGGAGATATTTTGGCGCCATTTTCAGCCTATGAAGTTGGCGTATCTCTGGTGAGTGCACCAACACAACGAATGGGCCAAATTTTGGCCCTAGAAAGCTGACACACAGAGACAGTGAGTTGTAATGGTCATGATATGAGTGATTTTGCATAAAGCATTTGTCCCTAAGCTATATTTCATAAAATTATAGAATCTTGCAGCACAGAAGGCGGCCATTCAGCCCATTCAGCCTATGCCAGCTCTTGGCAAGAGCTGTCCAATTAGTCCCACTCCCTTCTACTTGCCCCATAGCCCATTTATTTGTGAAACATATTTGGTTCTTAAAAGAGTTTAAATGAATTTTTACTCTTTTCAATCATTTTGGGCAGATTTAATGAATGTGAATTATTGCAAAGCTGCAGAATGATTAAAAAAAAGCAGTGATAAGGAAGTATTCTCTGAGCTCTGAGGTGAATTTTACAAGTTAGGGCATCCACGTTGAGCCTTGCATGATGATAACACACATTAAGAATTTGGGAGGTGAGATTATTATGCCCAATTTGCAGCCCACATGATTTTTCATCCATTAGGGCTTAAGCCCTCCGATGGATCACCTGGTCACCAGGAATTCTAGCTAGGGCTAAAGATTTGTACCTCTTCCAGCAGAATATGTCAATCTGGAGTGGAGCAGTCGGGCCTTGACCTCGGCAGGGACCTGGATCCACAGGAGCTTGTTCGGAGCAGATGGGAGCATGTTGAGTTAGAGGAGGCATAGTGGCACACCATCTGGCCAAAATAGCCTCACTTCGGGGCCCAGGCCACCCAGGACTGAAGATGTAGAAAGTTTTACCAATTTCCTGCCCTGCTTATAAAGATGACAATGAGATGACATAGCACTTCTTTGTGAATAAGTAGGAGGGGGGGATAGCCTCAGCCCTTAGACCTAGCACCCTCTGCTACATGTTGTGGCCTCCACCCTCTGGTGGACCCCAAAATGCACTCCTACTGGCGTGAGCGCCCACCCGGTTTAATCCTCCTAACTTTCCATGCTTTGGCAGGGTCAACAGTAGAAGTCATAGGCAGGCGCATTCTGGCACTTACACTGGGTACAGACGGCAGGTTTAATTTTTGGCCTCTTACCGTTGAATCTTTTTAACATTATAAGTAAATTAATGCTCCTAACAGTAAAATATAACCATGGTGGGGAGCGAAGATCCAGGAACCTCTCTCCTGGGGTGGACATCAGATGCAGCCCGCATTAGAATGCTATAGCGACGAATCTCAGGAACAGTAGCGTAGTATAACTGGAATTTTTGAAATAGACATAGAAAAATTTTAGTTACGGATAAATTGTGACTACTGCATGTGCTTCGGAGTCACTACCAGGGTCTGGCAGGTTTAGGTTATTGTTCGGTAAGTGTTCAGAGAACAACATAATAATGTAACTTTATCAATACATTCTGCACTCTATGATTAAAATACACTTAGAGAAAAGATCAAGTTTAAATTAAATGAAACAAAAGGAATTACTTCTAAAAGGATGTAGTTAGAGAAAAAACGTCCATAGTTTCTTAATTACTGCTTTGCAGATGCTGTGGCTGACTTGCAGCGACAGACCTTGTACTGAGCCACATGACACGTGTATTGATCCAGTAAGCAATTAGTTTTAATTTTCCCAATATTGATCAAGCTGTTCCACTGTCATTTTGTGGGATAATTAAACTAATTGCAGTGCTTTTTAAGTTAAAGCATCGCCACCCAAGAACCAAGAGGATCTAAAGCAAAGCCAGTTCTTTGGAGGAATTGTGAATGCAAATCCCATAATATGTGGGGAATATTACATCAGAAAATTCCAATATCTGCGGCCTATATTAATTGAAAGATATCAGACAAATCTTCCCCCATTTTACCAATATATACAATAGAAATTGGATCAGTATTTATCTTTTATTTTTACGGTTTCATATATGAAGTCAAAATGATTTCGCTTTGAACAATCCTATGTAACCCAGTCAATAGCTGGATACACAGAATAACACCAAATGAAGTACAACTTAACTCTTTCTTGCTGGAGACATCAAAGACTGTCGTAGAAGCTGAGATGTAGTATCAATACTACTTTAGTGGACTATGTCAATGCAATTATTACCATTACAAGAATTTTACTTTATATATATTCACGGGTTGTGGATGACACTGGCAAGACATCATGTATTGGTTATTGTCTTCTCTTCCAAACTACCTAAGAACATAAGAAATAGGAGCAGGAGTAGGTCACCTGGCCCCTCGAGCATGCTCCGCCATTTAATAAGTTCATGGCTGATCTGATCATGGACTCAGCTCCACTTCCCTGCCCTTTCCCCCATAACCCTTTATTCCCATATCGCTCAAAAAAAACTCTATCTCCGCCTTAAATATAATCAATGACCCAGCCTCCACAGCTCTCTGGGGTAGAGAATTCCATAGATTTACAACCCTCTGAGAAGAAATTCCTCCTCATCTCAGTTTTAAATGGGCAGCCCCTTATTCTGAGACTATGTTCCCTAGTTTTAGTTTTCTCTATGAGTGGAAATATCCTCTCTGCATTACCTTGTCGAGTCCCCTCATTATCTTATAAGTTTCAATAAGATCACCTCTCATTCTTCTGAACTCCAATATGTATAGGCCCAACCTACTCAACCTATCCTCATAAGTCAACCCCCTCATCTCTGGAATCAACCTAGTGAATCTTCTCTGAACAACCTCCAATACAAATATATTCTTCCTTAAAAACGGAGACCAAAACTGTACGCAGTACTCTAGGTGTGGCTTCACCAATATCCTGTACAGTTGAAGTAGGACTTCTCTGCTTTTATACTCTATCCCCCTTGCAATAAAGGCCAACATTCCATTTGCCTTCCTGATTACTTGCTGTACCTACATACTCACTTTTTGTGTCTCATGCACAAGGACCCCCAGGTCCCTTTGTACTGCAGCACTTTGCAATTTTTCTCCATTTAAATCATATTTTGCTTTTCTATTATTTCTGCCAAGGTGGATAACCTCACATTTTCCCACATTATACTCCATCTGCCAAATTTTTGCCCACTCACTTAGCCTGTCTATAATCCCTTTGCAGATTTTTTGTGTCCTCCTCACAATTTGCTTTCCTACCCATCTTTGTATCATCCACAAACTTGGCTACATTACACTCGGTCCCTTCATCCAAGTCATTAATATAGATTGTAAATAGTTGAGGCCCCAGCTGCGGCATCCCACTAGTTACTATTTGCCAACTGGAAAATGACCCATTTCTCCCGACTCTCTGTTTTCTGTCAGTTAGCCAATTCTCTATCCATGCTAATATATTACCCCCAACCCCATGTACTTTTATCTTGTGCAGTAACCTTTTATGTGGCACCTTATCGCATGCCTTCTGCAAGTCAAAATACACCACATCCCCTGGTTTCCCCTTATCCACCCTGCTCTTTGCATCCTCAAAGAACTCCAGCAAATTTGTCAAACATGATTTCTCTTTCATAAGCCATGCTGACTGCTTGATTGAATTATGCTTTTCCAAATGTCCTGCTACTGCTTCCTTAATAATATACTCCAGCATTTTCCCAACGACAGATGTTAGGCTAACTGGTCTATAATTTCCAACTTACTTTCTGCCTCCTTTTTTAAATAGGGGCATTACATTTGCGGCTTTCCAATCCGCAACTCTGCTAACCTTACACGTACTGACCTTTCATTATTGGTTGTAAACTGTATTTTAGTTCTTTGAACTTAGGCTATGGAATCAACTGCTGACATACATGTTTCATTCTCGATTTCTACTTAGATTTAAAACCGCTTAACCTTCCTGAAACCAACTGATTGTGCATTCTTAAACATTTAAGATAATTGGCAAAAAAGCCGGGGCGGAAATGAGCAGAAGTGTTTTTACTCAACGAGTTGTAATGATACGGAATGCACTGCCTGAAAGGGTGGTGGAATCCGATTCAATGGTAACTTTCCAAATGGAATTGGATATATATTTAAAATGGAAACGTTTGCAGGGCTATGGGGAAAGAGCAGGAAGTGGGACTAATTGGGCAGCACTTTCAGAGAGCTGGCACAGGCACAATGGGCCAAATGGCTGTATGATTGTATGATTCTAAACCATCTTTTAACACTCTAAACCCTTTAAGACTCCATCAAAAACTTTCCAAATTAGATGAATGGTGCCTGATGTTAAATACCTTATAATACCAAAGGGAATTCAAATGTATCATATCTTTTGTCGGATTAATTCTCTTTATTTATTTTTATTTTCTAATTTTCTCAAGGATGAGCTTGGGCCTGTTAATATTGAAAGAATAAAGGTCGATTACCAGTGAGTCAAATGAACTGGAAGAAAGTTCACTTGCACTTCACTTGGTGTTGTTCTATTCCCCTGCTGTTAACAGGGTTATGTAGGATGGTTCAAATTGAACTAATGGAATCACAAAATCACACCTTTATAATACTGACTTCTCTAGTTTGAATACTTCTAAAGTCCTACTCTTCTCCAGCGACATCTCAATGCCAGCTGCAATTGAACTGTTTGTAGCATCAAGGGATACTGAAGTGCTGGATGAATGATCCTTTACCTGCTGCAGTACTCACAACTCAATACATCACCACTATTGTTAAATTGAAGGGTGGGTATGGCTGTTAGCACATTAGGATCTTTTCAGCCTCACTTATTTTTCTCCGATCCTGTTTGCAGTTGTGCAGTGACATCCTTTTCACAGATCAAGGATATTGAAGTAAGAGTGTTACATGGTGGCTGAGGTGCTATAAAATGTGAATAATTAATCTGAGCCCAAAAACCCAATTGTGATCAAATGTATCCCAGATGATCAATGATGGCTATGGCAAGCTGTCTTCAAGAAGTCAACTTTTTAACTGTATAACGCTAACTTGTTTTACAATAATAACTAAACTAGAATATTGTATACAAGATTATTATTATTTTTAACAGTTTGTTTTTGGCTTTCGCAGGTCAGCATTCGTGATTGGTTATGGGCGGAAAAAATCTATAACCTCTGTGAGATTCTTTGTAAAGTTCACAAGGTAACTGTCTCTGTGTGCCATGATACGAAATGAAGCTATTCAGGCAGAAGTGCAGACCAATGAACACAGTAGGCTCAAACTCATACATGAGATATCTGTGGTCCACACGGCATATGTTAGGTAGAAGGAAAGCAATATTAAAATCAGAAGGGTGCAGGTTTTCATCCCGTCATGGTCATGTAGAGTCGCAGCTTATCTCAGTTGTTGTATTCTCAATTTTGAGTCAGAAGGAAGTGGGTTCAATTATCTAGGTCTGCACTCCAGTGCAGCACTGATGCAGTGTTACATTTTTGGAGGTGCCATCCTGTCAATGAGATTTTAAATTGCTTACTTGTTTAGGTGGGCACTGAAAACTGTCATTGGAAGATGACAGGGTTACAATTTTATGAGGATGTGATCAAATGGGCTAAAAGGCTGTGTTCAAATTGGCCTTGTGAAGTGATAATATTAGGTGCACTGAATAATGAAGCTTCTATCTCTGTAATTGTGATTTCAAATAGAATATTTACACATTTAGCTCAATTGGCACTGTACTTTTTCCATTTTAGAACCAAGACTGCAACGTGATAAAGAAATTTTTGTGCTATTTTGCTCAAGTCTTTTGATGACTTTTAACGAAAGAGTAGAGGCAGGTTCAAGTATGTGAGTCAGATCTCTGGCATCGTTTGACCACTGAAGATAGAAGATATGATACCAATCTAATTTAAGATGTGCTGCATATATTTATAATATATTAAAAAGCTTAAATCTGCAAACCTCAGTTCCAGTTGTCCCACCTTTTTCCCATTATCAATTCCTATGTTCACATGTATAATTGGAACGACCAATGTAAA
Source organism: Pristiophorus japonicus (assembly GCF_044704955.1). NCBI lineage: Eukaryota > Metazoa > Chordata > Chondrichthyes > Pristiophoridae > Pristiophorus > Pristiophorus japonicus. The sequence goes on from NC_091983.1 coordinate 48,911,071, forward strand.
CGTTTTATGCTTAATGACATCTTCCCACCAAATGGTGGTGCTATAGGGCATCAATTTTGCATTTCCCAGCTCATCAGCTGATAATTTGGAGAAACATTTATGGTTCAACCAACTCTGCTTCTCAAATTACCTTAGTTTTGTTATTGAACTATAAACAATAATATCAGATCAACTCATTTTATAACAATAAGGCTCAAAAGCATGACTATAAACTCAGGATTAAATTATTTCCATATGCTCTGCTCACTTATTCTCAGCCCTCCAAAAACCCTTTCACCTGAAGAACACATTTGGCCTTGACCCTTGTGTGTGATGCCATGGGAGATAGACCAGTATTTCTAAATTATATTTCCAAATATATTTGATGTAGGATCTGTTGTAGTTTGAACTGAATATGTAAATATAGCCAATGAAATCACAATTGCAGTAGTTTGTAAATAATTTTTGTGAGGATTATTAATAATGTGGCTAATTCAAATTAGATATATAAACTGGGTTAGAGTTTCCATTTTGGGCAAAAGTGGGAATCCGGATGCAAATTGTGCTCAAAATTATGCTAGTTTACGAATTGAATTTTTTGCTCAAGGTTCTGCTTAAACTCACCAAGTGTAAAATCTTCCATGATCCAGCGCAATCAGGCGGCGTTTAAAATATAATACTTTTTAAAGAATTTTTGTATTAAAAAATATTCCTTGATATATTTAAAAGTGGAAACTTGCAGTTTTATTAAAACAGCTGAAAATGGGTTTATCATGGAAAATAAGCATTTTTAATCAGATAATCTACGTAGGAGTTACCTGATCTTAAATAACTGAAAATTACTTTAAAAAAAAACTAAAGCGAACCATTTACTAGTTTCATTGGTGTAGAGTAGTCAGTTTCTTCGTGAATTAAATACTTTTTTTAATAATTAAAAGCTTTTGAAAGGTGCCTATGAGTGGCCTTGCACCTACAAAAAACAATTTAATTTTAAGAGCCTCCTCGAAGGTCCGTAAATGAGCACAATCAACAGAATTGTCATGGTGATTAATTCTATTGGGCGTGGACAGTTTTGTAGGTGGGGCTGGTTTCTAGCATGATGTGTTTTAAACTAGCGCAACAGATCGCGGAAACTCAATTTGCGCTGGAAGTTATTTGCGCTTTAAATTTCTCAATCTTTTGCGGTGGTTTGGCCGACTCGTGCGGAACAATCCAAGGCAACCTAGCGGAAAGTCCCGGCCAGTATTATTTTCTTTCCAATCCTCATTTTGAATTGTTTTGCAATACCCTATGAAGCAAAGAATCTCAAAATTGGTAATTTAAAAAAAATCAGTTCGTCTGGATGGACAACACAATGGGTGTTTTCTTAAATTTCACAACAAATATTTGCATGTTGAAGGTCAAATCTACGTTTCATCACTTCTGTACCAAATTTTACTAGTAACATTTGGTTGGATTTAATTTCTATTTTATGTATGACATTCACAGTGCTTTTGGATATTTGATTCTTTCCTTAGATAATTCTGCAAGATTTAATGTGAGCGACAGCCTTTTTCTTCCAGTAAAACTGACATTTGATTCTGCATTAATGAATAGCAGACCACTCAAGACAGTTAGCTGAATCTGTCTATTCTTGAAATTCAATAAATTAATTTATAATATAATGGGTCTTGATGGACAAATTACATTTGTGCACTGTGGCAGTACCTTTAATTTCCCATCTTAAAATATTTATTTTTCCAAATATACAGAATAAATGTTGAGTCATGTCAATTGTGCTTTAAAAGAAAAGCATCTGCTTGAAACAGTTCACTTCTAGAATACTTTATCGTGCTAAAATTTTCTTAAAATTATATTTGCCCCATAATCTGTGAGTATCAGCAATGGCTAATTAAAATGCTTTATACAGCATTATCTGCCTATAAGATTAAATGGCTCGAAGATAATCTACTGCAGAATATTTTACAGCTCTGGCTTGCTGATGAATGCTGGCTACAAGCAAACTTATATTTAGGTCTTCATCAGGACTGCGAGCTTCAAAACCAGAGGCTGTATGGTTTCAGTGTCCTGGCGGGTCAAGGCGAGAACCATTATTTCTGCGTAGAGATGGGGAGCGAGCTTGCAGTATGGGAGAAAACTTTCCAGAGAGCTGTTTTTATGGAAGTGCAGAGAACAGGGGTAAGTAGAACAGGATGAACTCTTTGTATATGGTTAATATGTATATTGTGACAAAACCATAAGTATTTGTGTTTTGGCTCAAGTTTCAAATGAGGTGCGAATAGACACTTTATGAAATCTATAGTCTTTTATTGTGATGTGTGCACAATATCAATTTGTAAAACAATTTGCAAGAAGATCTGTATTTAATTGTCAAGCTACAGAAATACTGACAGTACTTTTTTGCGGGAAATAATTTTGTATGCAACAACATACATATGCATATCATTGTTTCTATTATTCTAACAGAGAAATAATTTCACAAAGGTGATTTTTCATTGAAATTCGATCATTCTGTATTAATAAACTACAAATGACAAAATGTATCTTCTATTCACTTAATCTTAGATATCAAAATCTTTGTTTCAAATAATTAAATTATTTAAATGTATTTTTCTCAACTACATGACATGCAGAATTTAGAATAACTCTAGTGAGTCCAGACACGGAAACATAAAGCAGCTCATTCATTCTGAATCCTTTGCTGGACTTCCCACCTTGCACTAAATCTATCCATTATGTTTATCTCCCAATGTGTGCGGAATACATATAGGATTATCTGCTAATGAACACAGTGCTTTTTATACAAAAAGGATCAGTACAAAGAGAAACTGGAGTTCTGCCATATGCTTGTGTTTTTACAGACCTAGTCCTGGTACATAAGAAAATTAGAACATAAGAATTAGGAGCAGGAGTAGGCCATACCTCCCCTCGAACCTGCTCCCTCATTCAATAAGATCATGGCTGATCTTCGACTTCAACTGTACTTTCTAGCTCAATCTCCATAAGTTGACTATACTCGACAACTGAGCCTCCACAGCTTTCTGGGGCAGAGAGTTCCAAAGATTCACCACCCTCTGAGTGAAGAAATGTCTCCTCATCTTAGTCCTAAATGACCAACCCCTTATCCTGAGACTATGCTCCCTAGTTCTAGTTACAGCCTCTCAGCACCTACCCTGTCAAGCCCTCTCAGAATCTTTTATGTTTCAATGAGATCACTTCTCATTCTTCTAAACTCCAGAGAGTATAGGCCTAGTCTACTCAATCTCTCTTCATAGAACAACCCTCTCATCCCAGGAATAAATCTAGTGAACCTTTGTTGCACCCCCTCTAAGGCAAGTGTATCCTTCCTCAGATAAGGAGACCGTTAGGTGTGGTCTCATCAAAGCCCTGTACAATTGCAGCGACTCCCTTATTCATGTCCTCCAACCCCTTTGCAATAAAGGCCAACATCTCATTTGCCTTCCTGATTGCTTACTGCACCTGCATGTTAACTTTCTGCGTTTCATGTACAAGGACCCCCAGATCCCTCAGAATACCAACATTTAATAGTTTTTCACCATTTAAAAAATATTCTGTTTTTCTATTCTTCATACCAAAGTAAATAACCTCACATTTCCCCACATTATACTTCATCTGCCACCTTTATACCCACTTAGATCAGCTGTCTATATCCCTTTGTGATCTCCTCATAGCTTATTTTTCCACCTAGCTTTATATCATCAGGAAACTTGGATACATTACATTCAGTCCCTTCATCTAAGTCATCAATAAATATTGTAAATAGTTGAGGCCCCAACACTGACACTTATGGTACCCTACCAACCTGAAAATGACCCATTATTCCTTTTCTTTGTTTTCTGTCCATACTAATATATAACCCCCAACCCAATGAGCCCTTATTTTGTGTAACAACCTTTTATGTGGCACCTTATCGAATGCCTTTTGAAGATCCAAATATATTACATCTACTGTTCCCCTTTATCTACCCTGCAAGTTACATCCTCAAAAAACTCTAACAGATTTGTCAAACATGATTTCCCTTTCATAAAAAAACATGTTGACTCTGCCTACGTTAACAAAAACTAAACCTTAGAAAAAGATTTCCTGCCCTTTTTTTGTAAACTCTGATCTTCCTTGCTGGCACATTCACCGCATAGTGCCATACTGTGCAATAAAAGATAACAATCAGCAACAGATTTATTTTCCCATCACTGTGGATGCAGAGTGAACATCAGCAATATCACACTTTGGTGTTGCACAGGTGGAGAGTAAGCAAAGATTATGAAGAGAGATTAGAAGCTCTGAAGCTGCTTTTCTAGTCGTCCATTGTTACTGTTTTTTTAAAGATTTTGCTCGGGAAAAGAACAATTAGAACATGCAGCATATGTTCCCATCTCATCTCTAATAAATAATATTAGTGACAGGAAGTGTGGCATTGACTTTATTTAGTGGTACAGAAAAATATCTAATTGGATTTCTGCACAGTAAGTGCCATTACTGCAGCAAATAGTCTTGTTTTTTTCTGATTTCTTTCTTTATTTTAAGCACTGATCATAATGCGACTAGCCCTTTCTGTTATTATTCGTCATTTCTTAGGGAAGTACTCCTAAAGCTGTACAAACAGCATTAAGCAGAAGCCTGCACACAGATTTATTAATGTAATTCATCTTTTGTATAAATCTCTGGCCAAAAGTACTTTCTGAAAGAGCGATATGAGGTTGAAAATGAAAAGCATTAAAATAGAGTGCATTTTGTAACGAGAATTTCTAAATTGAAAGCAGTTTGCTTTCTTGTCAAAAATGGCTCTTTTGTCTGTGTGTCCGTTTTATTTTTGCTATTGCTACATGTACCCCTGCCTAACACTGGAGCACTGATACCATGCTGCCACTTCCATGTCTACCCAACCACATAATAAATAGGCAGCATCAGGGCCTTGACTGAATGGGAGTCCTTAAAATTGCTGATCCATTTCCATATATTCTTACCCTGCAGTAACATTGAGAGGTAATAGCCTCTTTAGCTTTTGATATTAGTGTGCTCATTCGCCCTCAATTCTCCTGCAACAGGGCAGTGGTGGCAATGCTAAAAGCACAGTGGAAGAACATTCAAATTAAAATATCCGTCTTATGGTGCGTAGTTCTGTTTCATTCTCTTGAATATATTTTTGTCCAATTGTATTGTATAAGGATGCAGTTATATGATAACAGCAACAACAACTTACATTTGTATAGCACCTTTAATGGAGTAAAACATCCCATGGCACTTCACAGGAACATTTAGTTTATAAGTTTAGCACTGGTGTGAAGCAGTTTTGGTTTCACACTAATACTAGATTCATGCAGTATACGTAGGGTGTGTAGGCCCAAACTAACTCCGAAGCAAGGCAGAGTGAGACTTCCTCCTCCAGGCTCTGCTTCACTCTGGTGTTGAGTTAGACACTGACACCCGATCCTGGCTGTATTTACACTGTTGGCTAAATTTTGCAAGGCCCTGAGCTATCAGCATGGCTTACATTCAACTAATGCACATCTGTAAATCACAAGCATGCCGCCCAGATTTTCTAATACATGCCAGCTGTATATGATGTCATAGCAGTAGCACAGCCTTGAAGTTTACCCATATAACTGCATGCCTAAAGCACTTCACACCAATGCTAAAGTTATGGTAAAATAAACATCCTCAGACCGTGAAATTGTATAGTGCCCCATTTGGGGGAAGTAACAGCTTGAGGTGAGAGTTCCTGCACCAGGTGCAGAAGTCCAGCACTGCGACCTATATTTAGCTTTCCGCCCCCGAGATATTGCACTCCACTTGCTCAGTGGGACAGGAGCGGGCGCAAAGCTTCCGTGAAGTTCACAGCGCTATGTGGTGGGATGCATAGCGCTGGCTTGTAGACAGGGCCCTCCCCTTTATTAAAAGGGAGGGCCAAACTGCCGAGTCTGTGGGCGGGAAACAGGGCCATCCCTGGACCACCAGGGAGCAGGGTGCCGTGGTAGCAGCTCGGCACACAAGCGGAGTGCTGGGTTGCAAGATCGAGTAAGAAGGCCATTTGTTTTTCATTCCCCACCTCCCTTTTAATTATCATCCCGTGAGCAGCCTGCAGCTCAGTATATGCCCCGTGAAGCTGTCGCGGGTATCGTCCATGGCAGCGTCAGGGAGCGCTACTGAATTTTCACTCCGGGGTGAAAACGGGTCACTGCACACAGTGATGACATCGTCATTGCCGGCGCAGCGGAACAGGCTGCTACCGGTAGGAGCAGGGCGCTATCGGTTACTACCGCTGCTAAACTCCCACGGAATTTTGCGAGAGGCGATAGCGGTGCCATGGCCAGGTGAAGAGTCGTTAACACCCCCAGGAGTGCTATATGGTAGGCGCAAACACCTCGAATTTCTCCCCATTAAACTTTTAGCATCAGCACTAAACTGATGAAAATGAAAGTTTGTCTACATACTTTTGAAAGATGGACATTTTTAAATTCAATGTTAATGTGCTACTCGGAAACAGATGAGAATAAATGCTGAGGAACAATGAAAGTGTAGCACAAGTTTTGCAGCCAAATAAAATGCCATGATTTGCATTATTCAATCCATATACTTACATAAGACCAAGCTTTGGAATTACTAGTTACTCACTGTTTACACTGATCAAAGTTGATTATTTGGAAGAAGCTTCACAAAGCACGCACATAAGAACATAAGAAATAGGAACAGGAGGAGGCCATATGGCCCCTCAAGCCTGCTCCGCCATTCAATAAGATCATGGCTGATCTGATCATGGACTCAGCTCCACTTCCCCGCCCGCTCCCCATAACCCCTTATCCCCTTATCGTTTAAGAAACTGTCTATTTCTGTCTTAAATTTATTCAATGTCCCAGCTTCCACAGCTCTCTGAGGCAGCGAATTCCACAGATTTACGACTCTCTGAGAGAAGAAATTTCTCCTCATCTTTGTTTTAAATGGGCGACCCCTTATTCTAAGATCATGCCCTCTAGTTCTAGTCTCACCCATCAGTGGAAGCATCCTCTCTGCATCCACCTTGTCAAGCTCCCTCATAATCTTATATGTTTCGATAAGATCACCTCTCATTCTTCTGAATTCCAATGAGTAGAGGCCCAACCTACTCAACCTTTCCTCATAAGTCAACCCCCTCATCTCCGGAATCAACCTAGTGAACCTTCTCTGAACTGCCTCCAAAGCAAGTATATCCTTTCGTAAATATGGAAACCAAAACTACACGCAGTATTCCAGGTGTGGTCTCACCAATACCTTATATAGCTGTAGCAAGACTTCCCTGCTTTTATACTCCATCCACTTTGCAATAAAGGCCAAGATACCATTGGCCTTCCTGATCACTTGCTGTACCTGCATACTATCCTTTTGTGTTTCATGCACAAGTACCCCCAGGTTCCGCTGTACTGCGGCACTTTGCAATCTTTCTCCATTTAAATAATAACTTGCTTTTTGATTTTTTTTCTGCCAAAGTGCATGATCTCACACTTTCCAACATTATACTCCATCGGCCAAATTTTTGCCCACTCACTTAGCCTGTCTATGCCCTTTTGCAGATTTTTTGTGTCCTACTCAACATTGCTTTTCCTCCCATCATTGCATCATCAGCAAACTTGGCTACGTTACACTCAGTCCCTTCTTCCAAGTCGTTAATATAGATTGTAAATAGTTGGGGTCCCAGCACTGACCCCTGCGGCACCTCACTAGTTACTGGTTGCCAACCAGAGAATGACCCGTTTATCCCGACTCTCTGTTTTCTGTTAGTTAGTCAATCCTCTATCCATTCTAATATATTACCCCCAACCCCGTGAACTTTTATCTTGTGAAGTAACCTTTTATATGGTACTTTGTCAAATGCCTTCTGGAAGTCCAAATACATTACATCCACTGGTTCCCCTTTATCCACCCTGTTCGTTACATCCTCAAAGAGAACAGACATTTTAATGTTTTGAGCGAACCTATCATCAGACATAACTTATAGACTGTGCTTTCCCCACTCGCGTATCTAATTTTGCATTCAGCTACGAGATCATGATTCATAGACCACATTAACTGCAAATCATGTTCTGTCTCAACATGTCATGTACCAGTGTAATAAATTAGTTCAATTAAGAACAGAAATTGCCCGTGGCATTGATGTGGAATGGCGCATGTCGCAATTTTTCTCTACTTCCAGTGTTCATTCTTTTGGGACTTTATCTGTGATAAAAAACTGGGTCTGGTTGTCAGTATTTGTTTTTCTTTCCCATGCATATTGCAATTGTGGGAGGTTAATGCATGTAGTTCATTCAACATGAACTAATTTAATAATTGTTTTAATGTGCCATATAATTATCAGCCGATTATCTCTCAAGTGGCTGCCGGCTATGGGAACTATCTAATTGAGAGATCAGAAATAAAAACAGAAAATTCTTGAAGTACGCAGGAGGTCTGTTAGCATCTGTAAAGAAAACAGACATTTTAATGTTTTGAGCGAACCTATCATCAGAACAAAGATCAGACATTGGTTTTACCTTTGTTCTAGTTCAAATACAACAGTCTGGAGATTACTGTTACCAATATTAGGAGATGAGCACTTGATGTTCCCATGTGACATACGAACATGAGTAGGTCATTCAGCCTCTCGAGCCTGTTCTGCCATTCGCTTTCTGATAGTTTAACTGGTTAAAATAAATGAGTTCATTTTCACAAAGGTAGAATTTACAGTTGGTGATATGAGCAGAGAAATGCACAACACACTTGTATGACAGAGTAATGTCACAGAGTAATTTACAGAGTAATGTCACACAAGTGTGTTGTGCATTTCTCCACTCATATCACCAACTGTAAATTCTGCCTTTGTAAAAATGAAAATTGAATTTTTACAAGATGCCACAATCCTCAGATCAGATTATAACTAACTTACAATAATAACACCAACTTTTAATTTTATAACCTGTTGTAAGTAGTTATCATGTAGTGAAGGTAAGAAAATCATTAGGCGCTTCTCTTGTAAGAATTTTTAGAAACAGAAAAAATCCAATAGGTCTCAACAAGTCTGTCGTTTACTGATAGATCAATCCTACCTGCCTTCTCACCCTATCCACCTGTCTTCTCATCATAATCTCTCAAACCCTTCTTGTAACTAGCAGAGTGGACAAGGGAGAACCAGTGGATGTGGTGTATTTGGACTTTCAAAAGGCTTTTGACAAGGTCCCACACAAGAAATTGGTGTTCAAAATCAAAGCACATGGTATTGGGGGTAATATACTGATGTGGATAGGGATCTGGTTGGCAGACAGGAAGCAGAGAGTGGGGATAAACGGGTCCTTTTCAGAATGGCAGGCAGTGACTAGTGGAGTGCCATAGAGCTCAGTGCTGGGACCCCAGCTCTTTACAATAGACATTAATGATTCAGATGAAGGAATAGAGTGTAATATCTCCAAGTTTATGGATGACTTGGGTGGCGGTGTGAGCTGTGAGGAGGATGCTAAGAGGCTGCAGGGTGACTTGGACAGGTTAGGTGAGTGGGCAAATACATGACAGATGCAGTATAATGTGGATAAATGTGAGGTTATCAATTTTGGGGGCAAAAACATGAAGGCAGAATATTATCTGAACGGCGGCAGACTAGGAAAAGGGGAGGTGCAGCAGGCGGTAAAGAAGGCAAATGGTATGTTGGCCTTCATAGCTAGGGGATTTGAATATAGAAGCACGGAGGTCTTAATGCAGCTGTACAGGGCCTTAGTGAGGCCTCACCTGGAATATTGTGTTCAGTTTTGCTCTCTTAGTCTGAGGAAGGACGTTCTTGCTATTGAGGGAGTGCAGCGAAGGTTCACCAGACTGATTCCAGGGATGGCTGGGCTGTCATATAAGGAGAGACTGGATCAACTGGGCCTTTATTCACTGGAGTTTAGAATGATGAGAGGGGTTCTCATAGAAATGTATAAGATTCTGACGGGACTGGACAGGTTAGATGCAGGAAGAATGTTCCTGGTGTTTGGGAAGTCCAGAACCAGGGGACATAGTCTTAGGATAAGGGGTAAGCCATTTAGGACTGAGATGAGGAGAAACTTCTTCACTCAGAGAGTTGTTAACCTGTGGAATTCCCTGCCGCAGAGAGTTGTTGATGCCAGTTCACTGGATATATTCAAGAGGGGGTTAGATATGGCCCTTACGGTTAAGGGGATCAAGGGGTATGGAGAGAAAGCAGGAAAGGGGTAGTGAAGGAATGATCAGCCATGATCTTATTGAATGGCGGTGCAGGCTCGAAGGGTCGAATGGCCTAATCCTGCATCTATTTTCTATGTTTCTATATTTCTATGTTATATATGTGAACTTGTATTTACTCTGTACAGCCACCAGAGGGCTCATCCCCTGGAGTCCCAAGGGATTCCATAATCCCTTGGAGCACTGGTATTTAAGGAGACCTCACAGGTTGGAGAGGCACTCTGGAGACCTGCAATAAAAGACTACGGTCATAATTTACTTTGAGCTCACAGTGTTCAGTCTGACTCTTTCACTATACATAACAACTGGTGACGAGATACAGATAGTGAACCCAAAGATGTGGAGAACAGTGGGCATTCTGGAGAAATTCTCGGAGGGAGATGATTGGGAAACTTTCGTGGAGCGACTCGACCAATACTTCGTGGCCAATGAGCTAGATGGGGAAGAGAATGCTGCCAAACGAAGGGCGATCCTCCTCACCGTCTGTGGGGCACCAACATATGGCCTCATGAAAAATCTGCTCATCCAGCGAAACCCACGGAGAAATCAAATGATGATTTGTGCACACTGGTCCGAGAACATTTGAACCCGAAGGAAAGCGTTCTGATGGCGCGGTACCGGTTCTACATCTACAAAAGGTCTGAAGGCCAGAAAGTGGTATGTCACCAAGCTAAGACGCCTTGCAGGACATTGAGAATTTGAAGGACATTTGGAACACATGCTCAGAGACTTTTTCGTACTTGACATTGGCCATGAAACCATACTTCGCAAACTTTTGACTGTAGAGACCCCAATCTTGAGTAAGGCCATAGCAATAGCCCAGGTATTCATTGCCACCAGTGACAATACGAAGCAAATCTCTCAGCACAAAAGTGCTGCTACAAATACTGTGAACAAATTTATGTTGTTTTAGAATTGTAACGTACAGGGCAGGTCACACGTACCTGCAGCTGCACGTCCACAGATGTCTCAGAGTCCGCCATCAAGGGTGATGAATGCAAGACCGTTAACACCTTGTTGGCGCTGTGGGGATGATCATCATTTCCATTCATGCTGATTCATAGGGTACGCTTGCAAGGGCTGTGGAACAATGGGACACCTCCAACGAGTGTGCAGTCGAGCTGAAAATCCTGTTAAACCTGCACACCATCATTTTGCAGAGTAGGACAGATCCATGGAGGATCATGACGAACCAGAGCCTCAGACCGAGGAGGCAGAGGTACATGGGGTGCACACACTCACCACGGAATATCCCCCGATAATGTTGAATATTGAACTAAATGGACTCCCGGTGTCAATGGAGCTGCACACAGGTGCGAGCCAGTCCATCATGGGCAAAAAGACTTTCAAAAGGTTGTGGTGCAACAAGGCCTCAAGGCCAGTCTTAACTCCAGTTCGCATGAAACTAAGAACTTACACAAAAGAACTGATTCCTGTTATCGGCAGTGCTACCGTAAAGGTCTCCTACGATGTAGCGGTGCACAAGCTACCACTCTGGGTGGTACCGGGTGATGCTCCCATGCTGCTCGGCAGGAGCTGGCTGGGAAAGATACGCTGGAACTGGGACGACGTCCGAGCGCTATCACCCGCTAACTATGGGGTAAAAAAAATCCATCAATACCTGTTTGGGCTAAAATTCGAATTGGAAACTGACCATAAGCCACTTATATCCCTCTTTTCAGAGAGTATAGGGATAAATATCAACGCATCGGCCCACACCCAGATATGGGCGCTCACATTGTCCGCATACAACTACGCCATCTGCCACAGGCCAGGCACAGAAAATTGCGCTGATGCTCTCAGTAGGCTGCCATTGCCCACCACGGGGGTGGAAATGGCGCTGCCCGCAGATCTAGCCATGGTTATGGAAGCATTTGAGAGTGAGCAATCATCCGTCACTGCCCGGCAGATCAAAACCTGGACAAGCCAGGACCCCTTATTATCTCTAGTCAAAAGTTGTGTGCTTCACGGGAGCTGGTCCAGTGTCCCAGTGGAAATGCAGGAAAAGATTAAGCCGTTCCAGCGGCGCAAAGATGAAATGTCGATACAGGCAGACCGCCTTCTGTGGGGCAATCGAGTAGTGGTCCCCAAGAAGGGCAGAGACACCTTCATTAATGACCTCCATAGTACCCACCCAGGCATTGTAATGATGAAAACGATAGTCAGATCCCATGTGTGGTGGCCCAGTATCGAGGTGGACTTAGAGTCCTGCATTCACAGACGTAATACATGCTCGCAGTTAAGCAATGTACCCAGGGAGGCGCCACTAAGTTTATAGTCTTGGCCCTCCAAATCGTGGTCTAAGGTACACATCGACTATGCAAGCCCATTCTTGGGTAAAATGTTTCTTGCGGTTGTAGACGCATATTCCAAGTGGATTGAATGTGAGATAATGTCGGCCAGCAGGTCCGCTGCCACTACTGAAAGTCTGCGGGCCATGTTTGCCACACACGGCTTACCCGATGTCCTGGTGAGCGACAACAGGCCATGTTTTACCAGTGCTGAGTTCAAAGAATTCATGACCTGTAACGGGGTCAAACATGTCACAGCTGCCCCGTTTAAACCAGCGTCCAATGGTCAGGCAGAGAGAGCAGTGCAAACCATCAAGCAAGGCTTGAAGAGGGTAACTGAAGGCTCACTGCAGACTCGACTATCCAGAGTCCTGCTCAGCTACCGCCGAGACCTCACTCGCTCACTGGGATCCCACCTGCTGAACTGCTCATTAAAAGAGCACTTAAGACAATGCTCTCGTTAGTTCACCCTGATCTACATGAACAGGTAGAGAACAGGCGGCTTCAACAAAGTACATACCATGATAACGCAAATGTGTCACGCGAGATTGAAATCAACGATCCTTTATTTGTGTTGAATTATGGACAAGGTCCCAAGTGGCTTCCCGGCAAGGATGTTTTGGGTCAAACTTTCAAATGGACTCATTCACCGGAAACACTTGGCCCAAATCAAACTCAGATTTACGGACTATCCTGAGCAACCCACCTTGGACCCTGCCTTTTTTGATCCCCCAGCATACACACCATGAAGCAGAACCCATCATCCACAGCTGCCCAGCAGGACCCAACACAACAGGCAGCCCAGCAAGGCCAGCTGCACAATAGCCCAGCAAGGGCCCAACAAATGATTCCACAATACCAGCTTGCCCTGGTTGACCGAGCCGATCAACCAGGGTAAGAAGGGCCCAGATCGACTCACATTGTAAATAGTTACGCTATTGACTTTGGGGAGGGAGTGTTGTTATATATGTGAACTTGTATTTACTCTGTACAGCCACAAGAGGGCTCATCCCCTGGAGTCCCAAGGAATCCCATAATCCCTTGGGAGCACAGGTATTTAAGGAGGCCTCACAGGTTGGAGAGGCATTCTGGAGACCTGCAATAAAAGACTACGGTCACACTTTACTTTGAGCTCACAGTGTTCAGTCTGACTCTTTCTCCATACATAATACTTCTCTGTTCAGAAATTGAGCCAATTGTCTCTTGAATGCTGCTTCAATGGTAATTTATTCCATAACTCTGTTACCCTTTAGATGGAAATTCTGCCTAACTTTTCTTATTCCTAATTTCCTAATGTTTAACTTGGCTATTTGAACTTTTCAACTAAGTGAATAATTTGCTTAGACCACTTACGTCAATTCCTTTAATAATTTAGAAAAATTAGATGATCACGAAGACTCCTCTTTTCCAAAGCAAACTAGCCTAACCTCCTTAACATTTGTTCATAACTTAATTCCAGATACTGGAATGATCCTTAATGGTTGCCTCTTTATAGTGCTAACATCCTTCCTATAACATGGTACATAGGAACAGTACTCCAGATGAGGTCCAGATGCTTATGCAACAACAATACCACCGATGGTAATCTCTTCAGTACTGATTCTGATCGATTAGCGAAACTTTGGCCATAGATTATCAGACACGGCATTTATGTGAGTACTTGCTAACATTTTTATGCAGCAAATATTGAAATTAGTGGTCTATAGTTTCAAGATATGATTCTATAATACTTTTTAAAAATAATCCTTTTGACAACTGTTTAATGAAATAGCTGACATAAGAAGATTGGCTGCTCCATTCTCCACCATTGCCCAACTTTTTAAGGCACTCATACAAAAGCAAAATACTACGGATGCTGGAATCTGAAATAAAAACAGAAAATGCTGGAAATATTCAAAAGAGCAGGCAGCAGCTGTGGAAGTTCTGATGAAAGGTCATCAACCTGAAATTTTAACTCTGTTTCTCTCTCCACGGATGTTGCCTGACCTGCTGAGTATTTCAGCATTTTCTGTTTTTATTAAAGCACTCATTAGTTGAGCCATGCAAATCAGAAAGTCTTGGAAGGCTTCTGACTATTTTGCTGCAAAAAAATTGCAAAAAGCTATTTTAAATGCTAAGGAGTTAAATTTTGATATTGTTCTCCCGTAGAGTGTAAACAGTAAGCTATTAGTCTGTCTCAGGAATCGATAAACACCTCACACCCATTGGGTTAGAAAGTCTCTGATCTGTTCTGGCTGTAAATATGGAATGATTTTTTTAAGACAAAACGACAGGCAGCCAGTCAAATTTTACACAGAGAGCTGACAGGTCAAGCTTTGGCCTGACTCAGAGGAAAATTTCAGGAGGGTAGTTAGGAGTTACTTTCTTTAAGACAAGAAAGACAACCCACTGATGCAGGGGAGTATAGTTTGTTCATTATTTTGTAATATTACAGAAAAACAAACTGTGTATTGCATAAACTAAGTTAATCCAATTATAACACTTGCTCTGTGAATCCTGTTGTGGTTAAATAAAGTAGCTTAATGAATCTTATTGACCTAATTTTACCAAATATTTAATTGGTCCTCCCTTGAAGAGATTGATGAAACATATTAAAATAATCTGAATATCCAGTTAAGATCACAAGGCGAATTTTATTGTCTGAATTATGCTATCATATCATCATATCATGGGCAGTCCCTCGGAATCGAGGAAGACTTGCTTCCACTCTTAGCTTGAATTCTTAGGTGGCTGAACAGTCCAATATGAGAACCACAGTCTCCGTCACAAGTGGGACAGATAGTCGTTGAGGGAAAGGGTGGGCAGGGAGCCTGGTTTGCCGTGCACTCTTTCCGCTGCCTGTGCTTGATTTCTGCATGCTCTTGGCGCCGATACACGAGGAGCTCAGTGCCCTCCCGAATGCACTTCCTCCACTTAGGGCGGTCTATGGCCAGGGACTCCCAGGTGTCAGTGGGGATGTCTCACTTTATCAGGGAGGCTTTGAGGGTGTCCTTGTAACGTTTCCTCTGCCTACCTTTGGCTCGTTTGCCGTGGACGAGTTCCGAGCAGAGCGCTTGCTTTGGGAGTCTCGTGTCTGGCAAGCGAACTACGTGACCTGCCCAGCGGAGCTGATCAAGTGTGGTCAGTGCTTCAATGCTGGGGATGTTGGCCTGGTCGAGGATGCTAATGTTTGTGTGTCTGTCCTCCCAGGGAATATGCAGGATTTAGTGGAGACATCGCTGGTGGTATTTCTCCAGCGACATGAGGTGTTTACTGTACATGGTCCACGTCTCTGAGCCATACAGGAGGACGGGTATTACTACGGCCCTGTAGACCATGAGCTTGGTGACAGTTTTGAGGGACTGGTCTTCAAACACTCTTTTCCTCAGGTGGCCAAAGGCTGATCTGGCGCACTGGAGGCGGTGTTGGATCTCGTCGTCAATGCCTGCTCTTGTTGATAGGAAGCTTCCGAGATAGGGAAAGTGGTCCACGTTATCCAGGGCCACACCTTGCCTCTTTTGTTGTTTGGCGGCCGTCAGGGTAGCAGCTCCCTAGGAAGCTCCCCTGCAAACAGCTCCTCGGCCCTCAATCTCCGACCCCCCCCTCCCCGCCACTGTCTAAACTTCCCCAAGCCCCAGCCCTAGCCCTAATAGACCTCAATAGGGTGTCTTAAAGACTTAAATCCCCACCCTAACCCCAACCCCGCGAATCCCAAAAGTTCGGGCCTACCTCAGGCCTCCCGCCACACCGTACATCGGCGTCTCCCGGCTGGACCTCCTGCAGCGGCTGGACGACTCGATGCGACCTGACCTCCCGGCTGGACCTCCTGCGGTGACTCGGGGCGACTTGGGCCTCCCGGCTGGACCTCCTGCAGCGGCTGGACGACTCGACACAACCTAGACCTCCCGGCTGGACCTCTTGCAGCGACTAGGCGGCTGGACCTGGCTATCAGGCCTCCACCTCCTCCCCACCCATCTGCTGTCATAAAATGAGATATTGGCAGTAGTGTAGGGCATACCCCTACACATAAGACTGCTTATGAGAGAAACTAGCAGCGCTTTATCCAAGAGAATATCTAAGGCAAGACACTAAACGTAAATCACCAGTTGATGCCGAGTTAGATCAACTCAACTGGGGACGTGGCAATGGTACTACAATTTCCACAACCTTCTGACTCAGAGGAGTGAGTGCTACCACTTAGTCAAGGCCGACACCTGGATCGTTATATGATTTCCAAATAGACTATTTGGAAATCATGTTACCTTCCAGATTTATATTGGTTGCTTATAAATAACCTATGATCTGCAATATCAGGTGAAGAACTTTATAGACAACCCATAAGAAATGTATGTTCTTATTGCCTGTTTATTTGTTTACATCTGGGTCTGTTGTATAAGACGCATATAATTATTTATTTCAATAGTTTCAGAATGCTTCATGACATTATATTTAGGGCATAGTCTATTTGGAAATCATATAACATTCCAGGTGTTGGCCTTGACTCAGTGGTAGCACTCTCTCCTCTGAGTCAGAAGGTTGTGGAAATTTTTGACTGTTAAGACAATCTTTAAGTACAATCTTACATAGTTTCCTGCAGTTTCACTAACACTGATTCAAAAAGACCCTAAGAACCCCCTAAGATTGAGGCTGCCAAAAATGGGCAGAGTTTATGCTCTGAAATTGTTGAACTCGATGTTGAGTCCAGAAGGCTGTAAAGTGCCTAAACGAAAGATGAGATGCTGTTCCTCGAGCTTGCGTTGAGCTTCATTGGAATAGTGTAGGAGGCCGAGGACGGAGATGTCCGAATGGGAGTGGAATGGGGAATTAAAGTGACAGGCGACTGGAAGCTTAGGGTCACACTTTCGGACTGAACGGAGGTGTTACACAAAGCGGTCACCTAATCTACACTTGGTCTCCCCAATGTAGAGGAGACCACATTGTGAGCAGCAAATACAGTATACTAAATTGAAAGAAGTACAAGTAAATCGCTGTTTCACCTGAAAGGAGTATTTGGGGCCTGGATAGTGGGAAGGGAGGAGGTAAAAGGACAGGTGTTGCATCTCCTGCGCTTGCATGGGAAGGTAGTGTGGGAAGGGGAGAGGGTACTGGGGGTGACTGCGGAATGGACTAGGGTGTCGCGGAGGGAGCGGTCCCTTCAGAATGCTGACAGCGGAGGAGGGGGGAAGATGTGATTGGTGGTGGGATCACGCTGGAGGTGGTGGAAATGGCGGCGGGTGATCCGTTGAACATGGAGGCTGATGGGGTGAAAGGTGAGGACAAGGGGAACCCTGTCATGGTTCTGAGAGGGAGGGGAAAGGGTGAGAGCAGAAGTGCGGGAAATAGAACAGGCACGGTCAAGGGCCATGTTAACCACAGCTGAGGGAATCCTCGGTTGAGGAAAAAGGAAGACATGTCAGAGGCACTAGTGTGAAAGGTGGTGTTGTCAGAGGAGATGTGATGGAGACAGAGAAACTGGGAGAATGGAATGGAGTCCTTACAGGATGCGGGGTGGGAGGAAGTGTAGTCCAGGTAGCTGTGGGAGTCAGTGGGCTTATAGCGAATACTGGTCGATACCTATCTCCAGAGATGGAGACGGAGAAGTCGAGGAAGGGAAGGGAAGAGTCGGAGATGGCCCATGTGAAGGTGAGAGAAGGGTGGAAATTGGATGCAAAGTGAATGAAATTTTCTAGTTCAGGGCGAGAGCAGGAAACCGCACTGATACAGTCATCAATGTACTGGAAAAAGAGGTGAGGGAGGGGATCCGAGTAGGACTGGAACAAGGAATGTTCCACATATCCCATGAAAAGGCAGGCATAGCTAGGCATGCGGGTTCCCATAGTAACACCTTTAATTTGGAGAAAGTGAGTGGAGTTAAAGGAGAAGTTGTTCAATGTGACAAGTTCAGTCAGGCGGAGGAGGGTGGTGGTGGATGGGGATTGGTTGGGTCTCTTATTGGCTGGGCCCTATCTGTCCTCTCAGGTGGCTGCAAAAGTTCCTATGGCACTATTTTGAAGAAGAGCAGGAGAGTTCTTCCCAATTAACTGGCAACTATTTATCCCTCAACCAACACCTAAAAACAAATGATCTGATCATCATCATGTTGTTGCTTGTGTGACCTTGCGATGTGCAACTTAGCTGCTGCATTTCCTATATTGCAACATTTCAAAAGTGCTTCATTGGCTGTAAAGTGCTTTTGAAAGGCTTTATATAAATGCAATTTCTTTCTTTCACTGAAATGAAACAGAAATAGGCGACCATGCTGAATATTCCAAATTATTTATTCCCAATGAGCTTTGTAGTGCATGCTTGCCCATTTCTAGCACATAACTTGCAGTGGGACTTTATACCCCCCAAAAAGGGGAATCATTGATTATCCCGGTAGCAGGTCCCTGCTCCTCCTTTGCCAAATCAATTTGGTCTTCTTCACATGTACACTGTGACTCACCCACTGCTGTCTCTTCCAGTTAACTAATTCTATCCTCTGGGATGTACGCAGCTGTGCTGGCACATGCAAATATTCATGAGAAAGACATCAAGACCTGGCATGCCTTCTTTCATCTTGTACCAGTTCAACTGTGAAATACTGTAGTTGAGCCACTTTAAAGAAAAAAACATGACATTCGTTTTAACTTGACTTGCTGACTAACCCATGGCCCTGCCCTTGCACCTGTGTGGCAGTAACGTTTGTATTGTAAGTGTCCATTTCCAGGGATAAGAAAAGCAAATAAAAACAGAGCTCTATTCTGCATGAAGCATCTCTAAATGGATGGTAAATCACAGCAGGGGACATTACCAGCCACAATAAGCTACAGTTTACAATATTGCATGCCTTGCAAAAAGCTTGCAAGAGCACATATTGAGAATTCAGGTATTGAAATGCTCAATCATAAAATATAACCCTGCAATATTGAAATGAAGCTTTTACACATGGAAAATTGCATGGTATACTATTCGGGCAGGGATCCAGAGAAAGGGATCCTTACTTAATTTCCCAATCCCCGGAGGCACATTCCAACGTAATGCGACCAATCCGGTGACTGGAAACTGTACCAAGAGAGTTTCATTCTTGATGGAGCAGTGGAAATAAACCAAATGCACCTATTGCCAACGCTTGTTGACAACTGATTTTAACTGTTCATCAGACGCTAAAATTAAATCAATATTGATTAAAGCCTTTTGAGTTCCTGTCGCTGAACAAATGGATACTGCATGCAAAACATTGAGAGCCTTCCAAATTCTTCAATTGATTGCTCGTTGCCTTAATGTCAATCAGGACTTTGGAAAGAATACAAAGTAGACATATTGTGGATAATAGTGTGACTTGGTGTGCCAACGCCGGTAATAAATCCAATTAAATTTTATACTTAACGTAAGAACCTAAGAAATAGGAGCAGGAGTGGGCTATTCAGCCCCTCAAGCCTGCTCCGCCATTCAATAAGGTCATGGCCAATCTTCCAACTCAACTCCACTTTCCTGCACTGTCCCCATATCCCTTGATTCACTTAATATCCAAAAATCTAGCAATTTCTGTCTTGAATATACTCAATGACTGAGTCTCCACAGCCCTCTGGGGTAGAGAATTGCAAAGATTCACCACTTTCTGTGAAGAAATTGCTCCTCATCTCAGTCCTTAATGGCTGTCCCCTTATTCTGAGACTGTGACCCCTGGTTCGAGAGTCCCCAGCAGAGGAAACATCCTCCCTACATCTACGCTGTTAAGCCCTGTAAGAATTTTGTATGTTTCAATGAGATCAGCTCTCATTCTAAGCTCTAGAGAATGTAGACCTAGTCTACTCAATCTCTCCTCATAGAACAATCCCCTCATCTCAGGAATGCATTGACAGTCATTTTCAACATTCCACAGACTCTGGATCAATTCCTATGGAGTGGAGGGTAGCCAATGTAACCCCACTTTTTAAAAAAAGGAGGGAGAGAGAAAACAGGGAATTAGAGCCTGACATCGGTGGTGGATAAAATGATGGAATCAATTATTAAGGATGTCATCGCAGCGCATTTGGAAAGAGGTGACATGATAGGTCCAAGTCAGCATGGATTTGTGAAAGGGAAATCATGCTTGACAAATCTTCTGGAATTTTTTGAGGATGTTTCCAGTAGAGTGGACAAGGGAGAACCAGTTGATGTGGTATATTTGGACTTTCAGAAGGCTTTCGACAAGGTCCCACACAAGAGATTAATGTGCAAAGTTAAAACACATGGGATTGGGGGTAGTGTGCTGACATGGATTGAGAACTGGTTGGCAGACAGGAAGCAAAGAGTAGGAGTAAATGGGTATTTTTCAGAATGGCAGGTAGTAACTAGTGGGGTACCGCAAGGTTCTATGCTGGGGTCCCAGCTGTTTACATTGTACATTAATGATTTAGACGAGGGGATTAAATGTAGTATCTCCAAATTTGCGGATAACACTAAGTTGGGTGGCAATGTGAGCTGCGAGGAGGATGCTATGAGGCTGCAGAGTGACTTGGATAGGTTAGGTAAGTGGGCAAATGCATGGCAGATGAAGTATAATGTGGATAAATGTGAGGTTATCCACTTTGGTGGTAAAAACAGAGAGATAGACTATTATCTGAATGGTGACAGATTAGGAAAAGGGGAGGTGCAACGAGACCTGGGTGTCATGGTACATCAGTCATTGAAGGTTGGCATGCAGGTACAGCAGGCGGTTAAGAAAGCAAATGGCATGTTGGCCTTCATAGCGAGGGGATTTGAGTACAGGGGCAGGGAGGTGTTACTACAGTTGTACAGGGTCTTGGTGAGGCCTCACCTGGAATATTGTGTTCAGTTTTGGTCTCCTAACTTGAGGAAGGACATTCTTGCTATTGAGGGAGTGCAGCGAAGGTTCACCAGACTGATTCCCGGGATGGCGGGACTGACATATCAAGAAAGACTGGATCAACTGTGCTTGTATTCACTGGAGTTCAGAAGAATGAGAGGGGACCTCATAGAAACGTTTAAAATTCTGACGGGTTTAGACAGGTTAGATGCAGGAAGAATGTTCCCAATGTTGGGGAAGTCCAAAACCAGGGGTCACAGTCTAAGGATAAGGGGTAAGCCATTTAGGACCGAGATGAGGAGAAACTTCTTCACCCAGAGAGTGGTGAACCTGTGGAATTCTCTACCACAGAAAGTTGTTGAGGCCAATTCACTAAATATATTCAAAAAGGAGTTTGATGTAGTCCTTTCTACTAGGGGGATCAAGGGTATGGCGAGAAAGCAGGAATGGGGTACTGAAGTTGCATGTTCAGCCATGAACTCATTGAATGGTGGTGCAGGCTCGAAGGGCCAAATGGCCTACTCCTGCACCTATTTTCTATGTTTCTAAGTCTGGTGAATCTTCATTGCACTCTCTCTATGGCAAGTATATCCTTCCTTAGCTAAGGAGACCCTAAGTGTAGTCCAACCAGGGCCCTATATAATTGCAGTAAGAACATCTGTTGTCGATGTCCTGTACTTTTGTAAAAGCCCCCAATGCAGTTAAAATGCTGATATCTCCGTGGGTCTGAACAGATACAAATCTCTTCTCATTGTTATGTAATCGCTGACATCTGCTTGTGGCATAAAATAAATGACCTGCTCCATTCATGTGCTTATCCACGCATATTCTGGGAGAGATTGACTGCCCATCTTAAAGGTCATTTTTCGAATGAAACAAAACTTCATTGATTTATTTCAGGTGAAGATGGTGCAGTTTCTACAATAGAAGCTGTAGTCCTTCCACCTTTTGGGGGAGGCACTGGGAATGGTATGTAAAATTGGAGCCCATGGGACGAATTTTAACAGTCAAACATTTGTGTGTTGGGATTTGGGAGGGTGGATAATTTTGCTGAAAATGGAAATGTGACCAGATGTCGGCTCCAACATGGTCTCTCAGCGCTTTGGGGCGCTATTTGAGGTGGTGTAGGGACAGGTATGCGACGGAGCGGGGCGATGTCCATCACCACCGTACTGACCATGTCAGCGTGGCAGTGGTGGCACATCGCAATCTCCCTCCCCTTCACTTAAAGGGAGGGGTTCGGCTGGGCCAGCGAAGTGGCACCCAAGATAAGGCACCGGGTTGTCTGTTGGCCCGGGTTGCCTGTTGGCGGCCCGGCTGAACCAGTGGCCGTCATTGTCCGGCCGACTCAGGAGTCGGCCATCAATTGAAACAAAATGGCTGCCACAGCAATGTGCTTCCCCTTTAAGGGCAGCTGCACTGCCCAGCCACTGGCAGCTTTCCAACATGCGAAGCTGTCGGGGGACCGACCGGCGATGGCCGTGCTCCCGCCGGGCAATTTCCCTCATGGGGCTGTATGGGGTTGCCACTGGGCGGGGCGGAAACACGGGGTGCAGCGGAAACCCGTTCCCGCTGCCCCGGCTTGTAGGGCAATTGTAGATGGGTCGGCCCTGCCGTCTGCCCCCCGGTGGAAAAGGCCTTACCACCCCATTAGAGATGGTAATGGGCCTTAATTTGCCACCTCGTGAACATTCGGGTTTAACTTTGGCACTTTTGGCTGTCTGTACATAATCCCCTTCAGAGAGGTTGGTTACTGATTATAATATTTAAATCAGGCCACTTCAACGAGATTTTCACCCGCATTTAAATTTAACAACACATGCACAGATTTCCCAGGCTTCCTGACTTTCGTCATTGAAAGGAAGGCATGAAGATTGAATAGCAATTCATGGGGTGCATTAAAAGGCACGAGTGCGGAGATCAAAAAAGGCTCAGTGCTCGCGGCTGCTTTCTCGCCTCCCGCTGGGAAAGGGTTTGGTGAGAATATTTGTTGTGAGAGGCTAATTCATGGACTTTGTAGGTATTGAGACTCAGAACATCAGGATGGGTGGTGCCACGGCTGCCTTAGATTGGACTTTGGATGAGGAACAGGATGACCATCAGCAGCAGCAATGGCCTGCTGTGGAGAGACCTGCGGGAGGTCATCAGAGAGGAGAGTTTCAGAGAGGGGAGTCATAGAGGGGTCAAGGTCACAGGAGGCAATACCCATGTGAAAGGGTGTACAGACAAAGGCTCAGCTTCCTTAACCTCTCAGAAGTGCAGTGCTTCCTCAGGCTGAGATTGTCACTTCAGGTGGTGGAAGGCACCTGCACCTTGCTAGCGGAAGACCAGATACCTGCTGGACCAGGTGGCTACGCATTACTGGTGGCTGTGAAAATCACCAACCCACTCCAGATTCTTCCAGGGCACTTCCGGAGACATATCGAGGGTCTGCCAGTCAGGAACTGTGTGCATGTGGCAATCCCAGCATCTCCAGATCAACCTGGAGTATTTGTCAACTGCAAGGGATTCCATTGGATTAATGTGCAGCTGGTGAGTCACCACAAGGAAAGGTTTATGCAGGTGTGTGCCAGATTCCTGGGGAGATGCCATGATGCTTACATCCTGCGGTGCTCCAAGCTCACCAAACTCTTCTTCTTGCAAGCAGACTTAGGGGGTGGCAGCTTGGAGACAAAGGATACACACTACAAACCTGGTTGATGACACCTATGATACACCCAACGAATGAACCCCAAAAGTGGTACAATAACAGCCATATGACAACCAGATGTGTCATCCAGCAAGCTATCAGCATTCTGAAGATGGGCTTCAAGTGCCTCGACAGATCTGGAGGCGCCCTTTAGTACTCACCAGCGACAGTCTCTAGAATGATCATGTTGTGCTGTGCTCTGCACAACATTGCAGTGAGGATTAGACCTGCAGGAAGAACCAGACGCTCAGCACACAATGTTGCGGGCGATTCCAATAAAGAGGAGGAGGAAGGTGAAGATAGCACCATCAACGCCGCATCAGCCGCTCACATGGCTGCCTGGGATACCAGAGGGATTCTCTTATAGATGTAAGGTTCAGTTAGTCACTCCCACTGGATTGATGTAACTATCATATCCAATGGCCACTGTCCCCCACCCACATCCTCTAATCCCACTGGCTCAACACAGTCCTGCAACTAATCATCAACCTATTGCACTTCCCACCTTTGGTCCCTGTTAATTCAAGCTGAGAAGAACTTAGACTCTTCACAGCTGTCCCTGCCACTATTATCTGCTCTTGCTCACTTGTGAACTGTGAGTCACCAGGTAAAAATCCAACCATCTGTCCAAATGGACGCACCTAAGGGCGAGTGTCTGTGCTGGTGCATAGTAAGCATGCACCCTATGGCAGTGCACTCTCAGAAGGAATCAGCTGCTCTGAGGAATCATAGTTTGGGAACTCCACTGACTGCTGCTGTACGTGTGAAGGCCCTGACAGAGATAAAAATATGAATTAGTGCTGGCAATGTAAGAATATTGCAAATTAGCGTTATGAAAATCATCATATGTCAATAATTGCTGAAATCAAGTCAACATAACTGAGTGTTGTATGACATGTGGTTTGCTGATCGTTGATTCTGTCACCAGGTAGTTGTGATGTCCCAATCTCCGATGGTCAAGGACACCAAAACACCACTGATCTCCAGGACTTCCTCCACTATAGTTGTCAATTGGGAGTTGTCTGTCAAGAACCACCTCCGTTTCTTGCCCTCTCCCTTCCAATCTGCGCTCTCTTCTCTTGCAACAGGAAAAAGAACAGACCCATGAGTGAATGTAATGGCATGTGCTCACCCGATGGATGGAGTGCATTTGGTGAGGATGACGATCAGGGAGAGGCATGAAATTTATAAGGATGAGGGTGGATAGATGGGGATGTGAGGAAGTGCATAGAAAGAGAGGGACGGATGCGCTTGCAAGGTATGTGGGTGTGATGAGTGATATGATGGAGTAGGCTTGACAAGGCAGAGTGAGACGGTGGGGTGATGCGCACAGCAGGATGTAGGTGAATGTGCCACTGTACTCACCTTTCCTGATCTGGTTGGTTCATTAAAGCACTTCCTGCACTGAATTCAGGAGTGTGACACAATGCTCCTGCTCCTTGGTCATCTTCAGCCACGTGATCTTCGTTGCAGCAGCAAGTTTCTTCCTCCGGTTGCTGGAAGAGAATATCACTCTCCGACTCCTCGCTGCACCCAGCAGTGCATTAGGGGATGCATCATTAAATCTTGGCGCAGCACATGCTCATCCTAAATCCATCATTACATTTCTTCAGTTTGCTGCAGCTCTTAACTCCTTCAAAATCCATCCTTGGTTTGGCCTTTTAAATACTTGAGTTGAGATCGCATCATGTGGGTCTGAATCATGCCCGCAGTCATGCACCGAAGATGCGAAACACGGAAGTAAAGTTATACTGAGGTGGGCCCGTTGAAGTTGCACATTCTGACGTGGTGAGACATTTTCTGGGTTTTTCACCCAACATCACACCACGCACCCACTCCCTACCCCGCTCCAAATACACTTCAGAGTTATTATCGGGCCCCTGTGTCTTTCAGTTATCTCATCTCTATTACTTATCACATATCTGGCAATCCACATCAGAAATGACCAGGGCCCAAATATCAGATTTTAAGAAAGGTTAACTTCAAAATGATGAAGGAGGAATAAAAAGAAATAAACTGGAAAACATCAAAGCCGAGGAAAAATTCAAAGCCAATAATGTTTCAGTGTGATGAAAGCAAAGGTTTCATCTTGTGTCAAATTTGGAAAATTTCTCTATTAGATTTTTTATATGATGGTAGATAAATAGGATATGTGTATTTTTGAAATAACTGGACTTAAGCTATCTTGTTTTACTAAACTTCAAATGGTGGCCAAAATCAGACTGTCTGTGGGAAAACATGTCAGATTGATTGATCTAGTAATTAAGCAGATATTGGGAAGCATTTTTTTAGTTGAGATTCAAGATGTACATTGTTCAACACCTTAGCAGGTGTCAGACCCAGACAATGTGTGTCAAATTGTTCATTATTATGCCATTACTTTCCCATGGTTTGTATCTTGTCTTTGATCTACAGTGATGCAATCTATCTTTCAGGAAGCACAAATTGCTTAAGATCAACATTCTTCTTGTAATATTTAGTTCCGTGTTCAGCTGTGTTTCAGTTCTTGGACCCAAATAATAACTCCAAGGTGGGAAGGGAGCGGGTGGGAGGAGATTCAGCAGCCAAGAAACCTGCCGAATTTAATGAAAGGACCTGATTTAAATTACTCAAATCGGCTTCCCGGCTACAGCCAGATTGAGAGGCTGGCTGGCTGGCTTTGGTAGGTGAGGATATAGAGTTGGACATCGGAGGTTGTGTCCGACATGGGGTAACCCCTGTAATGATCCTGTCCCAAATTCCGTGGGTGAGGCTATTTGCATATAAGGCTGGGCGCCAACAACATTTACAGCGCTACTGATGGGCCGGTGAAAAGGACGCTGAAATTTCGAATGGCACCTTGACACGATGTCGGAGGGAGGGGTTGAGTTGTGTGGCATTCTATCCAAATTAGCTGAAGAGAAAAATTCTATATGATACATCACCTATCAAGATACCAATGCAATAATAACAACAACTACATTTGCATTTTTAGAGTGACTTTGATGTAGATAAATGTCACAAGACCCTTCACAGAGGCATAATCAGAAATAAATAAACATCGAGCCAGGTAACCAAAAGCTTGATCAAAGAGATGAGTTTGAAGGAGGTATTTTTTTTGTTCATTCATTCTATGGATATCAGCGTTATTGCCTATACACATTGCCCTTGACAAGGTGGTGGAGGTCCTTCTTCTTGAATTGCTGCAGTCCGTTTGGTGAAGGTACTTCCAAAGTGCTGTTAGGTAGGGAGTGCCAGGACTTTAACCCAGTGATAATGAAGGAACCGCAATACCAAGTTGGGATGGTGTGTGACTTGGAGCTGATGGTGTTGCTATGTGCCTGCTGCCCTTGTCCTTCTAGATGGTGGAGGTTGTGGAGCTGGGAGGTTCCGTCAAAGAAGCCTTGGCGAATTACTGTAGATGATACACACTGCAGCCATGGTTTGCTGGTAATGGAGTGAGTGGATGTTAAAGCTAGTGGATGGACTGCCAATCAAGTGGGCTGCTTTGTCCTGGATGGTTTTGAGCTTCTTGAGTGTTGTTGGAGCTGCACTCATCCAGGCAAGTGGAGAGTATTCCATCACACTTCTGACTTGTGCCTTGTAAGTGATGATGAGATTTTGGGGAGTCAGGAGATGAGCCACTCTCCTCAGAATACCCAGCCTTTGACCTGCTCTAGTGAGCCACGGCATTTATGTGGCTTGTCCAGTTAAGTTTCTGGGCAATGGTAACCCTCGGGGTGTTGATGATGGGGATTTGGTGATGCCATTGGATGTCAAAGGGAGGTGGTTAGATTTTCCCTTGTTCTTCTGCTCCTCCCTCTCAGTTCTGGACCTATGGAAGAAGATGAAATAAGGTAAGAACATATATTCCACAGAATGGGTAACATGATAGAGACAGCTTTGGAGTTGGCAGTTTGGTTCTCTAGAGTGTTGCACTCGAGAGAACCAACAGCAGGTGCTATTTTCATTCACTCACCTGCACGTGGCACTCACCCACCAACCTCACCATTACTGACTGCCACTGCACATTGCCTTCTCAGCAGCTCATTAACCTCCTCCTCGAAATTACTGAGCTCTTCAATACTGGGTTGCTCCACCAGGTGTCTACTGCTCCTGGAAAATATTAACAGTATTAGGTGAAGGCAAGCATGTGAAGTATATCTCCCAGGTTGCAACTGATGTAATAGGGACGATAAGTGCAAGAAGGACCCTTTAACACGGGTAGTTGAAGTTGTAAAGGGCTGCATGCAAGGAGGATTTGTAACAAAGGTTTCAAGCACAGGTAACAGGTCGAAGAGTTTGAGAGCCATTGAACAACAGTGCACTGCAACCAAAGACTTGTCATTCCACTTAAGGGATCAGGAAGGTGTCTCCTGATACTAAGTGAAAAGAGGAAGCCTGCTGATCTCTTGTCAAGTCATTGACTTCTCCTGACACTGGTCTGCTGTTCTGGGGGTGAGAGAGATGACACTGCCTTAGGGAACCTTCCCTGCAAGGTGGCCAGTCAGATTTTCTCTGGCAGTTTCAATCAGAAGGATTTATAAATCTGTGCTTGTCTCTTCCTGCCGTTTGCCTGAGCCCTTCCTTGCGATCCACAAGTGCATAATGTGGAAGTCATCTTGTAATCTTGAGAAATCACAAAGAAATCCTTTGGTAGGAAATCATAGAAATTGAACATTCTTGTCAAAATCCGAGGGAGAAGACACAGGAAGCTGCTGCCAACTTAAGTTGCAGCCAGTTTTTAAACCCTGCTGCAACAATTTCCCTGCCCCTCCAACGGTTTGCTCTCATGTTGTGTGACACACCAATCAATATTTAAATGCACTGACCCGCGAATTCCAGTGGGATAAGCAGTGCAGTTAATCGAAGGCAAAAGGCTTGCTTCACCAGGTTTACAGCAGTGTAAACAACTGCACGGACTCGACATGTGTCTTCAGACTATCGATCAAGTTTCTGTGGACACTGGTCAAATGTTATTAACAACAAGCAGGGTGGCTTCATGATAAGTTTGTCGCAGGTCTGTCCAAGTAGAACTGGCCCTCAATGACACTTATGGTGCCAATTGCTCTTAGAACCCACATTAAAATCTTGCAAACCTAGTGACAGTGCTGCATTCATAGTCGTGTATTAATGCTATCAGTTCACTTGCTGACCATTCTGGGCAGGCCCAGAGCACAGAGCAGCTGCCGACAAGGGAAGGCGGCTTGCGGGTATGTGGTGGGGTTTCGGGAGTGAGTGAGAATTTGGGGAAGGGGAAGGCCATGAATTTCCTTGTGGGACACTCTTGTCACTCCTGGCCCCACAATGGAAAGTTATTCACTTACTTGGAGTCCTCCTATCAGCTGCATCTTGCTGCAGCCTGGTGAGGCACCGAGGCAGCTGTTGGGGCTTCCCCAATTAGGCCCGAGTTAAAATGCCATTGGGGATGGGGGGATTCTATTGTCATGATAGCACCAATTAGCTTTTATGCATGAGGCTCCTGCCTGAGTCCAGTGGACACGTCATCAATTGCCGAAACTAGCAGCATTAAAATCGGAGAGCCGCTCTTTTTAACTGCTCACTCAGTCCATAGCTGCTGAGCGGGTAGAGTTAAAGGTCCCGATTTTCCCCAGCATTTCCCTGCTGAGGGGGTAGAGTTAAAGGCCCCATTTTCCCCAGCATTCCTCTGCTGAGCGGGTAGAGTTAAAGGTCCCGATTTTTCCCAGCATTCCCCTGCTGAGCGGGTAGAGTTAAAGATCCCGATTTTCCCCAGCATTCCCCTGCTGAGGGGGTAGAGTTAAAGGCCCCGATTTTCCCCAGCATTCCCCTGCTGAGCGGGTAGAGTTAAAGGTCCCGATTTTCCCCAGCATTCCCCTGCTGAAGGGGTAGAGTTAAAGGCCCCAATTTTCCCCAACATTCCCCTGCTGAGCGGGTAGAATTAAAGGCCACGATTTTCCCCAGCATTGGGCGCCCTGCGATGTTTCTGGTGTGGATGGGTATTTCAAAGTTTCCCCAATGTTTGGGCACCAGCGCTGACTAACAACGGCAGAATATTTGGCGCCATATATTTTGGCGCTGGTGTACGGTAAAAAAACTGTTTACACGCCGTTTCTGGCCATTAAGGCCACTTTCCCCACCACCGTTCTTTTTAAAACTGCGCATAGAGACATTGAGGACCGTTTGAAAAAACCCTACCTTCACTAAAAGAAATTGGCGCTGGCCCGCTCCTATCCCTGGCCGAAGGTCGTCCATGCCTTTTTGTAGCAAATAACTGGAGTTTAAAAGTTTAGCTGAAATAAAACTTAATTTTAAGGCTCTTCCCTGGTTGAGGAAATTGCAGGCAAATTTAAAACAAATCTTCCCACTCGCCTTTGCCCTCAAAATTCCAACTGGATCTAAATTGCAAAAGATACTCCAAGGAACATCACCAAAAATGTAGAGTAGCCTCTTCTCCCAAAATGGCAGGCAAAATTACCTCATCAAGATTAGCCTTGCTTCAGCAGACATCCACGGTAGCCTTTTCCTTCGCAGATAAAGTCTTCAACACAGCCGACTCGACCCGTTGCTATCCCTGGCCAATGGTCCTCCACGCAAGACAGTGCAACACACTCAGGCACATTGGAAAGGATCACTGAATTATATTAAAGCCTGGACATTGAATTTTGTTTTTAAATAGTCTCCTTTAAATTTTCAATGTTTTAATACAGTGTTACTATGGACCTGAATAAACAATACTATATTTTAATGGATATTTATTTAGTGTAAAAATGTTTTTATCCACTGGAATAGGGTATGCTCAACCTCATAAGTATGATTAGTACCTTGCCACCAGGCTCCCACCATTCATTAACTGCTTCAAAATGGGTTACATTTGAAAATCTTGGCTTTACAAGGTTACATACTAGTATCAAGTGTTCATGGATCTAGACTTGTTCAGATAACTGGTCCACGTACCATGGTCCTGCATTGTATGTATCAGTGACCCAGAACAAGTCAGGATTCATGAACACTGCAGTACTAGAACCTGCCCTTGTTTCATTTAAACTTATAGGGTCCAAACTTGGTCAAAGCCAAGGCCCGCCCAAGTGTCGCCCAAAGGGCCGCTGAGAGATCTGGTGGTACTTTGGCAGGGAGATTGCTCCAAAAGATCTGCCAGTACGGCCTGGTGGCAAAAAACGACTTATGCCGTGAATCTGGGTGGCAGCGGGCGGGAGCTCCCAATCTTGGCGGCAAATGTGATCCTCACCAAAGTGCCGACAAGGATTTAGTCTGGCCCAGGGGGGGGGGGGGGCAACAGATAAAAATAAAAATTAACAGAAAAAAAAACCACTGGAAAACCTTCAGGGGACCCCATCCCCCTGATTCGCTGTAAAAAAAAATATAAGAAGTTTACTAACCTGTTTTTGCATGTCTTCATACATACCATTGGGATTAGACCTGCCTTCACACAGCGGGCCTTCCCTCTGCTGTCGCCAACTCCCACCCACACCAGACTGGCAGCTCGGCGGGCGGAAGGACACTTATACGCCTTGCGGCTAGCGGCCGTCAGCGGGTGGTTTCCAGCGGTCCTCCCCTCCCGCCGGCGGAAGGCCTCCACGAAAATGACACCGAGGAGAGACCACCCAAAATTCTCGGCGGCAGTGGGTGGCAGTGGGCGGTAAGGCCAACATGTTCGGGCCCATTCGTTACAAGGAATGAGAACATTTGACATGTTGAATCCGTGACATATTCCCAAAAGATTTTATAGTGCTAGATTAAAAAAATAACGTGCAGGAGTCAGGTTAAAAGTGCAAAATAAATATGCTTATTAAACATTTGTACAGCACAGTTGTACTTAGCTTAGCATAACTTACCTTTTAACTTTAATAACTTTAATAAATTTTGTGTCAAACTTTCAAATGAACAAGCAAACAAACAAACAAACAAGCCTTCTATCCTCCTCCTTAGCGCTGTGTGTCACTCCTGCCCTTGTTGATGCCGCTACCCCTGCGCATGCCCGTAGTTACAGACTTCTGCTTTCTCAACACCCCCACACCAAGGTTTTTTCTGTTTTTTTTCCGACGGCGCGTTTCTTGTTGTTGGGTTACGACAGGGACAGAGGTAGCATGTGTCATTGTGGAAGGCTCAGGTTGCTCTTCGGAATCATCCTCAGCCTGTGGATCGATCCCTGACTTTGGTCTGGGGGTTTGAATGTTAGTAACAGCAATGACAGCCTGGGTGTGTCTCCTTATTGCTATTACTACCTCTGACATCTGTCCCGAAAGTCTTGCCACCTCTAATGACAGTCCCGCTAATTCTACGCTCACTCCATCGAATGTTTCCAGGAGCAATCTGGATTGTTGGATGTTCTCCCCACTCATCCCCATAAGATGTCCTAGTTCTCTGCATCCTGTGTTTCTGCTTCAGCTCTCCCTTCCACCCTCCTCTGACGTCTCGCAGGTGTGGCTTGCTGTGACACACTGCAACCCGCAGCCTCAGGCGGCACATCTGGCAATGTCCCGTCGATTGATTCGTTCAGGAAAGGGCTTGGATTCCTGGAGCGGTACACCATCTCCAAATCCAGTGTAACCATCTCGTTGTCGAAGTCTTCCTGCTGCCCTTTTATTCTCCTGATATGGAATATCAGGAATGGAGGTTTCCTGAACATGCTCTTCTTCTACTTCAGGTGCACCTTCTGTCTCTTCCTGGTACGAAACATAACAGGGATGCTTGGTTAGCAGCAGGGAGGAAGGAGAAGCGTAGCCAGCACACGCGGTACGTAACATTTAGCCAACCCAGACTGCAATTTGCAGGGCTTACCCTCTCTTGGGAAACTGGGCCCAGCTTCCACATTGATGGTTGGTCTTCTCCTGTAAGGTTTAACCTGCAGGGTTACGGACCGAGAGCTGGTAATTGGGATTAGACTGGATGACCTTTTGTTGGACGGCGCAGATATAATGGTAAGTACTGCAGGGAATAAAATACGGCCAGGGTGATCTCCTGGACTAGTTTCGATCGCCTGGATGGGTCGGAGAGGAATTTTCCCAGAATTTTTCTCCCTAAATTGGCCTGGGTTTTTATCTGGTTTTTGCCTCTTCCAGGAGATCACATGGCTCAAGTTGGGTGGAGTGTAGAATGTTTCAATATAAGGGATGTCGCAGTTGTGTGACGTGGACTGGTTGGGCTGGGTGCTCTTTACCTTTCCGTCATTGTTCATAGGTTTATATGTAACCTTTAGAGATGCTGACCCAGGACCGTGCGGCTCTTTGTCGGCCGGCGTGGACTCTGTTATGTCTTGAATAAAGAGTCAGACTAGATACTACAAGCTCAAAGTAAGTTGTGACCGTAGTCCTTTATTACAGATCTCAGAGTGCCTCTCCAGCCTGTGAGGCCTCCTCATATACAGGTGCTCCCAGAGGACTGTGGGATCCCTTGGGGCTCCAGGGATAAGCCCTCTGGTGGTTAGACATGGTATTTACAGGTTTACATACATAACAACACTCCCCCTCCGCCTCCCCCCCCCCCCAAAGTCAATAGTGTAACTATTTACAATGTGAGTCGATCTGGGGCCTTCCTTTCCCTGGTTGATTGTCTCGGTACAAATGCTGGTTTTGGTGAGTTGTTTGTTGGGACCTCGCTGGAATGCTGCGCAGCTGGCCTCGCAGGGCTGCTGGGGGTGGTGAGCCTTGCTGGGCTGCTGGGGGTGGTGAGCCTTGCTGGGCTGCTGGGGGTGGTGAGCCTTGCTGGGCTGCTGGCGGTGGAGAGTCTTGCTGGGCTGCTGGGGGTGGTGAGTCTTGCTGGGCTGCTGGGGGTGGTGAGCCTTGCTGGGCTCTGGGGGTGGTGAGTCTTGCTGGGCTGCTGGGGGTGGTGAGTCTTGCTGGGCTGCTGGGGGTGGTGAGCCTTGCTGGGCTGCTGGGGGTGGTGAGCCTTGCTGGGCTGCTGGGGGTGGTGAGCCTTGCTGGGCTGCTGGGGGTGGTGAGCCTTGCTGGGCTGCTGGGGGTGGTGAGTCTTGCTGGGCTGCTGGAGGTGGTGAGTCTTGCTGGGCTGCTGGGGGTGGTGAGCCTTGCTGGGCTGCTGGGGGTGGTGAGCCTTGCTGGGCTGCTGGGGGTGGTGAGCCTTGCTGGGCTGCTGGGGGTGGTGAGCCTTGCTGGGCTGCTGGGGGTGGTGAGTCTTGCTGGGCTGCTGGGGGTGGTGAGCCTTGCTGGACTGCTGGGGGTGGTGAGTCTTGCTGGGCTGCTGGGGGTGGTGAGCCTTGCTGGGCTGCTGGGGGTGGTGAGCCTTGCTGGGCTGCTGGGGGTGGTGAGCCTTGCTGGGCTGCTGGGGGTGGTGAGCCTTGCTGGGCTGCTAGGGGTGGTGAGTCTTGCTGGGCTGCTAGGGGTGGTGAGTCTTGCTGGGCTGCTGCGGGTGATGGGTTCTGCTTCCTGGTCAACCGCTGGATCGGTTGCCACTTGTGTGTGTGTTGGAGGGTGGAAAAAGGTGGAGTCTATTGTGGGTTGTTCTGGATAGTCCGTAAATCTGAGTTTAGTTTGGTCCAAGTGTTTCCTGCAGGTGAGTCCATTTGAGAGTTTGACCACAAACACCCTACTCCCCTCTTTGGCCAAAACACTGACAGGAAGCCACTTGGGACCTTGTCCATAGTTCAACACAAATACAGGATCATTTATCTGAATTTCACGTGACACATTTGCGCGATCATGATATGAATTCTGTTGAAGCAGCCTGCTCTCTACCTGTTTGTGTAGATCAGGGTGGACAAACGAGAACCTTGTCTTAAGTGCCCTTTTTATGAACAGTTCAGCGGGAGGGACCCCAGTGAGTGAGTGGGTCTTGTGCGGTAACTAAGCAGGACTCGGGATAAGCGAATCTGCAGGGAGCCTTCAGTTACCCTTTTCAAGCTCTGCTTGATTGTTTGAACTGTTCGTTCTGCCTGACCATTGGACGCTGGTTTAAACGGGGCAGATGTGACATATTTGATCCCATTGCGGGTCCTGAATTCCTTGAATTCGGCACTGGTAAAGCACGGCCCGTTGTCACTTACAAGGACATCAGGCAGGCCATGCGTGGCAAACATGGCCCATAGGCTTTCAATGGTGGCAGCGGACGTGCTTGCTGACATTATCACACATTCAATCCATTTGGAGTACGCATCTACAACCACTAAGAACATTTTTCCCAAGAATGGGCCTGCAGAGTCGACATGGACCCTGGACCACGGTTTGGAGGGCCAAGACCATAAACTTAGTGGCACCTCCCTGGGTGCATTGCTTAACTGTGAACATGTATTACATTTGTGCACACAGGACTCTAAGTCTGCATTGATACCGGGCCACCACACGGGATTTGGCTATCGCTTTCATCATTAAGATGCCTGGGTGGGTGCTGTGGAGATCACTAATGAAGGTGACCCTGCCCTTTTTTGGCAGCACTACCTGATTACCCCATAGGAGGCAGTCTGCCTGTATAGACATTTCATCTTTGCGCCGCTGGTACGGCTTTATTTCTTCCTGCATCTCTAACGGGACATTTGACCAACTCCTGTGGAGCACACAGTTTTTTACTAAGGACTGTAAGGGGTCCTGGCTCGTCCAGGTTCTAATCTGTCAGGCAGTAACAGGTGATGCTCACTCTCGAATGCCTCCATTACCATAACTAAATCTGCGGGCTGTGCCATCTCCACCCCTGTGTTGGGCAATGGCAGCCTACTGAGAGCATCAGCACAGTTTTCTGTGCCTGGCCTTTGGCAGATGGCGCAGTTGTATGCGGGCAACGTGTGCGCCCATCTCTGGAAGCGGGTCGATGCATTCGTATTTATCCCCTTGCTTTCAGAAAAGAGGGATATAAGCGGCTTATGGACGGTTTCCAATTCAAATTTGAGCCCGAACTGATATTGATGCAATTTCTTTACCCCGTAAATACATGCTAACGCTTCTTTTTCGATCTTACTGTAGGCCCTCTTGGCCTTAGACAGACTTCTGGATGCATAGGCAACCGGTTGCAATTTCCTGAATTCATGAGCTTGTTGCAATACACACCTGACCCTGTACGATGACGCATCACATGCTAGTACCAAACGTTTACATCGATCGTACCAACAAACAATTTGTTTGAACATAACAGCTTCCTAGCTTTCTCAAAGGCATTTTCTTGGCTTCTACCCCATATCCATTCATCTCCTTTACACAGTAAAGAGTGCAGGGGCTCTAAAAATATGCTAAGACCCGGTAAGAAGTTATCAAAATAGTTCAGGAGTCCTAGAAACGACCGCAGCTCTGTCACGTTCTGTGGTCTTGGTGCATTCTTGATTGCCCCCATCTTCGAATCGGTGGGCCTGATGCCGTCCGCCGCGATTCTTCTCCCCAGGACGCACTTCGAACGTCTTAGCCTGAGCCCCACATGATTAAGCCAACTAAGAACCTCCTCCAGGTTCTGCAGGTGCTCGACATGTCCCAACCTGTAACCAAGATGTCCTGGAAGACCACAGTGCGCGGGACCGACTTCAGAAGCTTTCCATGTTCCTCTGGAATATCACCGCGGCTGATCGAATCCCAAACGGGCATCTGTTGTAAATGAAGAGACCTTTGTCCGTGTTGATGCAGGTGAGGCTTTCGATAATTCCTCTAGCTAGCTCCTGCTCCATGATAGCTCCTGCGTCATGTAGGCCGGGGTCAAGTCCAGCTTCGTGAACATTTTCCCTCCCGGCAGCATCGCAAATAGGTCGTCTGCCTTCGGTAGCGGGTATTGATCCTGCAGCGAGAAATGATTGATAGTTACTTTGTAATCACCACAGATTCTGTCTCCCTTGAGGACTGGAAAAATTGGACTGGCCCACTCATTGAATTCGATCGGCGAAATTATGCCCTCTTGTTGCAGCCTGTCCAGCTCGATCTCCACCCTCTCTCTCATCATATAAGGCACAGCTCTCGCCTTCTGATGGATGGGTCACGCCTCCTAATCAAATGGATCTGTACTTTTGCTCCTTGGAACTTTCCCATGCCTGGTTCGAACAGTGAGGGGAACTTGTTTAGGACCTGAGCGCATGAGGTGTCGTCGACGGACGAAAGTGCTCATACGTCATCCCAATTCCAGCGTATCTTCCCCAGCCAGCTCCTGCCGAACAGTGTGGGGCCATTGCCCAGTACCACCTAGAGTGCGAACTTGTGCACCGCTCCATCGTAGGAGGCCTTTACGGTAGCACTGCCGATTACGGGAATCAGTTCCTTTGTGTACGTTCTCAGTTTAGTACGAATGAGAGTCAGGACTGGCCTTGAGGCCTTGCTGCACCACAATTTATCGAAAGTCTTTTTGCTCATTATGGACTGGCTTGCGCCCGTGTTCAGCTCCATGGACACCGCGTGTCCATTTAATTCAACCTTCAGCATTATTGGGGGACACTTTGTGGTAAATGTGTGCACCCCATATACCTCTGCCTCTTCGGTCTGAGGCTCTGGTTCTTCGTGATCTACCGTGGATCTGTCCTCCTCTGCAACATGGTGGTTTGCAGGATTGGCAGGGTTTGCAGCTTGCCTGCACATGCATTGGAAGTGTCCCATTGTTCCACAGCCCTTACAAACGTATCCTTTGAAGTGGCATGAATGGAAACGATGATCACCCCCGCAGCGCCAACAAGGTGTTAATGGCCTTGTATTAACCACCCTTGATGGTGGACTCTGAGTCATCTGCGGACGTGCAGCTGCAGGCCTATAAGTCCTGCCGTGTAAAATTTGATTCAAAAACAACGTTACTTTGTTCACATAACTTGCTGCAGCATTGCTGTGCTGCAAAATTTGTTTGGTATTGTCACTGGTGGCGGTAAACGCCTGGGCTATCACTATGGTTTTACTCAAGGTTGGGGTCTCTACAGTCAAAAGTTTGCGAAGTATTACTTCATGGCCAATGCCAAGTACAAAGAAGTCCTTGAGCATGTGCTCCAAGTGTCTTTCAAATTTGCAATGTCCTGCAAGTCGCCTTAGCTCGGTGACATAGCTCCACTTCCTGGCCTTCAGACCTCTTGTACGTGTAGAACTGATATGTCGCCATCAGAACGCTTTCCTTCGGGTTTAGATGCTCCCGGACCAGTGTGCACAACTCATCGTCTGACTTGTCTGTGGGTTTCTCTGGAGCGAGCAGATTTTTCCTGAGGCCATATATTGGTGCCACGCAAACAGTGAGGAGGATCGCCCTTCGTTTGGCAGCATTCGCTTCTCCTTCTAGCTCGTTGGCCACGAAGTATTGGTCGAGTCGCTCCCTCCGAATCATCTCCCTCTGAAAATTTCTCCAGGATGCCCACGGTTCTCTGCAGTGTTGCGGTGGGATTCATCATCTGTATCTCGTCTCCAGTTGTTATGTCTTGAATAAAGAGTCAGGCTAGATATTGCAAGCTCAAAGTAAGGTGTGACTGTAATCCTTTATTACAGATCTCAGAGTGCCTCTCCAGCCTGTGAGGCCTCCTTATATACAGGTGCTCCCTCGGGACTCCAGCGGATAAGCCCTCTGGTGGTTAGACATGGTATTTACAGGTTTACATACATAACAGACATGATGGGCCGAAATGGCCTCCTTCTGCGCTGTAAATTTCTATGTTTCTATATAAGCTACCCTCTGCTCTACGGCTGTTAGTTGCAGCCTACTTGCCGGATCTCATCCAGTTTGTGACCATTCTCTGTGACACCATCTTCTGCAAAGATGAAAATGGAACTTTTTAAGAGAGGGTCCTTCTCAACACACACACACACACACACACGAAGCACATTTAAAGATGTTAATGCATAAATATGAATAAAAACATATATAAATTAAAAAAAAATATTACTTACAGTCACTGTTTGTCCGAGGTCCTGCCACTTCTTTTTGAGCTGTGCACCGCCTCTTGGGGTAATGGACATTGCAATAAACTCTACTGCAGCCTGCTTCCAAACTTTTGCGAGTACAGAGGGTTCAATTTTCTTTTTATCGAAGCTCTCTTTTTTTTCCAAGAACTTCCCATCTACCCTCAGTTATGTCTACCAGGGGCTCAATTTCTTCTGCGAGAAATCTCTTGGCCCTTACAGCTTCCACTTCTCCGTCTCCGTCTCTGACCCTTTTGCCTTCTCTGCACCCTTCCCTTGCATCCATCTTTGGATTGAAGCTGTATTTCATACCTGCAAAATTCACCGCTGCCACCAATGGATTCTCACTGGTGATCCAGACAGACCCTACACGTGCTGATTTTTTTTTTTACAGCGCATGTGCAGAGTTTTTTTTTCTGCGCATGCGCAGTGAGTGCTGCTTTTTTCCAAATTTAAGCGTATGTGCAGTGAATTTTGTTAGCTCCGCCCCCTGAGATGGAGTCGGGTAGCGCGGCACTACAGATAGCTTTCATTTCGGGGAGACTAACGGGTTTTTTTGTGGCGCTGGGGGTGGTAAGAAAAATGTGTGTACAGGTAAGTGAATGCCAGAAATCTTCATTAGGGAAAATAGGGGCCAAAATTCCTCCCATTGTTCTGAATTAGCAACAGAATTCAAAAAACATCACCCAGAATCAGTTACAGCTTATAGTAACTGTCTGCTAGAAAATTACCCAAACAGCTCAATTTGAAAAAAAAATTCTTGTACACCATTTCAACATTCCAAACTGTTTTCAGCAAAAGACTCAGAAGGTGATTCTCTCTTAAAATCCAGATTTTCCACAAGAAGGCGTAACAAAAACAGTCTGCATCATCTTTTCGTTTGAAAGTAAACAGATAATAATGTCTAACAAGACAGAAATATGTAAATGTACTTGCCAATCTTATTTTTATTCAATTTTTGCTATTTTCATTGTTAGAACATGCACTGTGATTATTATCAATATGGCACAGGAATATTCTTCACTACAGAGGGACCAGAAGCAATGCTGTAGGATATTAGTGCTTAAAAACTATTTAAATAAATGGACAGTGGATGCAAGTTTAATAGTAGCCTTCAAAAGGGATTTGGATAAATATTTGAAGGAGAAAAAATTGCAGGGATATTAGGAAAGAACGGGGGAGTGGGACTAACTTGATGGGCCGAATGGCCTCCCTCTGTACAGTACTATTCTATGATTCTATGATTAATGTCTCCACTAAATTAGCAGAAAGCTAAATTTCAGATGAACACATTAAGCATTCATCTGCTGGCAGTGACAGCTTAATGTTGGGACCATCATATTTTAAAAAGTGCTGTTATATTCATAGAAATCAAAACATTTTAGGACAAGAGCATTAGAATATGCTTGTGTAGAACCACACACATAGCCTGTGATTTTGCCGACTGAGGCGAGTCTGAGGCAACCAAGGTCTATCGCGAGGTCCGGGCCCCCTGCTGCCAGCAGTCCGCTCTCTACAAGTCATTTTATCTTGATGGGGCATGTTAACCCCGCCCAGTGAGGTTCCCGGCCAATTAAAAGGAAGCGGGTCTGATTCTTAAAGGGACCATATCCACATTGATTATGACAGTTATGCTGTTAGTGTTCTACAGCAGTTGAGGTGCTGCAAACACTGACAAGCACTGCACAGAGGTGTATGGATGCACCCAGGCTCTCCCATGACTACCTCCATAAGCATATAGAGGGAGTCACAGCATACAGGGAAGTTCTCTTCCCTTCCAATAGATGGAAGAGACCTCCCTAAGACACCAACACAGCCTGGTTGCACATTGCACAGGAAGGCACAAGCAGGGATGTCATCAGGTGGACCTGGCTGCAATGGCGCAAACCTTTCAATGATCTCAGTAGATCAAGAAACATTACTGCAAAGCCACTCTCAACCTCATCCTGCTGTGCCACTCATCTCAGAAGCAGGGATACAGTTCAATGAGTAACAATGCTAGTATATTGTCTATGAGAGTCTGGTAGCTTCTTGATGGGGAAGGGAGGGTTAACAATCTCAGCTGAGCTGCTGTTATCCTCACTCAATTTCCAGGATATGCAATATCCAGGCACATGGAATGTTTTGCCCAAGTTAAACAAAAAGAAAGTCTTGATTTTATAAAGCTCTCCATGACTTCCCGATGTTCTAAAGTGCTTTATAGAAGAAAAGCAAGCATAAAAGTCACAACCATCACCAAAACGTTAAGGAAAAGAAAATGCACCCGACTTTCTCCTCATCTTCATCAGCATCAGAAAGTTCTAGTCCCTCTTCAGATAGTGATTCATTCCATGTAATTATATTAAGTGCCAGATGACAGCGGGACCGAAATTGCCCCTCGCCCAGCCCGGAAGTTCGCCCCCAGCGAGGAATTGAGCTTTGCACCCCTGAAACAAGGCGGAGCGTTGTCTCAGGCTCTCCACCTTGTTGGAGGGGCGTTCTCAGGGTGGCAGCGTGATACTGAAGAGGCTAGCGCTGCGCAGAAGCTCCGCGTAGCTCGAATGCACGATGACACCACTCCTCTTCAGTTAAAGAGGGGAGCCGCTGCGTACTCTGCAGGCCCTTCGGTAGGGACGTGCTCGATGGGCCAGTGGCCCAGCACCCAAAAGGGAGTGTCGGGCTGCATGATGGTTGAGGCGAGGACCACGTTGACATCTGCCCATGCCAGCCTCGCAGCCCGTGGGGTAATTTCCTCCGCGGGGAGCAAAAGGGTCGGCGTGAGACGCAAAGGGGTCGGCACGCACGGCGGTGATGTCATCGCAGGGTGTGCGCCGGCCTGAGGCGCAAATCTTAGGGCGCGGCCCTATTGGCAGATCGCCCCCAAAACCTCTGGGGCAATTCCGCCCGAGGCGCTACTGCTGTCATAATCATGTGAGGGAGGGGAAGGGATGAGAACAGAAGTGCGGGAAATGGAACAAACACGGTCGAGGGCCTGTCAACCATGGTGGAGGGGAATCCTCAGTTGAGGAAAAAAGAAGACATATCGGAAGCACTGGTATGGAAGGTGCCATCGTCAGAACAGTTGTGACGGAGATGGAGAAACTGGGAGAATGGAATGGAATTGAGTGTTTTCAGGAAGCAGATAGGAGGACGTGTAGTCAAGGTATCTTTATAAGCCCACTGACTTCCATTTTACTTTGCAACCAATGAAGTACTTTGATGTGTAGTCACTGATGTAATGTAGGAAATGCAGCAGCCAATTTGCACACTGCAAGCTCCCACAAACGGCGATGTGATAATGACCAAATGATCTCTTTAATGATGTTGGTTGAGAGGTAAATATTGGCCAGGACACGGGTAGAATTCCCCTGCTCTTCTTTGAAGTGGGATCTTTTACATCCACCTTAGAGAGCAGACAAGGGCCTCAGTATATGGTCTCTTCCGAAAGACGACAACACTGACAGTGCAGCACTCCCTCAGTACTGCGCTCGACTGTCAGCCTAGAAGTTAAGTGAAGGTGAGTCCCAACTGCCATCCGAGCTGAGACTGACTAACGCAAGACAAGATGAATCAGGTGTATGGGGCAGCACTGAACCACTTAATTATTCAGGAAAACTTGAATATTTTATGATGTACTACTGTGCTTCACTTTACAAATGTGAAAGATCCACAGCTCATTAATTCCCAGACTGCCAGCAGCTCTAGAGAATTCCAGGCATTGGAGTCTGCCCATTTTTTAAAGTCTTCAGCTCACATACTTTTTAAACAAATCATTTTTTAACCATATTACAGCTCCTCAGATGTCAGCAGTATCTTTGTCACTATAATATTAGTCGTATAATTCTTTTCCTTATTTTCTCGTCTGATTTCTCTCCTTCCGTATTCTGTCCCTATCTCTGATTTTCTAATTAAATTTGGATTTTACTCTGCTATCCCTCTGACCCAGGAAAATAGGGGTTGCGGCAGTCATCAGAAATATTGCGGAAGTCCCACCCTGCCATCCATCATCATCACAGACAGTCCCTCGTATCGAGAATGACTTGATTCCACGCCAAAAAGGGATGAGTTCACAGGTGTTTCAATGAAGGACCTAATATTCCAGATCCCGAACTACATCGTGAAGGGTGGAAGATGCCTATGCGTGGATTTTTTTAACGCGGTGGCCGTTGCACACCAGCCACCACACGGGCTCGACAGAGCTAGGATTATTCAAGAGTAACTGGAGACCAGCTCTGCTGCATGGACCTAGTGCACACACATATCGCAGTTTGGGCTGACCTGTGCTGCCCCCAACCCTGTGAACTTTTATCTTGTGCATTGGCTTCCAGTTAAGCAATGCCTCAATTTCAAAATTCTCATCCTTATTTTCAAATCCCTCCACAGCCTCGCACCTTCCTATCCCTGTAATCTCCTCCAGCCCCACAACCCCCCGAGATGTCTGCGCTCGTCTAATTCTGCCCTCTTGAGCATCCCTGATTATAATCGTTTAACCGTCGGTGGCCGTGCCTTCTGTTGCCTGTGCCCCAAGCTCTGGAACTCCCTCCCTAAACCTCTCCGCCTCGCTACCTCTCTTTCCTTCTTTAAGTCGCTCCTTAAAACCTACCTCTTTGGCCAAGCTTTTGGTCACCTGCTCTACTTTCTCCTTCTGCGGCTCGGTGTCACATTTTTAATCGCTTAATACTCCTGTGAAGCACGTTGGGACGTTTCACTGCCATAACACCACAGCAAAGTGGTGAATTTTAGCCCCAGCATGGCTGCAGCAATTGGCACCGGAGAAAAAAATCCGCGGCGGGGGGAGGGGGGAGCGGAGAGAGAATGGAGAAGAGTGAGGTGGGGGTGGGGGCGGTTAAGGTGAGACAGTAATAACAAAGAGAGAACGTAATAGGA
Organism: Pristiophorus japonicus; assembly: GCF_044704955.1. Lineage (NCBI taxonomy): Eukaryota > Metazoa > Chordata > Chondrichthyes > Pristiophoridae > Pristiophorus > Pristiophorus japonicus. Next base: position 48,954,649 of record NC_091983.1, read on the forward strand.
GAATGTGTGAGAGAGAGAGAAACTTCTATTGACCTAAACCGTACAAGTAATCCTGTCTTGGGAATAAGAGTAATGAATTAGAAATAATGATAATAGGGGAGTTGAGCATACAAACAGCAGAACCATCAACATCTGGAAAGAGAAAAGAACAGAACCAAGGAATGATGGGTCTGGACCAGAACAGTTATCTTGTCTTTTCTCTTGTTGGAAATTTATGGATTTCCAGGATTTGCAACTTTTCTCTACTATTACATGTTTGGACAAGTTATATCATTGGCAGGACATCACTTGCAACACTGTGATCTCCAAATAGGATTGATGTGAATTATCCAATCATTTCCACTCGGCCAGTAATGGTGTTGTCACTATATGCAGCCCTCATAGTATGGAACGCGAATTGGAGAACTGTGCACAAAGGCCAATGTGCTCGTGTTTCAGCTGATAGATTTTAATCGCTGGAAAAGTCGGGGAACTTTCAATTAGGTGTGCTGACTTCCACACTTGATTTTACAATAGATTCTCCTGTCAGTCTCCTGTCAAGAGAGACTCCATGCTGAGAGGGTAAATTCACAGAATTTTCCCTATAGAGGTACTGTAATAGTGCCATTTGGTGACTTCTGATGTATATAATAATAAAGCACATGAGCAGTACAGTTCTTATCAGAAGCCATGTTGTGCAGTTCTATATATATGCTCTGTCTCAAGATATTACACAATTGACAACGTGGATGGGATTGTGGATTCCCATGCTGAAATTTTTGTTGGAGGATAATCCTGCCACTGACGGAATGATGGCTGGATGTTCTTCGTTTAGCTGAAAAACTTAAAAATCCAAGGTAAATTTCGAGCACGTGACTGAACTGTCAACATTGCCAGAGTCCAGATGGCCGTGCCTATGGGAATAATAGGGCGCTTGGATGAGTTTGATCACAACCGAGAGACCTTTGAAGCATATGTAGAGTGGCTAGGAATGTTTTTCACTGTGAATAGTATCGTCGAAGTCCCTGATGATGTAAACTGTAACTGGGCGGTTTTAAAAAGGAAGGCTTTTTTTTGACTGAAGCAAGCCTAGAGGTGTATGAAACCCTGCAAAATGTACTTGTTCTTGCCAAGCCAAAGGACACATCACTGAAGGAGCGCACTACAGTCCTGAGCCCCTTGAAATTGCTGAAAGTTATCATTTTGGAACATGCGATCATTAAATGATGAGGCTTTCAGTGAGTACATTGTAGCTTTATAAAGTTATCCATTCACTGGTTATTTTGGAAACTTTCAGAACTGAGCTGTGCATGACCGCTTTTTTTGTGTGTTGAAAAATGAACGTATCAGAAGTAAATTGTTGACAACCCCTAACTTGACTTTTGATTTAGCTTGTCAGACAGCTATGTCGATGGATATGGCCGACCGATATTCCTGAGAATATCACGCCATTTCCAGCTGTCAGGCAACTGAGGTGAATCGGCTGCAGGCTAAAAGTAAAAGGCAATTATGCCCCAATGTCTCAAAAACTGGCCAAGGTAACAATAGCATGGAAGTTAGGCTATTGGTGCCTGGGACAACACATCACTCCATATGTGAAGGCAGAGGGTTTCTACTCAAGAAAACTGGGCATCTTGCAAATGCTTGCTGACAGAAGAATAAACTGACTGGCAATGCTAGAAGTAGAAATCGCCAGACACTACATACCATTGAAGAGAAGCAGCAGGACAAGGAGTTTCTCGAGATTCACAACATCAGGAGTATGAAGGTATCTAACAGTGATTCGCAAAGTATCATCATCCAAGTAGACGTCACAGGAACTCGGATACCAATGGAAATCGATATTGGTGCATCCGTGAGCATAGTACCAGAATCGCTATATCGCGACAAGTTGCGTGACTATCGACTAGAGAAATCGAAGATAGAATTGCGAGGCTACTCAGGATAGCAAATCCCTGTTGTAGGATGTATCACCATACCAGTGAAATACAAGGATCTGTATCAGAGCTTGCTTCTCATAGTAATGGCAGGAGACAAGTCTGCCTTGATAGCTAGAAATTGATTGGGATCACTGAAGCTGGATTGGAATGAGATTTTTCATTTGGAAGCGAAATTTGCATCGAAAGATTATGTCACCAAGCTGTATCTGAAGGTGTTCCACGAAACAGGCAGTCCAATCCAAGACTTCAAGATGAGTGTCAGGATTAGGAAGAACACATAACCAGTTTACTGCAAGCCACGTCCCGTACCATAAGCAGTCAAGGAGAAAGTTGAGCAAGAACTCAAAAGACTAGAGACTGAGAACATTATCTCTAAGATAGATCTGAGTAATTGGGCTTTGCCCAATTGTTGTTGTACCTAAGTCCGATGGTAAGGTAAGGTTGTGTGGTGATTATAAAGTAACCGTAAACCAGGTTCTAGATGGTAATCTAACCAAAATGTTGCTGAATGTGGAAGATTTGTTCACAATGCTGACAGGTGGCCAAAGCTAGATTTAACAAATGCCTACCTACAACTTGAGTTAGATGAAGAATCCATGTCATGCTTGATTATAAATACTCACCTTGACGTAGATCAGTTCAATAGGCTACCATTTGGAGTGCCCCTGACATATTCCCGGGGTGTTGAACCAAATGTTGCAGGGGATTGAAGGGATAGTGTGTCATTTGGATGACATACTCATTTTAGCACCAAACAGGCAAATCCATAATAACGTGTTGAATGAAGTCCTCAAGAAGCACAGAGTATGCGTGACTGCTCACAAGTGTGAGTTATTTCAAAACTCAGTGGAGTACTTAGGGCACAGAGTAGACAAAAATGGCTTCCATCCAACCAAGGGAAAGCTGGAATGCACCCACTCCCAAGAATGTTTCGGAACTTCGATCATTTTGGGGACTTTTGAATTATTATGGAAAGTTCCTCCCAAGCTTGGCTACAGTGTTACATCCACTAAATGAGCTGTTGAGAAAACAGGTCCCTTGGAAGTGGTCAAAAAATGTGACGCAGCATTCAAGGAGTGTAAAAGCCAGGTAGTAGAGAGTGTCATGTTAGTTCACTATGACGTACCTAAGGAGATCAAGCTAGCATGTGACGCCTCTCCATACGGAGTTGGGCCAGTGATCTTTCATGTACTAGATAGTGGGGAGGAGAGACCAATTGCTTTTGCGTCATGCATTCTCAGTGCCAGTAAAAGGAATTATGCACAGATCGAAAGGGAAGTTTTTGCATTGATTTTTGGGGTCAGGAAGTTTCACAAATACTCACAAAGACAGCAATCCTCTATCCAAAGTCCCCAGTTCTAACCTTAGTTGCTGCCCAAATGCAGAGATGGGCTCAGATGCCTTAGTTGAAAAAATGTTTTAGTATTCAAATAATATTGTAGTTGAGGGAATGTGCTGTCATGTTATTTGTGTGATTCTGCTTTGTAATGTTACAAACACAGAATATCCTGATTCTTACAATGCAAATGACTGTTTTATAACTAGGTTTTAAACTTGGGTATTATCATGGATAAAGTACACATATGTTACACCATTTTGCCAATTTGAGGTTAGAGTATAACAGATAATTCCACCATATTGTACATTGTAAAAATATGATCACTGCTGTTCTGTCAGTTTAAAGTGTTCTCTTGGCTAACATATCATTGAATCAGCAGACTGAGAAGGTTTTATACATCTTTGTTCTGATTATATCAGGAACATTTCTTATTGGGTAAAAATTGTAATTTTTTCAAAGGAACTCTGTCACATGACTACTTAAAACAACTTAAAATATATATCTTGGTCCCACAGTTGGCAGCTCTCCTCCCAACAACAAATCATTCATACCTTTACTATCTTTTGCATAAACTAAGGTAATCATACATTCCCATTTTCCAGGAACAGTCCTTGGATGATGTACGATAAGCGAAGTTCACAATAAAGACCCCGATCAAAGTCCCCGGAAGAATCCAAAGTTCACAAAACCTGTCCCCAAATTGTACCCCTGGGCAGTGAGTGTACCCCCTGAGCTGTAAGTTTGTGGCTCTAAATTAAACAACAACTTTCACAATGTCCAGGGTGACTCACTGCACAGGAGTGACTGGGCGGTCTTTCTGCACTTGTGCCTGTTGTTGGTTATGGCCAGACACCTGCTGCTGGATTGACGGCACCTGGGGAGAGGGGCAGGTGTGACCTCAGTCAATGGGGCAGGGGGGAATATGTGACCTCTGTCGATGGGGAAGGGGGAACATGTGACCTCAGTCGATGGGGAGGGGGGAACGTGTGACCTCAGTCGATGGGGAGGGGGGAACGTGTGACCTCAGTCAGCGGGGGGAGGGGGGCAGATGTGACCTCAATCAATGGGGAGGGGGGAACCTCAATTAATGGGGAGGGGGGGAACGTGTTGTTGTGGAGTAATACAAAGATACTCAACACAAGTCTGTTTTGGAGAAAAGAATCATTTGTTATAAAGTACTCGACCGAGAGATAGCTTCTACATGAGTTCAGTAACTTGGTGACCCAAACCAGCCGTTCTCTCCGAACAATCTTGGGTTATTGTTTCTATACAGTCAAAATACATTAAAAATCTTGAAGTTCCGTGCGGAGGCTTTCCATTTGTTGTTTCCCTGCCACGTCACAAACTTTTCGCCGACCTACTATAATTAATTGGTTAATACAATTATATTGACAGCAAATGTTGTTACCTCCCCTGTGTGCCGTTTATCTGGTAAGTTATGTGCCACATCATTCTCAGGTCTGCGAACTCTTGTCTTCTTGGCCTAACTGCTTTCAATCAGTTGAGATGTTTTTCAATCGTCTTTTGTTTCCCGTAATCTCTTAACACCCTAATGTGACCTCGCCTTGGAGTATATTTTTCCCAACTGTCTGGTTTATACTGTGATAAAATGATCTATCTTCCTGAGAGTTCTTTGACCTCAGCTATGACCCTTTCTAAGGAGAATTCATTTGCTTTGCTCTTTGTTCTCGCCTTGATAACAGCAAACCGATTAATGAGTGCAGAGGTACCACAGCATTCTGTTCTCAGAGTGTCGAGTTCAGTAACATGTGTCTTTTCTGTCTTTACTGTGAACGTCGCTTATGGTTTTAACTTTACTTGATTAATTTCCCTCTGATTAATTAGGTTCCCTCTACTTAAATGTTTTTTTCTGCAGTGTGACCTCAGTCAATGGGGGGATGGGGTCAGGTATGACCTCAGTCAGTGGGAGGACAGGGGAACGTGTGACCTCAGTCAATGGGGGGAGGGGCAGGTGTGATATCAGTCAGTGGGAGGGAGGGGGGAACGTGTGATCTCAGTCAATGGGGGGAGGGGCAGGTGTGATATCAGTCAGTGGGGGGGAGGGGGGGAACGTGTGATCTCAGTCAATGGGGGGAGGGGCAGGTGTGACCTCAGTCAATGGGGGGGAAGGGGGAACATGTGACCTCAGTCAATAGGGGAGGGGCAGGTGTGACCTCAGTCAATGGGGGGGAAGGGGGAACATGTGACCTCAGTCAATAGGGGAGGGGCAGGTGTGACCTCAGTCAGTGGGGGGGGGGATGGTCATATGTGACCTCACGAAGTGGGGGAAGGACCAGGTGTACCTCAGTCACTGAGCGGGAGGGGACAGGTATGTGTTCAGTTACTGAGTGGGGCAGGGTCAGATGTGACCTCAGTCAGTGGGGGGGGGGGGCAGGTGTGACAGTCAGTGGGGGGAGGAGACAGGTGTGATCTCAATCTCTGCGGGAGGGGTCAGATGTGAGCTCAGTCAATGGAGTGGGGGGCAGGTGTAAGTCAGTGGGGGGAGGGGGCAGGTGTGACCTCAGTAAATGGGGGAAGGGGTCAGATGTGACCTCAGTCGCGAGGTAGGTGGGTCAGGTGTGATCTTAATCAATGGAGGGGGGGTGGGTGTGATTTCAGTCACCAGGGGAGGGGGTCAGGTGAGGCTCAGACATTGGGGAGGGGGTCAGGTGTGACCTCAGTCACTGGGTGTGGCAGGTCAGGTGTGACCTCACTCACTGGGTTTGGTGGGTCAGGTGTGACCTCAGTCACTGGGTGTAGTGGGTCAGGTATGACCTCAGTCATGGGTGTGTTGGGTCAGGTGTGACCTCACTCACTAGGTGTGGTGGGTCAAGTGTGACCTCACTCACTGGGTGTGGCAGGTCAGGTATGACCTCAGTCACTGGGTGTGGCAGGTCAGGTGTGACCTCAGTCATGGATGTGGTGGGTCAAGTGTGACCTCACTCACTGGGTGTGGCAGGTCAGGTGTGACCTCACTCACTGGGTGTGGTGGGTCAGGTGTGACCTCAGTCACTGGGTTTGGTGGGTCAGGTGTGACCTCACTCACTGGGTGTGGTGGGTCAGGTGTGACCTCAGTCACTGGGTGTGGTGGGTCAGGTGTGACCTCACTCACTAGGTGTGGTGGGTCAGGTGTGACCTCACTCACTGGGTGTGGTGGGTCAGGTGTGACCTCAGTCACTGGGTGTGGTGTGTCAGGTGTGACCTCACTCACTGGGTGTGGTGGGTCAGGTGTGCCCTCATTCACTGGGCATGGTGGGTCAGGTGTGACCTCACTCACTAGGTGTGGTGGGTCAGGTGTGACCTCACACATTGGGTGTGGTGGGTCAGGTGTGACCTCACTCACTGGGTGTGGTGGGTCAGGTGTGACCTCACTCACTGGGTGTGGTGGGTCAGGTGTGACCTCAGTCATGGGTGTGGTGGGTCAGGTGTGACCTCACTCACTGGGTGTGGTGGGTCAGGTGTGACCTCACTCACTGGGTGTGGTGGGTCAGGTGTGACCTCAGTCATGGGTGTGGTGGGTCAGGTGTGACCTCACTCACTGGGTGTGGCAGGTCAGGTGAGGCCTCAGTTACTGGGGCGGTAGGGGGGGGCGCGGGAAGGGTGGGGGATTGGCCAGGTGTGAATTCATTCACTGGGAGCGGGGGGGGAGATGATCAGGTGTGACCTCAGTCACTGGGGTGGGGATTGGCCAGGTGTGAATTTATTCACTGAAGGGACGGGGTTAGGTGTCTGAATGTGCTTCGATAGTGTGACGTCACATCCGCTGTAATTACATGCACATTTCTTTTGCATTTGATACGTATATACGTAACTTTTAAAATATAGGCTGCTAAAAAAGGTTTTGCCACAATGCGCAACCTACATTTTCCATTCTGGCTACTTTGCTGTGCTCTCACCCTGTGTGTCTACAGATTCGGTTTAGAAAATATGGTCACCCTAGCATAACCTTGGCAGGAATCTGTCTAATAGCATTTACCATATAAAGTGTACTAATGTTGCCCATTTTATTGTCACATTCACTGTCAGGCAACCTTACTGCTGTCAATAAAGATTCCCTTTTCATTTCCTCTTGAGTATCTCTGTTTCCTTCCTAACCGAATATACAGCAAGCACAATAAAAGGGGCAGTTTCAAAATGTTTTTTCAGTGTCAGTGGCCTGCATATTCATCTGCAATTAAAGTGCCGGATTGGTAAACAGCACTGGACATCTAAAATATGGAGACTGATTCCCATACACGGTTTAGAAAGAAATTGCAAGTTTTCATTGTAAATTATAACTTTCAACAGAACTTTGACATTTGTGGAAAAGACACAAGTTCACTGCTTTATAAGCTGTAAATTTGTTCAAGGTGTATATAGTACTATTCAAAAATATTGGTGATAGGCGTCAGAGAGACACCATACCTATTAGAGCCTTCGGGCAGCTGAAGTGATCTAAGTAATTGATATGTCCTTCTTATACAGTATAAATGCACACCAGGCCCATACTTGAGAGAAGGTCACTCTGTGACCAGTCCTTTATTAGCCAGCACTGAAGTGATGAAGGTGGGTGGAGCTTCCCCTTTTATACCTGAAAGTCCAGGTTAGGAGTGTCTTCCACAAGTTCACCAGCTAGTGGTCAATGTTCTAATGGTATACAACTTAGGTCAGTTTATACATGGGTTACAATGACAGTTGAATACATGACATCACCTCTCCCCCCCCAAAGTCTTATTGGGATCACAGGTTAAGTCTCTCTGGTGGTTTACGCTCCCTTGTAGAGCGCCTGAGTTGGGGCTCCGGTTGTTGGCCGCTGGCCTGAGTGTATGCTGTTTGCGGTGCCTCAGGCTTGTCCAGACTGCCCACAGTGACTGGGTTCTCCTCCGCTTGTTTCCAGTGTTCGGTCACCTGTGATGGAGTGAACTCTACATCGTGTTCTTCTTCTGCTTCTTCTATGGGGTTGCTGAACCTCCTTTTTGTTTGATCCACGTGTTTGCGGCAGATTTGTCCATTGGTAAGTTTAACTACCAGAATCCTATTCCCCTCTTTGGCAATCACAGTGCCTGCGAGCCATTTCGGCCTTCAGCGTAGTTGAGGACAAAGACAGGGTCATTGACATCAATACACCGCGCCCTCGCATTCCCGTCATTGCGACTGGCGCCCGCTCTCAACAATTTCTTTCATGGTGGGTGTATAAGGGATAACCTGGTTTTAAGCGTCCTTTTCATTAGCAGCTCTGCGGGTGGGACCCCTGTGAGCGAGTGTGGTCGGGATCTGTAGGCCAACAGTAGGCGTGATAAGCGGCTTTGAAGAGAACCCCCTTGGATTCTGAGCATCCCCTGTTTGATAATCTGCATTGCTCGTTCCGCCTGGCCGTTTGAGGCCGGCTTGAATGGTGCCGTTCTGACATGGTTGATACCATTTCCTGCCATGAAGTCCTGGAATTCAATGCTTGTAAAGCACAGGCCATTGTCGCTGACCAAGACGTCCGGTAGACCATGGGCGGCGAACATTGCCCGTAGACTTTCTACCGTGGCAGAAGATGTGCTTGAATTGAGAATGTCACACTCTATCCATTTGGAGTAGGCGTCTATTACAACCAAAAACATTTTTCCCATGAAAGGACCTGCATAGTCCACATGGATGCGTGACCATGGCTTGGCGGACCAGGGGCTAAGGGGGGCTTCCCTGGACGCATTGCCCAGCTGGGCACACGTGTTGCACCTGCAAACACAAAGTTCCAGGCCTGCATCTATCCCTGGCCACCAAACGTGTGACCTGGCAATTGCCTTCATCATGACAATACCCGAGTGCTCATTGTGGACTTCTCTGATGAACATCTCTCTGCCCATCTGGGGCATAACTACTCGGTTTCCCCACAGTAGTTAATCGGCCTGAATCGACAGTTCATCCTTGCGTCTGTGAAATGGTTTGCATTCCTCAGGGCATGCCCCGTACGTGGCTGCCCAGTCTCCATTCAGGACACATTTCTTGACTAAAGACAGTAGCGGGTCTCTATTTGTCCAGACTTTGATCTGACGGGCTATCACGGGAGAGCCTTCGCTTTTGAAATCTTCAACAGCCATGACCATCTCAGCAGCATGCTCGGTTGCCCCCTCGGTGGTGGCTAGTGGGAGCCTGCTGAGTGCATCGGTGCAGTTTTCAGTGCCCGGTCTGTGCCAAATTGTATAGTCATAGGCGGCTAACGTGAGTGCCCACCTCTGTATGCGGGCCGGTGCATTTGTATTTATGGCCTTGTTGTCAGCCAAAAGGGACGTTAGGAGTTTGTGATCTGTCTCCAGCTCAAATTTCCTGCCAAACAGGTACTGGTGCATTTTTTTGTACTGCATATACACATGCAAGCGCTTCCTTTTCTATCATCCCATAGCCCCTTTCTGCCTGGGAAAGACTTCTGGAGGCATAAGCTACTGGCTGTAACTGATCATTGGCATTAACATGCTGCAACACACACCCGACCCCATAGGACAATGCATCGCATGTTAAAACAAGTTTCTTACATGGGTCATATAGCGTTAACAGATTGTTGGAGCATAACAAATTGCGTGCTCTATCAAAAGCCCTTTCCTAGCTGTCCCCCCAGACCCATCCGCAATCTTGTGTAGGAGCACGTGTAGCGGCTCTAACAGCGTGCTCAATTTGGGAAGAAAGTTACCAAAATAGTTCAGGAGCCCCAGGAACGAACACAGCTCCGTCGTGTTATGGGGTCTGGGTGCTCTCTGGATCGCTTCCGTTTTGGACGCAGTGGGTCTGATCCCGTCTGCTGCTACCCTCATCCCCAGGAATTCTATCTTTGGAGCTAGGAAGACGTACTTCGCCTTTTTCAGTCGCAGCCCTACCCGGTCCAGTCTGCGTAGCACCTCCTCCAGGTTGTGGAGGTGTTCTTCAGTATCGCAACCCGTGATGAGGATGTCGTCTTGAAAAACCACCGTCCTCGGAATCGACTTGAGGAGGCTTTCCATATTTCGTTGAAAGATCGCGGCGGCCGAGCGAATCCCGAACGGGCATCTGTTGTACTCAAACAATCCCTTGTGTATGTCGTGATGGTGGTCAGCTTCTTCGACTCACTCACCAGCTCCTGGGTCATGTAAGCTGAGGTCAGGTCCAATTTTGAAAAAAGTTTGCCACCGGATAGCGTCGCAAAGAGGTCCTCCGCTCTCGGTAGTGGGTACTGATCTTGGAGTGACACCCGATTGATGGTGGCCTTGTAATCACCACATATCCTGACCGACCCATCCGCCTTGAGCACTGGCACAATCGGGCTCGCCCAGTCACTGAATTCAACTAGCGAGATGATGCCTTCCCTCAGCAGGCGGTCCAATTCACCTTCTATCTTTTCCCGCATCACATACGGCACCGCTCTGGCCTTGTGGTATACTGGCCTGGCGTCCGGGTTTATGTGAATCACTACCTTGGTCCCCATGAAAGTGCCAATGCCGGGTTGAAATAATGAGTCAAATTTGTCCAGGACCTGTGAGCATGATATTCGCTCCACAGAAGAAATTGTATTGACATCACCCCATTTCCAGTTCATGACAGCAAGCCAACCCCTCCCCAGTAGTGTGGGACCGTCTCCCGGGACAATCCAGAATGGCAATCTGTTCTCCGAGTCTTTGTGGATCACGACTACCGTGGAGCTGCCTAGCACTGGAATGATCTCCTTTGTATATGTCTGTAGCTGTGCCTCAATCGGCAATAATTTTGGCCTCCTGGCCTTGGACGCCCACAACTTGTCGAACTGTTTGATACTCATCAGGGACTGGCTGGCCCCCATGTCTAGCTCCATTGATACTGAGATGCCATTGAGGAGCTCTTTCATCATTATCGGTGGCGTCCTGGTGTATGAACTGTATATGTGCTCCACATGAACTCGCTGGACTTTAGCTTCCAGCGAGTTCCCCCAGTGTTAATTTGGACTCATAGGGCTTACATCGGGCCCGTCCTCGAGTCGGAGAGAGGCGGGAGCAACGTGGTGAGGCCTATAAAAGGCCCAGCGGGTGTTCCACAGGCAGCGGCAGTCGGCGAGAGACGGGAGCAGCGTGGTGAGGCCTATAAAAGGCCCAGCGGGTGGTCCACAGGCAGTTGGCGAGAGGCGGGAGCAGCGTGGTGAGGCCTATAAAAGGCCCAGCGGTGTTGTTCCACAGGCAGTTAGCGAGAGGCGGGAGCAGCGTGGTGAGGCCTATAAAAGGCCCAGCGGTGTTGTTCCACAGGCAGTTAGCGAGAGGCGGGAGCAGCGTGGTGAGGCCTATAATTGACCCAGCTTGTGCAGCTCCAGCCGGGAGAAAAAGCAGAAAAGAAGTAGAAAGGAATCAAAAGATGACGTCACAGCCAAAGGGGTAATTGATTGGCTATGATTGGTAAGTAGTTTTTCTTTTTCTTTTTTATATCAGTAAGTAACCTGTAACAGTGTTGTCACCAATTTAAGTGTATCTAAGGGTTAAGTCATGGCAGGAGAGCTCAGTCACGTGATATGCTCCTCCTGTACCATGTGGGAACTCAGGGACACTTCCAGTGTCCCTGACGACTACATCTGCGGGAAGTGTATCCGCCTCCAGCTCCTGACGGACCGCGTTACGGAATTGGAGCTGAGTGTGGATTCACTCTGGAGCATCCACGATGCTGAAAATGACGTGAGTAGCACATGTAGCGAGTTGGTCTTACCGCAGGAGAAGGGTCCATAGCCAGCTAGGGAATAGAAGACCAGCAGGAAGAGTAGTGCAAGGAGGGTAGTGCAGGGATCCCCTATGGTCATCCCCCTGCAAAACAGATACACTGCTTTAAGTACTGTTGAGGGGGATGACTCATCAGGGGAGGGCAGCAGCAGCCAAGTTCATGGCACCGTGGCTGGCTCTGTTGCACAGGAGGGCAGGAAAAAGAGTGGGAGAGCGATAATGATAGGGGATTCAATTGTGAGGGGAATAGATAGGCGTTTCTGCGGCCGCAACCGAGACTCCAGGATGGTATGTTGCCTCCCTGGTGCAAGGGTCAAGGATGTCTCGGAGCGGGTGCAGGACATTCTAAAAAGGGAGGGAGAACAGCCAGTTGTCATGGTGCACATTGGTACCAACGACATAGATAAAAAAAGGGATGAGGTCCTTCGAAACGAATTTAAGGAGCTAGGAGCTAAATTAAAATGTAGGACCTCAAAAGTAGTAATCTCGGGATTGCTACCAGTGCCACGTGCTAGTCAGAGTAGGAATCGCAGGATAGCGCAGATGAATACGTGGCTTGAGCAGTGGTGCAGCAGGGAGGGATTCAAATTCCTGGGGCATTGGAACCGGTTCTGGGGGAGGTGGGACCAGTACAAACCGGACGGTCTGCACCTGGGCAGGACCGGAACCAATGTCTTAGGGGGAGTGTTTGCTAGTGCTGTTGGGGAGGAGTTAAACTAATATGGCAGGGGGATGGGAACCAATGCAGGGAGACAGAGGGAAACAAGAAGGAGACAGAAGCAAAAGACAGAAAGGAGATGAGGAAAAGTGGAGGGCAGAGAAACCCAAGGCAAAGAACAAAAAGGGCCACTGTACAGCAAAATTCTAAAAGGACAAAGGGTGTTAAAAAAACAAGCTTGAAGGCTTTGTGTCTTAATGCATGGAGTATCCGTAATAAGGTGGATGTTCCTATGGAGTGGAGGGTAGCCAATGTAACTCCACTTTTCAAAAAAAGGATGGAGAAAGAAAACAGGGAATTATAGACCGGTCAGCCTGACATCGGTAGTGGGTAAAATGATGGAATCAATTATTAAGGATGTCATAGCAGCGCATTTGGAAAGAGGTGACATGATAGGTCCAAGTCAGCATGGATTTGTGAAAGGGAAATCATGCTTGACAAATCTTCTGGAATTTTTTGAGGATGTTTCCAGTAGAGTGGACAAGGGGGAACCAGTTAATGTGGTATATTTGGACTTTGAGAACCAAGGTCCCACACAAAATATTAATGTGCAAAGTTAAAGCACATGGATTGGGGGTAGTATGCTGACATGGATTGAGAACTGGTTGTCAGACAGGAAGCAAAGAGTAGGAGTAAATGGGTACTTTTCAGAATGGCAGGCAGTGACTAGTAGGGTACCGCAAGGTTCTGTGCTGGGGCCCCAGCTGTTTACACTGTACATTAATGATTTAGACGAAGGGATTAAATGTAGTATCTCCAAATTTGCGAATGACACTAAGTTGGGTGGCAGTGTGAGCTGCGAGGAGGATGCTATGAGGCTGCAGAGTGACTTGGATAGGTTGAAGTATAATGTGGATAAATGTGAGGTTATCCACTTTGGTGGGAAAAACAGAGAGACAGACTATTATCTGAATGGTGACAGATTAGGAAAAGTGGAGGTGCAACGAGACCTGGGTGTCATGGTACATCAGTCATTGAAGGTTGGCATGCAGGTACAGCAGGCGGTTAAGAAAGCAAATGGCATGTTGGCCTTCATAGCGAGGGGATTTGAGTACAGGGGCAGGGAGGTGTTGCTACAGTTGTACAGGGCCTTGGTGAGGCCACACCTGGACAGTTTTGGTCTCCTAACTTGAGGAAGGACATTCTTGCTGTTGAGGGAGTGCAGCGAAGGTTCACCAGACTGATTCCCGGGATGGCGGGACTGACCTATCAAGAAAGACTGGATCAACTGGGCTTGTATTCACTGGAGTTCAGAAGAATGAGAGGGGACCTCATAGAAACGTTTAAAATTCTGATGGGTTCAGACAGGTTAGATGCAGGAAGAATGTTCCCAATGTTGGGGAAGTCCAGAACCAGGGGTCACAGTCTAAGGATAAGGGGTAAGCCATTTAGGACCGAGATGAGGAAAAACTTCTTCACCCAGCGAGTGGCGAACCTGTGGAATTCTCTACCACAGAAAGTTGTTGAGGCCAATTCACTAAATATATTCAAGAAGGAGTTAGATGAAGTCCTTACTACTAGGGGGATCAAGGGGTATGGCGAGAAAGCAGGAATGGGGTACTGAAGTTGCATGTTCAGCCATGAACTCATTGAATGGCGGTGCAGCTAGAAGGGCCGAATGGCCTACTCCTGCACCTATTTTCTATGTTTCTATGTCTATGTTTCTATGTCCTCTGCGTACATCAACCTGGCTGCAGGCTTCCTGCACATACACGCCAAGTGACCGTTGATGTTGCAATTTCTGCAGGTATATGGCTGATACCTGCAAGCTCTGGCTGGGTGTTTGCCTCCACACCTCCAACATGAGCCAGTGTTGGAAACAAAAGGTCCATTACCGGTCGATCATCTCTGACTGTCTCTGTAACTGTCCTTAAGCGCACCATTGACAGGTGTTGATGGCCCCGTTACTGGCCGCATTGTCCCTTGCGATGGCATGAATCACCGTTCAGCTAGCCATTGTCTCTGTTGAATTCCCCCTTTGGATTCGACTACATGCTCGGGCATGTCCGATTGCCCCTGTCTGCCTGGAGAACTGTGTGCCGCGTTAACAATGTTGACTCTCTGTCCATTTGCTGCATTTAAGCCAAGATTTTTGTCAAACATCATTCTGATCTCTTCCTCTCCTGAGATAAATGTCTGGGCCATCAAAGCCGCCTTTTCCAGGGTCAAGTCTTTGGTCTCAATCAGTTTCCTGAAAACTCCAGCGTGCCCGATGCCCTCAATAAAAAAAGTCTCGCAGCATCTCCACTCTGCAAGCATCCGGGAACTTACATAGGCTCGCCAGTCGCCGGAGGTCTGTCACGAAGTCTGGAACGCTTTGCCCTTCTCGCCGTCGGTGCATGTAAAACCGGTGTCTCGCCATGTGCATGCTGCTCGCCGGTTTAAAGTGTTCCCCGATCAACTTACTAAACTCTTCGAACGTCTTGTCCACCGGCTTCTCTGGCGCTAGAAGGTCCTTCATCAGGAAGTACGTCCTGGATCCACAAACCATCAGGAGATGAGCCCTGCGTTTGTTGGCTGAATCCTGTCCCAACCATTCCTTAGTGACGAAACTTTGCTGTAGTCTCTCAATAAAATCGTCCCAATCATTACCAACACAGTACCTCTCGTCTGTGCTGCTAGTGGCCATGCTCGCGTGGTTTAAATCCCAGTTTCTTGTCGCCAATGATATGTCCTTACTATGCAGTATAAATGCACTCGAGGCCCATACTTGAGAGAAGGTCACTCTGTGACCAGTCCTTTATTAGCCAGCACTGAAGTGATGAAGGTGGGTGGAGCATCCCCTTTTATACCTGAAAGTCCAGGTTAGGAGTGTCTCCCACAAGTTCACCACCTAGTGTACAACTTAGGTCAGTTTATACATGGATTACAATGTCAGTTGAATACTTGACAGTAATAAATGTCTTTTCATTCGTGCCTACACTTGTCCTTCCGATGCAGCAATAAATTCTGGCTAACTGTCAAAGCTTGTGGAGTACTTCAATATTTAATTATCGTGATAAAAATAATTAGTCCAGGTTATCCTTTGTTTATCAGGGTAACCTTCCAACCACGCTCAATTTTCTATTCTGTATCCTTAATTGCCTTCACAACTGGGAGTCTGTCACCGTTCTAATTAATAGAATCATAGAATGAGTGAAGGGGCAGTTGAGAATTCTCATTAAAGTGAGAGATTTTCAGTCACGTCTCACCCAAGAGTTAACTTTCCACAAGGATTTTACAGTGTCCCCAGTTGAGAACATCAGCAATAATACTGACTTTAGTGCAATAGAAATTCTTCTTCTTTAGAGTCAACTAATGACTAGTCTGTTCAATCTTCAGATATTTGTGAATACCAGTCTATTTCTCAGTCTATAACTCCTTTGTAGATTTATTAAAACTTTAAATTGAAATCCTAGAATTAAATCCCTCAATGACCTTGGACATTCCAACTTTAAACCTATTGGAAATATCTCTCAAGGTAGACCTGAACAATTCATTCCACAGTTTCCCCAGATTAAAGGAATTCAAGAAGTGTTTTTACTTTAGGTGAAATTGTCTTCTCAGTCAGTTAATGGTAATGTTTTGGTTGTCAACAACTCCCATGATCTTCTTCATCTTCCTTGTTCCGTGTTAATACAAGTGGCTCTCTTCATTCAATGGAGCCTCTACTTGATATAAAGAGATGTTACTATGGTGGCAGCAGACTCTCTGAAGACAATATGCTTCTTTGTCCATCTTATGCAATTTCTGTCCTTCTTAACGTTGAAGATAAATCTGCCTACCTGACCTGAGTCACAGTGCCTCATCGATTGTTTCATCTTTGCTCCACAGATGTGACTGGAATCCTCCTTCAAAGGAAAAATCAAAAGCTGAAAACGTAAGCACAAGGGCTAAACTCTCTTGCCATACAAATCTGATATGGCAATTCTCTGGCATGTAGTAGCTATGCATCCTGCTTCCTATTTGATTCCTCTTTGCTGCAGGAATCTACAAAGTGATCTTCTACCCTGCAGAAGATACAGTTCCAAACAGTCCTCACTGCTTTGAAGATCCGTCACCCTTATGTTGTATGTATATCATACTAGCTGTGAACTTGATTGCAGCTCAAAAATGTCTTCAAACTCTCCCTCGTTCTTAATGAGATGGCTCCAAGGAATGTTAGGGTGCTGTCCTTTGTAACTTACAAGACATGGAAATTGAAGAAGGAAAAACCTTGATTCAACTCTTCATATTTTCTAATGCGCATCAAGACACTTCCTTTCCTCCTACCCAACATCCCAAGAAGATCCTACTTCAGGTGCTATTGATCCATTGTTGGACATTACTTATCTCTACAAGAAAGACATATCTGTCTGTTCATGATGTCAAGATTCAGAAGTGATGGTAAGGCTACTGATTGTATTTCTCACTTGCTCACACTCTGTGGTCAATACATTAGTTGCAAAAGCTTTTTAGGATGTAAACTTCCCTACATGCCTTATACTACTCAATCTGACATTTCTACAAGGGAAATTTCAGCCTTGGATTTTGTTCCCTCTTTTGTGCCCTCTGTCATCCTTAAAGTCCTTATGCTTGTTATTTACAGTTGCTCTTGAACTTGCCATCAAGATGCCTTCACAATGCTGTGGCTTCCCTTACCTGTTTCTTCAGCTACAGTTGATCAAGATATATTGGTTGGGTTCTACAACATCACTTGCAGGGCATTTCTGATTGGAGCGTATCCGCCTTGCCAGACATCTTAGCTGAAACATCATCACGCTTCAAATCTTAGGAAATTGTCTGTTAACCAGGACTTTTGCAAGTGATTATTATAATCCTCATTGTTAGTCAATAGTTACAATAGCAAAAGTCTTGCTGATTGGGGAAAATTGCAGTCTCCTGCTCTCAACTAGATTATTTTCCCTCAAATGCTCAACTCTTTTGCCAGTAGATGCCTCTGGCTCTTCTGTGATCCACTGTCAATTTATAGGTTACACGTCAGCAGGAGTGAATCAGCCAGCAGAGTTGTCAGGCTGGGCGTGGATCTACTGATTATCTTGGTGGTCTTCAAGCCTGTCACTGTCTCTACAAGAGATCTATGCCAAAGGAGGACCTTGATTTTGGTGAAGTAGCAAAGGATGGGACATTCCAAATTTAAAACCTACTTATATCCTAGTCATTCACCACCATACTGTATAAGAAACTGAGCTTTACTATACATTTGTAGACACCTTTTCTCTTAAGTGCAATGGTGAATCACTGTTGCCAACCATCTTCCCACTTCACTTGTAGCACTTTACTGTTTAATCTTTGGCTTAGTGACATCCTCTTCTCTCTTATGTCTCCTACCAGGAAAGAGGTTCAATTGACTTGGGAAACATCTTTATCCTAAGCAAGATTTTAGAGACTAGGACAGGTAGACCTGCTGCTGTCTGGTGAAGCCTTCTGCTGAGCAAGACCCCTTCCTGCTGATTCCCAGTGGTTGACTCCTGCCTAACTTGGACTTAATTGTCTCTCTGGTCATTGTCTTCCATTTAGTACAGGTTAACATTGTTGATTGAATACCTTTCTTCCCAGTCAAGAAATGATGATAGTCAAGTATATGATAGTCAAGCAGGTTTGCAGTTTAAAGAAATATCTTGTTGTAGGCCTTGTCGCCCCTGCACCTATTTCCCATTTACCCTTCTCCTCAATCAGAATGGCAAATGGTAAAATATGAAAGATTTACCTTTTATACTTGCATTCAGAGCTTTGGATGTGAATATTATTTGACCTGATGTGAATGTGTCTCACACTGGATAGTACTACAATAATGGTTCGCACTACTTTTAAGTTAAAAAAAATTATAAATTAATCATAAAACTTGATTATTCTGTTATGTGATAGAAAATGTATTTAAAAGGATTCAGCATTTCAAATGTTCTGTTGAATCAAATCACATTTTCATGAATTGGTTCCAAATATTGGATTATTAATTTAGTAAAGCTCTTAGACAGAAGTGGGATGATGAACAACATGTAGTGCATGCTCAGTATTAAAGCCATTTTGTGTTGGACACCATTTTATGTCACAAGGATCAACTTTCTAGTTCCTCATAAACTTTTACAGCAATGCATAGTAGTGCCTTAATTTCAGTGCTTGCTACAATGTACTGCATTTGTTCCTTTGGGAAATGTGGATATTTACTGTATTTGGAAATATGTTTCACAAGAATAACATTTTAACTGCCTTTCTACATTTCAGCAATATGCATACTGACATGTAGAGTTACAGACATTTTAGAATTCTGAATACACTTGTAGTCCCTAGATGATTGAGGGTTTACTGTTCCGAGCAAGCAATTATATCCCTATTCTAATCATAGCTGTCCCATGACCAACCAAATAGGTAAAATACTGGAGCAATAAATTTGCTCTGTTTTAAAGTCATCAGACTGAGTGCGCGGTCAATATGCAGAAAATTCATTCAAACAATGATTTTGTGCTCAATCTTCTTTATTAAAAGCATCCTTGTTTAGAGACAGCCCAATGCCAATGCAAATGCATGTACTGACTTATGGTGGTGTAAACTGATAAGGGACAGATTAGACAACTCACTTCCCCATCCCCAATGTCAGTTACTGATCACTGTCAAGCATGAGTGGCTGGTCGAGAGAAAAGCAAAAATCAGGAGTCTACTTAGGATAATGTGATGCAGCCCAAGTGACTGATTACAGAACAGCTCCATATAATGGCCTCCATGGGGATAGAACAGTCACTTCAACAACAAAAAGAAACTCAAACACAAGCAGAATAATTCATGCTGCTGGATGGACCATTCACACTCTTCAAATCAATTTGCTGTCTTATAGTGCAGTAGTGAGGTACTTAACTCAGTATAAATTATAACGTCACAGATAAAGTTTCTTTTATTAATGACATTCTCTGGTTTACAATTCAGATCAACTATAACCTGGTTAAGGATTGACATGATGCAGGTGGTTATAATTTCAAATATAAATGTATGCTATTTATAAATCTGTTGGGCCAATCTCTTGAAGTACATTTAATCAAGGTGAACTGCTTTATTTTCAAAGCTGGTAGATGACTAAGACACGAGGGTGAAAAATAGGGCTCTGTAGCACCCGTTCTTTGGGCATTATGAGATCTCTTAAACTGTGAAAGTACCGTCCGCAACGTGTGCTCACCTCCATGGGAAGTGCGCCGGATGTCAGGGCCAAAATTGCCCACCGCCCGACCCGAATCGCACCTACCATTCGTGAAGTGTTCCGGCCGCCCCAATGCATGGAACAGCCAAACCGGAGAAATTCAGCACTTCGTGCTTTCTTTTGGAGTGGCCTCACCACGGGGGCGAAAGTGGGGGCAGGGCAAAGTGATCATCGCTGCAAGGAATCAGCGCCACACTGATGACGTCATCACTCTGACGCATCACAACGTCCTCCCTCATCAGTTAAAGGGGAGGGCTGCTGCAAGCTCTACAGCCACTTTAGTGGCAAACACTGGGCCGCCAGGCAGGGTTTCAGCTGGGCCAGTGGCCTGGCACCCAAGAGCGGGGTGCAAAGCTGCCTCTTGGCAGCCCGGCCGAAAGTGCAGCCATAATTGTCGGCCCCGATCTGGCAGTCGGTCGACCCAAAAAAAACTAACATGGCATCGCCGGCAGCGCTACCTCCTCTTTAAGGGCATCTATGCCGCCAGCCACAGAAAGGACACCGACAGCAAAAGCTGTCGGTGGCACCGACCGGTGACAGCACCACTCCCGTGGGGCAATTCCAGGAAAGGGGCAATTTCCCACGGGGCAATTTTGGGACGGGGTCGCCGCTGGTCGGTAAGGGGTCAGCGCGTGCACGCCGCGGAGAGAAAACAGGCAGAACGGTCCCCAACACTGCTCCAAATCTGAGGAAAGGCAATTTGTAAAATGGCGGCCCCCTCCGCAGAGACTCGCCAGCCATTCCGCACTGATCCATGGCTGCCACTTTCAGGTAGCTACGGGCCTTATAGAAAGGGGTCATTTCGGCTCCGCCATCTTTGTAAAGGCGCGCACACCTGACAAATGCTGGCAACATGCAGAGCAGGCAGATGGTGACGTCAATCAGTGTGCAACGCTGTTTGTTGCCAGCACTGCCGTTTGCGAGCTCCACGCTGCAGTCTACCCTCTCTCTTAACCTCGCACAGCTGAACACGACGTTAAACAGCGCTGTTAAAAGGGATCATTAACTACTTGCAGGTTAGTTGCTGGATTATTTCTTCTGGCTGTTGGGACAATGCGACATGTTTTCTGAGCTGTTCCATACTTGTCTAAACTTTCAGTAGTCTACAGCAAGTGGTCTGGCTGGTGCTGAAGTACATTTTTGGTGACTTAAAGGCTTGGGCAGAAACCAATTGCTTCCAGTTATGTGTGACCCAGTAAACTTTCCACGTGGCATTGAGCATTGACTGGGGTAATGAGCAGAGGTCATGCAGAGCAGAACAAGCTTCCAGAAGAGGGAGAAGGAGGAGGGGGAGGGCTCTCAGCAGGAGTCCATATCCGCATAGGGTCTTTAGGGAGCTCTTCTCTTACCTGAACTTCAACAATGACCAACACTTAAGACGTCTTTGCCTTTCTAAAGAGGTCTTGACTGAAATCTGCAACCTACTACAGCCACAACTCCAACCTCAGAGCAGGGCAAGGACTTTATTCCCTGCGGCTGTCAAGGTGACTGTGGCTTTGAACGTTAATGCGTCTGCCAGCTGTATTTGAATCACCATGGCAAATCAAAGGGTGGACAAAGGTTATCCACTCATGACATGGGCTCATGACTCCGGTCTGGAACCCATGCACATGTGCATAGCAGGAATACCATGAGAACCGTGCTGTCACAAGGATGTCATATAGCACGCCATTGGCATCCTCGAGCAAAACCTTTGCTACCTGGACCGCTCTGGAGAAGCCATGAAGGACTCAGCTGAGCATGTCTCAAGGTTTGTGGTGGTGTGCTGCACGCTGCACTACCTGGCCATTCTGAGGGAGCAGCCCTTGCCACCACCTATCAGGTGAGAAGCTGAGGAGCAGGAGCATGTGGAGGGGAAGGTGGAACAGGAGGAGAAGGAGGACGAGAAAGGCAGCCCCATTTTGCCAGGCATCAGCATGAACAAATGATGCATGGGCGATACCAGTAACCCCAACCCAAATTGCCCATTCTCTAACAGTCCCACACTCCTTACCTTTCCTCTGTCACTCGCCATCACATCACCCTCGTCCCCACAATGCAAAAATAAAACCCAAAACAAAATACACATTCCAATTCAAATTTATAAATTAAATCATGCCATAATGCATCCAAAAATAAACTAATCATCCTTAGACAATCCCTTAATGCCTTTTCCATGTGTACATGTGTATTTGCCTGTCCTAGTGCTTCTGCTATGTGCTTCCCCAGAGCTGCAGCATGTGTGTTGGAAGGCTGCTGGCCTTCAGTGGAGAAGACTGCAGATGACCTTGCAGGACAATCTCGAGCAGTTCTGGGCCAAGAAGGCCCAGCTTCAGACTGCACCACCTCGGCCTGGGCTGCAGCAGTCTGGGCTGGCTGGCTGACAGACAAGAGCAAGAGCAGACTTTAAGTGGCAGGAGTGGGAGCAGGAATGCTTTCATTTCTGAGTGGATAGCAGGTTCATACTCCAGGGACCCACTGCCACTCTCCCGGGGCAGCGCATCAGAAATCCTAAAGATGTGTTGGAGAACAGATTGCTGGAGTGCTATGATGCCCTGGAAGCCCCATTAAACACTGGTATCCAGAGCCATGATGGCAGCAGTCTGAGCTTTCACTGCAGCACTCAGACATTGGGTGGCTGCTGCTTGTGCTGCAATGGAAGCTGAGACATCAGCCATCAGACGCTGCATCATGGTTGGTTCCACAGATGTGTTGATGGAGATGGCTAGCCATTCCATGTCGGAAAGGGTGGGCTCCAAGCTCTGCGCAAACCACCGTGCCAAGTTGGTACTGGACTCCTCCATGCTCCTTGATATTGAACGCAGGCTTTCTGGCAGGCTTCCAAGTGCACCAAGCATTTTGGTGTTTACACCCATCAGCCTTCTTCTGTACCCTGACCCATCGAAGTCCTCATCGGAGTCCTCTGCAGCAGAACTAGTTTGTGACCTCATCCTCTGGCCAGTTGGCACCTGCGCTATCCTTTCCCCCAGTCTTGGCTCCTGCGCCCTTGTGCCTAGTGTTTCACCAAGTGCAGATCCTGCCGCTAACCTATCCTCGAAATTAGGCGCAGTGTCAGTATCTGAGCTGATGGCTGTGACTGTGAGATCGAGTGGCATTATACCTTCATCTTAACTTTCATCTTCCTCCTCCTCCAACTGACTGAGCAGCTTCCAGTTCTTGAGTATCTGAAATGAAAAAGGAACAAGGGTTGTGGTGAGGGGAGAGGAGAAAGTAAGAAGTGCTTACTTACAACATCTGTAGCTTTTCAGAAGAGATTGAGGGATGAGGGAGAAGTGGGATGAGGGAAGGAGGATTAGCTATGAGGATACTGTTGTGTATGGAGAAAGAGTCAGACTGAACACTGTGAACTCAAAGTAAAGTGTGACCTTAGTCTTTTATTGCAGGTCTCCAGAATGCCTCTCCAACCTGTGAGGCCTTCTTAAATACCTGTGCTCCCAAGGAATTATGGGATCCCTTGGGACTTCAGGGGATGAGCCCTCTGGTGGCTGTACAGAGTAAATACAAGTATACGTATATAACAATACTCTCCCCAAAGTCAATAGTGTAACTATTTACAATATGAGTCGATCTGGTGCCCTTCTTGGCCTGGTTGATCGTCTCGGTGTGAAAGCTGGTGTTGTTGAATCATTTGTTGGGCCCTCGCTGGGCTGCTGTGCAGCTGGCCTTGTTGGGCTGCCTGGAGTGTTGGGCCCTGCTGGGCTGCTGTGGATGATGGGTTCTGCTTCGTGGTCAACCGTGGTGCCGGTTGCCACTGGTGTGTATGTTGGGGGATCAAAAAAGGGAGGGTCCAAGGTGGGTTGCTCAGGATAGTCCGTGAATCTGAGTTTGATTTGGTCCAAGTGTTTCTGGTGAATGGGTCCATTTGAAAGTTTGACCCGAAACACCCTACTCCCCGCCTTGGCCACGACAGTGCCGGGAAGCCACTTGGGACCTTGTCCGTAATTTAATACAAATACAGGATCATTGATTCCAATCTCGCGTGACACATTTGCGCTATCATGGTATGCACTTTGCTCTCTACCTGTTCATGTAGGTCAGGGTGAACTAGCGAGAGCCTTGTCTTAAGTGCTCTTTTCATGAGCAGTTCAACAGGTGGGATCCCAGTGAGTGAGTGGGGTCTCGTGCAGTAGCTAAGCAGGACTCGGGATAGGCGAGTCTGCAGTGAACCTTCAGTTACCCTCTTCAAGCCTTGCTTGATGGTTTGCACTGCTCTCTCTGCCTGACTATTGGACGCTGGTTTAAACGCGGCAGATGTGACATGTTTGATCCCATTACGGGTCATGAATTCTTTCAACTCAGCACTGGTAAAACCTGGCCCGTTGTCACCAGGACATCGGGTAGGCCGTGCGTCACAAACATGGCCCACAGGCTTTCAACAGTGTCAGCGGACATGCTAGCCGACATTATCTCACATTCAATCCACTTGGAGTACGCGTCTACAACCACAAGGAACATTTTACCCAAGAACGGGCCTGCATACTCGACGTGTACCCTAGACCATGGTTTGGAGGGCCAAGACCATAAACTTAGTGGCACCTCCCTGGGTACATTGCTTAACTGCGAGCATGTATTACATCTGTGAACGCAGGACTCTAAATCCGCATCGATACCGGGCCACCACACGTGGGATCTGGCTATTGCTTTCATCATTACGATGCCTGGGTGGGTACTGTGGAGGCCATTGATGAAGCTGTCTCTGCCCTTCTTGGGGACCACTACTCGATTGCCCCACAGAAGGCAGTCTGCCTGTATAGGCATTTCATCTTTGCGCCACTGGAACGGCTTTATCTCTTCCTGCATTTCCACTGGGACACTGGACCAGCTCCCGTGAAGCACACAGCCTTTGACTAGAGATAATAAGGGGCCCTGGCTTGTCCAGGTTTTGATCTGCCGGGCAGTGACGGGTGATTGCTCACTCTCAAATGCTTCCATAACCATGGCTAGATCTGCGGGCTGTGCCATTTCCACCCCCGTGGTGGGCAATGGCAGCCTACTGAGAGCATTGGCGCAGTTTTCTGTGCCTGGCCTGTAGAGGATGGCGTAGTTGTATGCGGACAACGTGAGCGCCCATCTCTGGATGCGGGCTGATGTGTTGGTATTTATCCCTTTACTCTCGGACAACAGGGATATAAGTGGCTAATAGTCAGTTTCTAATTCGAATTTTAGCCCAACAGATATTGATGCATTTTCTTTACCCCATAGACACACGCTAATGCTTCTTTCTCAATCATGCTGTCGGCTCTCTCAGCCTTAGACAGACTCCTGGATGCATAAGCAACCGGTTATAGTTTCCCAAAATCATTAGTTTGTTGCAATACACACCCGATGCCATGTGATGATACATCACATTCTAGTACCAAACGCTTACATGGATCGTACAACACAAGCAATTTGTTTGCGCATAACAATTTTCTCGCTTTTACAAAGGCATTTTCTTGGCTTTTGCCTCAAACCCATTCATCCCCTTTTCGTAGTAAGACATGTAGTGGTTCTAACAGTGTGCTGAGACCCAGTAAGAAGTTACCAAAGTAGTTCAGGAACCCAGAAACGACCGCAGCTCCGTCACGTTCTGTGGCCTCAGTGCATTCTCGATTGCCTCCATCTTCACATTGGTGGGCCTGGTGCCCGTCCACTGCAATCCTCCTTCCCAGGAACTCCACTTCAGGTGCCAGGTTCGTGCGTTTTAACCTGAGCCCCACGCGGCTGAGTCGACTAAGAACCTCCTCCAGGTTCTGCAGATGCTCGACTGTGTTCCAACCTGTGACCAAGATGTCATCCTGGAAGACCACAGTGTGTGGGGCCGACTTCAGTAAACTTTCCATGTTTCTCTGGAATATCGTCGCCGCCGATCGGATTCCAAACGGGCATCTGTTATAAACAAAAAGACCTTTGTGCGTGTTAATGCAGGTGAGGGTCTTTGATGATTCCTCCAGTTCCTACGTCATGTAGGCTGAAGTCAGATCCAGCTTCGTGAACGTCGCTCCTCCCGCCAGCGTTGCAAAGAGGTCGTCGGTCTTTGGTAGTGGGTATGGGTCCTGCAGGGAGAAATGATTGATAGTTACTTTGTAATCGCCACAGATTCTGATGGTGCTGTCTCCCTTGAGGATTGGGACGATAGAACTGGCTGACTCGTTGAACTCGATCGGTGAAATGATGCCCTCTCTTTGCAGCTGGTCTAGCTCAATCTCTACCCTTTCTCTCATCATGTACGGTACTGCTCTCGCCTTGCGATGGATGGGCCACGTCCCCAAAATCAGGTGGATCTGCACTTTTGCTCTTTGGAATTTCCCGATGCCTGGTTCGAACAGCGAAGGAAATTTTTTAAGACCTGGGCACACGAAGTATTGTCAGCGGGCGATAATGCTCGGACGTCGTTCCAGTTCCAGTGTATCTTTCCCAGCCAGCTCCTGCCGAGCAGCGTGGGACTATCGCCTGGTACCACCCAGAATGGTAGCTTGTGCACCGCTCCATCGTAGGAGACCTTTACGGTAGCACTGCTGATTACAGGAATCAGTTGTAAGTTCTTAGTTTCATGCGAACTGGAGTTAAGACTGGCCTTGAGGCCTTGTTGCACCACAACCTTTTGAAAGTCTTTTTGCCCATGATGCACTGGCTCGCGCCCGTGTCCAGCTCCATTGATACTGGGAGTCCATTTAGTTCAACATTCAGCATTATCAGAGGACAATTCATGGTGAATGTGTGCACCCCATGTTCCTCTGCCTCCTCGATCTGAGGCTCTGGTTCGTCGTGATCCTCCATGGATCTGTCCTCCTCTGCAGCATGGTGGTTTGCAAGTTTAACAGGCTTTGCAGCTCGCCTGCACACTCGTTGGAGGTTTCCCATTGTTCCACAGCCCTTGCAGCGCCAACAAGGTGTTAATGGCCTTGCATTCATCACCCTTGATGATGGACTCTGAGACATCTGTGGACATGTAGCTGCAGGTATGTGTGACCTGCCCTGTACGTTACGATTCAAAAACTTCACTTTGTTCACAGTACTTGTAGCAGCACTTGTGTGCTGAGAGATTTGATTTGTATTGTCATGGTGGCAATGAACGCCTGGGCTATCACTATGGCCTTACTCAAGGTTGGGGTCTCTACAGTCAAAAGTTTTCTCAGTATGGTTTCGTGGCCAATGCCAAGAGCGAAAAAGTCTCTGAGCATGTGCTCCAAATGTCCTTCAAGTTCCCAATGTCCTGCAAGGCATCTTAGCTCGGCGACATAACTCACCACTTCCTGGCCTTCAGACCTTTTGTAGGTGTAGAACCAGTACCTCACCATCAGAACGCTTTCCTTCAGGTTCAAATGCTCTCGGACCAGTGTGCACAAATCGTTGTACGATTTCTCCGTGGGTATCGTTGTAGTGAACAGATTCTTCATGAGGCCATACGTTGGTGCCCCACAGACAATGAGGAGGATCGCCCTTCGTTTGGCAGTGCTCTCTTCCCCATCTAGCTCGTTGGCCACGAAGTATTGGTTGAGTCGTTCCACAAAAGTTTCCCAATCATCTCCCTCCGAGAATTTCTCCAGGATGCCCACTGTTCTCTGCATCTTTGGGTTCGCTATCTGTATCTCGTCGCCAGTTGCTGTGTATGGAGAAAGAGTCAGACTGAACACTGTGAGCTCAAAGTAAATTGTGACCTTAGTCTTTTATTGCAGGTCTCCAGAGTGCCTCTCCAACCTGTGAAGCCTCCTTAAATACCTGTGCTCCCAAGGGATTATGGGATCCCTTGGGACTCCAGGGGATGAGCCCTCTGGTGGCTGTACAGAGTAAATACAAGTATACATATATAACAGATACCCTCATCATCAACCGTTTCAACACCGCCAGTGGTCACGGCCTCATCAATGCCCCTTTCCATAATGGCCGGCACTGTCTCCTCCATGGGGTTTAAAACATGCAGTTGTGCCTCTCTGCTTCTGGTTAGTTGCTACTGCCACCTGTGTCATCTTCTCCTGCAGGAAAAAGGGTTGTGTTTCACTACATGTCCTATCAAGAAAGACTGGATCAACTGGGCTTGTATTCACTGGAGTTCAGAAGAATGAGAGGGGACCTCATAGAAACGTTTAAAATTCTGACGGGGTTAGACAGGTTAGATGCAGGAAGAATGTTCCCAATGTTGGGGAAGTCCAGAACCAGGGGACACAGTCTAAGGATAAGGGGTAAGCCATTTAGGACCGAGATGAGGAGAAACTTCTTCACCCAGAGAGTGGTGAACCTGTGGAATTCTCTACCACAGAAAGTTGTTGAGGCCAATTCACTAAATATATTCAAAAAGGAGTTAGATGAAGTCCTTACTCCTAGGGGGATCAAGGGGTATGGCGAGAAAGCAGGAATGGGGTACTGAAGTTGCATGTTCAGCCATGAACTCATTGAATGGTGGTGCAGGCTAGAAGGGCCGAATGGTCTACTCCTGCACCTATTTTCTATGTTTCTATGTTTCTAATATGTTTAGTTGATGTGGCTATCATGATTGAATAGCTGCCAGTGTATGCGAGCTATGAGTTGTGGGTGCAAGGCTTCCAACAGTGTGTGAGGATGAGGTAAAGCATATGAATGTTAGGTTTGAGTACTGATTGATAGAGATTGTTGGTAGATGGGAATGTCATGAATTGAGCAATGACTGAGCCTAGCGGTGCAGGTTATAAGATATGCCATTTGAAGATGAACTCATTGACCTTGGCAACTCGTGTGTGATCATTGAACCTCTTCCTGCATTGCATCTAGGTTCATGGGGCTACACTCCTGGCATTGACATCTGCTGCTATCTCTTTCCACTGCCTTCTGAGCATGTGTCTGGAGGGCCCCTGTCACCCCCTCCCCCCCCCGAGGATAAAGGACATCTCTCCTTCTTTCCATCTCTTCCACCAAGACCTCCAGTGCAGTGTCCAAAGACCTTGGTGCAGCTCTCTCCCATGGTCAGCCATTGTTGATTCTACCACAGCACAATATTCAGAGCTATCTCAGCACCACCACCAGCCACAATGCACCTCCCCTTTAAGAGGTGCAGACTGGCTTTTAATAGCGCTAGGCACTCGTGATATTGGGCCCTCTGCTGATGTATGCAGCCAATGAACAGCACAGATAGCACTGGCATGATAATCAGCAAGCCATACAAAGTTGTCATGTTGCCTGCATTGCAATTAACGGGCACAGGTTAATCAGGCATCGCGGTCCCTATGGTCATTTTCAGGGGTTATCCCCCCACCCCACCCCCCACCCCCGTTTCTTCATCATTGAATTACTTTTTTTGTGCTTCACACAACTCAAACATAAATAAAGACTTGTCTGTTCTAATTATCTGAGATTCTACACATGGCTACATCAGCTTTGCAGGGCAGAGGAATCCCAAAGAGCGATGTGTTTTTTTTTAACTATATAATGGACAACATGAATTGTAGAAGCAGAATAGATTGCTCAGTAGCCAACTAATGGCTAAGATCCTTCGCGAGAAAATATGAGTTGCACATAATATTTGAATTCTTCAAATCCTTCATTCATAACAGTACGATATCCTATAATCAACAAACAATAATTCTTGGATCCAGTAAGTTACTAAAGCCTCTTGTGTAAAAGATTTGTTTTAAACCTTTAGGCTATAGTATGTTTTTGTTGCCCTGTATATAACAAAATGGCTGTAATACTGAGCTTGCAGTACATGTTGTTCTTCATCCCACTTCTTTCTAAGAGCTTTACTAAATTAATAATCCAACATTTGGGATCAATTCATGAAAATATGATTTGATTCAACAGAGTATTTGAAATGCTGAACCCTTTTAAAACACATTTTCCATCACATAATAGAACAATTAAGTTTTATGATTAATTGGCCCAGAATTTGCGATGAGTAATAACAGTGAAAGAACAGCGGTACCCGGCAGTAACCCCAATGTTAGCTTGCCAGATTTGCAAAGACCGGGTGCTGAGAAGACCATCTCTTACCCCCCACCCTCTCCCCAGCACCCACCTAAGACCAGTAGGTGGGTATAATCATTCTCCCTGTGTCTGCAGTGAATTTTAATTCAGCTGTACCTGGTTTCTTTGGTAGGTTAGCAAGGACAGTATTTATTTATATTTAAATTTGACATAACTGATGAGTCAATTAGTAAAGAATTGTGTACTTCTAACTTTGCAGCCTGTGACAGGGTATATTTCCCCTGAACGGATATAATTAGATCTCAAGGGGTTTAAATCCCTCTGTGCACTATATTAACACAATAATTTAATATATTAGACAGGAAGTTAAAGCAAACACATTGATTAGTTTGCAGGAAAAAATAGTGCCTCGAGAAAATTTAAAAACCTAAAGATCAAAAAGACAAAAACTGATTATTTTATGGTGAATGTTGTTACAAAGCTGAGGGTTTCTGTATGCTGAGTGATACCTCTCAAATCTATAATTATCAATTCAGGTATTAATGTTGATCTATCGACTTTCATCTGAGACTTTTAACATCATAAAATTTATTAGCATTGAAATCTTAGAGCAACATTTAAAGATATAAAAGATTGTACCATAGGGTGAAATAATCCTTTAAAGTAAACATTTAATTCAGATGAAATCACACTATGCAATATGAGAATATAAATGCATGAACATATTGCCATGAAATTATTTTGTCCACTCTTTTAACAAAGGCCAAACCTCAGTGTGGTTTCACTCCAAACAGTATTACACTCAGCTCTTTGAGGAATGCTGTATGGGACCTGTGGTTTAAATAGAGCTCTTTGTACTGTAGGTGGTGGGAGAGCCCCACATTGTAGTAAATGTTCCACAAAGGCAGCAGTGGTGACAACATCCCACAGCCAGGTGAACAGGAAACAAAGACAACGATGGTTGAAATGGCAGGTTTGCCGATGGGAAAGTACATTGCCAATGTCTGAATGGAATTTCACAATGCTTTTTCCTAAATTGGCCAAAGATTTTGTTATCATGTTTTTTGCCTCTCCCAGGATCTTGCATGGCTGATGAGTTGGGGGAGGTGGTGGGAGGGGGGATCATGTGATATGGGTTTCATGGTGTGCAGATGTTGTATCATGGCAGTATAGCACAGACTCAGTAGACTAGTTGGTCTTTTCCTGTCCTTTGTTTTCACATGTT
This sequence comes from Pristiophorus japonicus, assembly GCF_044704955.1. Lineage (NCBI taxonomy): Eukaryota > Metazoa > Chordata > Chondrichthyes > Pristiophoridae > Pristiophorus > Pristiophorus japonicus. The sequence goes on from NC_091983.1 coordinate 48,985,563, forward strand.
TGTAAGTGTAATGTTGTTGAAAAGCACAGTTCTAATCAAACAAAGAATTCCACTTTCTCAAAGTGCATTTCAATCACTCCTCTAAAATTATTGATTCACTGTGAGAATTTTCCCCAATCTCAATAATTTAGTGTTGAGCAGATTAAATATATTTAGTTTAGTGGCTAATTGAACCAGGAAGGAGCAAATGTGTTCCAGCAGTTTGATCATTTCCTCTAAAGTACGATTTTTGGTTAATTGCTTCCTGTTGTTTTTGCTCAGCTTAAATTGCTAAATTCAAAATTTAATGAACTATAGTAAAAAATATTTACATATCAGCTGTTGTCATTTACAGTTTGAGAAGTGTAGTAAGATGGTGTAGTAAGTACGTGTCCTTATTTACTTCACTGAGAGATTACTTTAGCTTTGAAAGCTCCGATACTAGTTGTCAAACCATTCGTTATTCTAGTTTCTTAGCTAAGAGTATTTGTATAAATTCTCCTAGTAATTATGTGCATATTTTAGTGCAAAGTACTAAAATATATTAATCTGTGAGGTTTTTGTTTTGTCGTCTGTTCTCAGTTCCCACTAATTGCTCTTTTTGCCTTACTGAGGTTTATAGTCGGGGATTAAATGATTTAATTAATCTACGAGCTGTGGTGGAATTCCAGCTACCATTACTAGACAGAGGTATCTATTAATATGTAGTTATAGTTTGTTTCTCAAAGCTATATGTTCAAGCTCTTTTTAATTTAATTGCAATCTGCGCGTTCTAATCAATTTCAGTCAGAACTGAGCATTGACTGGTTGAATAACGCTTTCATCTTTGCATAGTTTTTTTCTCACGCTGGTTTATATTGACAAGTTTTAACCAAAATTAAACTGGTGCCATGTTCAGCATAAGTATTATTGAACTTCGCATAATATAATGCCCTACATGTCTAAAAAGCTTGTTTATATTCAGAATGTTAACAGGCTGTGCAACGAATGGGCATTTAGGGGTGGAACCAGAGGGATGCCAATTATCTTGGAAGGATACCTCACCAAGAGTCAATATCTTCACCAAATAAAGGGAAGAAATAGGCAAGCGGTATGAAGCCCCTGAGTTAACAGTGATATGAAAGTTTCCCTCAATAACTAAATTTCAACAGGGCTGCTTAAGAAGGTCCGCAGGATATATATTTTCATAGATTAGGATTTGTAACAAGATTGGTTTTGTAGTTCATACAGTTAAAACAAAAATGCTTCATTGTTATACACAACAGAATACTCAAGAAATAAAAACAGAAGCTGCTGGAAACATTTAGTTGGTCAGGGAGAGTGGAGAGAGAAACAGAGTTAACGTTTCAGGTCGATGAACTTACATCAGAACTCAGAGTGGAATGCGATCTCCCTCCAATCTTTGTAAACTGAAAGGTGGATTCTCTCATCTCGTGTAAATGTGAGGCATCTGTTAGCTGGGCTGTTCTCTAATGCTGCTTAGATGGGGATCTTCTATTCTTCACTGGAGAGTGTATTTCTCCCTTCCACGCCTTAAGATAGTGGCTGATTATTTTTGCTTTAGTTGAATAACTTCAAATGGTATTTCTCAGCTTACTTGAAAAAGTGTCCTTAACATACATCTTATGTTATGGATAACAACATATCTTGTTCCTGTCACTAATTTTTCTTTTGCCTCTATGTATCAATTGATTCTGTCCCATACCAAATATGTTTTTAATTTCAAAACCAATATTGAAGCAGCAATAAAATACACTTCACAAAAGGGGCTTCACATAAGTGAACTCTTAAATTATGCAGTTCAGTGCTGTACAAGTGCTGTAGTTCTGGTGTAGGGGACCTGGAATTTGGGCGTAAGCCAGATATGCCAGAATTACATTTGTTCTAAAATACAGCAGCGCCAAATAATATTCCAGGGAACATTGCCTCAGAGTCTCCATGTGAGTATGATGCTCATCCAGCATTCTTTATAGAGCAGGTCCCCACATATCTGAGTCCACAGGCTCGGTAACTCAAAGGCTGTTTTGGGTGGACCCTCTGCTTCCTACTTTCAGATCTTGACTCCTGTGACACCGTGATGGTAATGAATGAATGAATGAAGGACGCCACACATATAAAGAGATAGCATGGAAGAGTCAAAGGGGGTAGACAGCTTCCCTTGGCTGTCCTGGTGAGGATGTTAAACTTTTTGTTGCATTGCAAAAGAGTCCTGGGGTCAAGGAGGTGATATTCACTTCCACAGTCACCACGCGAGACAAAATGCATATCACATTCTTGGGATGGTTGTTGGCCTCTGCCCCAAAACAAACTGTCCCCCTGTTCCATTATGAGGACATGGGGGTCTGGCACCCTGAAGTTTGCCATCCTTCTCATCCAAGTTGCCTGCCCCTGTCCTCCATTCCTCCATCCAGGCCTTTTCTATTCCCTCCCCTCTTCTATCTAGTCCATGTCCCTCTCCATCTCCCCCCCCCTCCCAATGACCCTCAGCATTTCTGAGGCATTATGGGATGTATATATACACAGCCTGCACAACTCTGGCTATTTAAATGGGCTGACCCCACAATATATAGGTGAGAGGCTCAAGTGAGGAACTTGCAGGAGCATGTGGCTAGACAGGAGCAGTGTACTTTGGGTGCACAGCTCTTGTTTAGTGCCCAGGTGATGGGGACAGTGGGGAGGACCAGCCCTTTATTGCCAATTCTTTATTATATTCTTGGACTGACTTCACTTTATAAATGTGAAGCTGGTTTGTCATTTGATACAGACCGTATCCTTTGCTATGTCCTGTGCCATAACTCATTGAACAATGCTGACTTTTATGTTAATTAGTTGGCAATAACAAAACTATTGAGGTTGCGCAGTGCTATATTAGTAAAGGGCATATTAACACAGTTGTATGAAATTCCTTTCAGTGCTATCACAATAAAGAATTGAATTCATCCCATGCCACCATCATTAAAATACCAGACAAATGAACTTCATACAAATATGTGAATGGGTTCAATACTAATACTGCACAGTGCAATTTCAACCTATATTTTCCTGTGGGTACACTTCAGCAAATAATATTTACATTTCAATCCAAGAGTAAAGTGTACACATACACAGGACAAGGGTGGATCTAAAGTTTTAAATGTGCTGATTCTGGTGTTTTGCTTTTCTCTGCCTTCAAATACACACTTAGCTGATTGCTAATTTTACCACCTAGAAATAAATTGCATTTATATATAAGCACCTTATCATCAGAAATGTCACAAAGCATTTCACATGTAATGAATTCCTTTGAAATATGGTCACTGTAGTTACGTAGCCAAATGTGGAAGAGTGATGTAAAGGTGATGAAGATAAGCTAAACACCCTGAACAAAACTACAAGTGAAAGAACAGGGGCAATGGCGTACCACCACTAATTCAGATGGGGAAAGGCTGACTTCTAAACCCTGGGTAACAAGAATTGTCTCGTTCAAATTCATTCTCTGATTACCCAAATTGGTCCATTTCAGAGTATTCATTATATTGGGCTATCTTTTATTTTAAATAATGTCAACACTGTCGCTGAGCAGAGGAATGGTATATTCTCCCTTGCATAATTGGCACGGTTCAGTGTCCTGCTACAAATTCCCCTGTCAGCACAGCAGTTTTTGAGTGAGTGCCTGGACCCACAATAATAAAAGTAATTGCTTCAGAAAATATTTCCAAACACAATTCTTAACCCATAGCAGGCAGTTTAGTGGGAAATATCCAATAGCTGGGGAAAGGGAGTTGAACGATTTGGTAATTTCTTCCCTGGCAATCGCAGAGATGATTTCATGGTGAAGATATATCCATTTTGTTGCTTGATGACATAGCAACATACAAAGTATTTGTTTATTTTTAGGATACCTTGAAATAGATGTTCATATAATAACAAATCTGTCTTTTCTTTTACTAGTCTAAGACATATGGGTGCACTTGGCAAGGCCAAGCACTTTCCTTCACAATAGACTTCGCTGCTGGATTTACCTGTGTTGATAATAACACAAAGGTGAGGAAATTGCAAATGCCATATGTGAGTATTGTGGAAGTTAAAGCAAAAGAATTATAGGCGTAAATTGTTGTGCAGTGAAGCTTCTGGTGTGAAGCTCTGTTAGATGGATCACAAAATCAACTTAATTCTGTTATTGGACAATCTACAGCCCACACTCCCATTCAGCACGACTCCAACCCAATCGCTTACCCGATAGAGTCCAAAATATAACTTGAACTCAATTTTTAACTTTATAATAGTGGCTTCAAATTATTGCAGGAGTATTTTAAAGAACTTAAATATTGATGTTTATCAGGCTGATCAGATGTGCTCATTAGCAAAAAAATGTAAAGCAGATATAATTGTAAGAATTTTTGGGGACATTTTTTCAACTGTAAGTAACATACAAAGCAGTTTTGTATTGAACGAATAATATGTTTTTTGATGTGCTCATCCCTACACACACTTTGGGCATCACACAAAATTCAATTTAAAATCAATACATTGTGTATAATATTGAATTGCTCATTCCACCTGTCAGCAGATGAATTATGAGGCTCTTTGTTACTTTACAGAATGCTATCTGGAGATTCAAGTTCTCACAGCTCAAAGGATCCTCTGATGATGGAAAAACATGTGTGAAACTGCTTTTTCAGAATCCAGATACCAGACAGATTGACATGAAGGTATCTTCATCATGGGGCGTACAATCACTTTAATTCAAATACCTTCATTGCAGGGGAAATGTCCTGTTTAGAAGTTGTATGAAATGTGAATACTAAATGCCACATGAAGCCCACAATATGTAGGAAATATAAAATATAAAAATTCCAACCTGTAACTTATATCAGTCGAGTAGCATCAAATGAATCATCCTTCTTTTCACCTTTGAATTTATATTTTGCTTCAAAATAGCAATCTCAGAAGTTTATTTTAAAGTTTATCTGATAGATTAACATCTTTACTTACTATTTTAACACAATCATAGCAAGAATGCTTCATCATAAGAACATAAGAAATAGGAGCAGGAGTAGGCCATTTGGCCCTTCGAGCCTGCTCCGCCATGTAATAAGATCATGGTTGATCTGATCATGGACTCAGCTCCACTTCCCTGCTCACTCCCCATAACCCTTTACTCCCTTATCACTCAAAAATCTGTCTATCTCTGCCTTAAATATATTCAATGATCCAGCCTCCACAGCTCTCTGGGGCAGAGAATTCTACAGATTTACAACCCTCTGAGAAGAAATTCCTTCTCATCTCAGTTTTAAATGGGCGACCCCTTATTCTAAAACTATGCCCCCTAGTTCTAGATTCCCCCATGAGTGGAAATATCCTCTCTGCATCTCCTTTGTTAAGCCTCCTCATTATCTTATATATCTCAATAAGATCACCTCTCATTCTTCTAAACTCCAATGAGTACAGGCCCAACCTGCTCAACCTTTCCTCATAGCCAAGATAAGTCAACCCCCTCATCTCAGGAATCAACCGAGTGAACCTTCTCTGAACTGTCTCCAATGCAAGTCAATTAAGAATCAATTCCATATAGTGATAAAGGGGAGACTTTTCTGGGGGGGGACAGCAGGCCGGATGCTCAGATGCTGATGCCCTATGTTCTGTGTAGAATCAGTTAATTGCAGAGCAGGCTGTTGTTGGTGCTGCTGGTGTGTCTGGTAGTGCTGATGTCTCCGGTGATGCTGGTGTTGGGGCTGATCGTGGTGGAATTCTGAGGACCAAGGTGAGAGAGTATAAACTATACCCATTCTGATGGAATAGATGGCAGGTGAACTTGAGATGACAGAAACATTCTGTCAATGGTGAGAGAGGTTGTTCCAATAAGGTGTCACTAGATAGAGAGTTTGCTCCAAACACTTGCAACCATTCATAAAGCTCAATCTGTCTTCCAAATGCAGTAGGCAGCAGCTTCAGACCTTGGAAAGTGAACAGCTGTGAGATGGGAGCTTTTATAGTGCATTTCCAGATGTCAAGTAATGAAATGATTCCATGGCCACTCAACTCCCGCCCTGTTTACCAGACGTGATCTCTAAGCAGTGTGGACTCCGTGGGCGACCTAGTAAATTCCGTGAGCTCAAAATAGTTGCTAATCCTCTGTACATCATTATCATAGGCAGTCCCTCGGAATCGAGGAAGACTTGCTTCCACTCCTAAAGTGAGTCCTTTGGTGGCTGAACAGTCCAATGGGGAGAGCCACAGACGCTGTCACAGATGGGACGACATTCGTCGGGGAAAGGGGGAGGTGGGACTGATTTGCTGCACGCTCCTTCCGCAGCCTGCGCCTGACCTCTTCACGCTCGCAGCGTTGAAATTCGAAGAGCTCAACGCCCTCCAGGATGCATTTTCTCCACCTAGGGCGGTCTTCGGCCAGGGTCTCCCAGGAAGGCTTTGAGGGTGTCCTTGTAACGTTTCTGCTGCCCATCTTTGGCTCATTTGCCATGAAGAAGATTCACATAGAGCAATTGCTTAGGGAGTCTCATGTCTGGCATGCGAACTATGTGGCCCGCCCAGCGAAGTTGATCGAGTGTGGTCAATGCTTCAATGCTGGGGATTAGCCTGGGTGAGGACACTGATGTTGGTGCGCCTGTCCTCCCAGGGGATTTGCAGGATCTTGCGGAGACATCGTTGGTGATATATCTCCAGCGACTTGAGGTGTCTTCTGTACATTGTCCATGCCTCTGATCCATACAGGAGGGCGGGTATTACTACAGCCCTGTAGACCATGAGCTTGGTGGTAGATATGAGGTCCTGGTATTCAAACACTCTTTTCCTCAGGCGGCCAAAGGCTGCACTGGCGCACTGGAGGCGATGTTGAATCGCTGCATCAATGTCTGTCTTTGTTGATAAGAGGCTCCTGAGATATGGGAAGTGGTCCACGTTGTCTAGGGCCACGCCGTGGATCTTGATGACTGGGGGGCAGTGCTGTGTGGCGAGGACAGGCTGGTGGAGGACCGTTGTCTTACAGATGTTAAGCATAAGGCCCATGCTTTCATATGCCTCAGTGAATACATCGATTATATCCTGGAGTTCAGCCTCAGAATGTGCGCAGATGCAGGCATCGTCCGCGTACTGAAGCTCAACGACAGAGGTTGGGGTGATCTTGGACCTGGCCTGGAGGCGGCGTAGGTTAAACAGATTCCCACTGGTTTTGTAGTTTAGTTCTATTCCAGCGGGGAGCTTGTTGATTGTGAGGTGGAGCATGGCGGCGAGGAAGATTGAGAAGAGGGTTGGAGTGATGACACAGCCCTGTTTGACCCCAGTCCGTACGTGGATTGGGTCTGTAATGGATCCGTTGGTAAGGATCACGGCCTGCATGTTGTCGTGGAGCAGGCGAAGGATGTTGACAAACTTTTGGGGGCATCCAAAACGGAGGAGGATGCTCCATAAGCCCTCATGATTGACAGTGTCAAAGGCCTTTGTAAGATCGAAAAAGACCATGTATAAGGGCAGGCACTGCTCCCTGCATTTTCCTGCAGCTGTTGCGCTGCAAAGGTCATGTCCGTTGTGCCCCTTAGGGGACGAAATCCGCATTGTGATTCCGGTAGGAGCTCCTCGGCCACAGGGAGAAGACGGTTGACAAGAACTCTAGCGACAGCCTTCCCAGTGGCTGATAGCAGGGAGATTCCCTTGTAGTTGTCGCAGTCGGACTTGTCCCCTTTATTAAAGATGGTCACGATCATTGCATCTCTGAGATCTCCCGGCGTGCTCTCCTCCCTCCAAATGAGAGAGATGAGGTCATGTATCCGCGCCAACAGCGCCTCTCCGCCATACTTTAGCGCCTCAGCAGGGATTCCATCAACACCCATAGACTTGTTATTCTTGAGCTGTTTTATGGCTTTGCCAACCTCGTTTCACTGAGGTGGTGGCGGGTCACATGCTGCGGGATGGAGTTGGGAACACTTGAGTCAAAGGCAGAGTCTCAATTGAGGAGATCTTAAATGTGCTCCTTCCAGCGGCTCCTGACAGCCTCGGTGTCCTTGATGAGTGTTTCCCCGTTCTTGGCCAGCAGTGAGGTGCAGCCTTGGGAGTTTAGACCGTAGGTGGCCTTGACTGCAATGAAGAATCCTCGCATATCGTGGCTGTCGGCCAGTTGTTGTCTCTCCTGTGCTTTCTCCATCCACCACCTGTTCTTTAGGTCCCGGGTTTTTTGTTGGCCCAGAATGGGATCAGAGTACTATCCGAAAGGACTTAGCACCGGCCCGCTTCTATCCCGGGCCGAAAGGACGTCGCACCGGCCCGCTTCTATCCCGGGCCGAAAGGACGTCGCACCGGCCCGCTTCTATCCCGGGCCAAAAGGACCCCTACACTGGCCCGCTTCTATCCTGGGCCAAAGGGACCCCGCACCGGCCCACCTCTATCCCAGGCCGAAAGGACCCCGCACCGGCCCGCTTCTATCCTGGGCCAAAGGGACCCCGCACTAGCCTGCTTCTATCCCGGGGCAAAGGGACCCCGCACTGGCCTGCTTTTATCTGAGTCAGAAGGTTGTGGGTTTGAGAGCGGTGGACAGACCCTGCCCGGGAGTGGAGGACAGACCCTGCCCAGGAGTGGAGGACAGACCCTGCCCAGGAGTGGAGGACAGACCCTGCCCGGGTGTGGAGGACAGAACCCGTTCAGGGGTGGAGGACAGACCATGCCCGGGAGCGGAGGACAGACCCTGCCCGGGAGCGGAGGACAGACCCTGCCCGGGAGCGGAGAACAGACCCTGCCCGGGAGCGGAGGACAGACCCTGCCCGGGAGCGGAGGAAGACCCTGCCCCGGAGCGGAGGACAGACCCTGCCCGGGAGCGGAGGACAGACCCTGCCCGGGAGCGGAGGAAGACCCTGCCCCGGAGCGGAGGACAGACCCTGCCCGGGAGCGGAGGACAGACCCTGCTCGGGAGCGGAGGACAGACCCTGCCCGGGAGCGGAGGACAGACCCTGCCCGGGAGCGGAGGACAGTCCCTGCCCGGGAGCGGAGGACAGTCCCTGCCCGGGAGCGGAGGACAGACCCTGCCCGGGAGCGGAGGACAGACCCTGCCCGGGAGCGGAGGACAGACCCTGCCCGGGAGCGGAGGACAGACCCAGCCCGGGAGCGGAGGACAGACCCAGCCTGGGAGCAGGAGAGAGAGCAGGTGTGGTGGTGATTCCAGCCCCTATACTGCAGTCTCACGACTTGGGCCGCCTGGCTGGAACTCCTGCGGCGACTGTGAAACATTCTGCCCGGGGCCGGCATCGAGCCGGCTAAAGGGACTCTGAGGCCGGCGTTCAACTGGCCGAAGGGACTCCAGGGCCGGCGTTCAACTGGCTGAAGGGACTCCAGGGCCGGCATTCAACTGGCCGAAGGGACTCCAGGGCCGGCGTTCAACTGGCTGAAGGGACTCCAGGGCCGGCGTTCAACTGGCCGAAGGGACTCCAGGGCCGGCGTTCAACTGGCCGAAGGGACTCCAGGGCCGGCGTTCAACTGGCCGAAGGGACTCCAGGGCCGGTGCTGAACCAGCCGAAGGGACTCCAGGGCCGGTGCTGAACCAGCCGAAGGGACTCCAGGGCCGGTGCTGAACCAGCCGAAGGGACTCCAGGGCCGGTGCTGAACCAGCCGAAGGGACTCCAGGGCCGGTGCTGAACCAGCCGAAGGGACTCCAGGGCCGGTGCTGAACCAGCCGAAGGGACTCCAGGGCCGGTGCTGAACCAGCCGAAGGGACTCCAGGGCCGGTGCTGAACCAGCCGAAGGGACTCCAGGGCCGGTGCTGAACCAGCCGAAGGGACTCCAGGGCCGGTGCTGAACCAGCCGTAGGGACTCCAGGGCCGGTGCTGAACCAGCCGAAGGGACTCAATTTTTAAAACTTTTAATCAACTTTTAAACTTCTTAAGCAATTCAGGAAAACTCTTAAATTTTTAATCAACTTGGAGAACTTTTTTCTTTTTATTACTTAACTTTTAAACAACTTGATTTACATTTTAGACTTTTTTTTAAATCAACTTTATCAATTTTATCTATTTATTAAACCTTCAATCAACCTGTGTAACTTATTTTTAATAATTCGGAAATACTTTTAAACTCTTAAACTTTTAAAATGACTTGGTAACCTTTGGGGAAACTTTTAACCTTGGAATCCTCTGTTAACAAGGTCATAATGACCTGAATTGCCTCCCTGGCCACTGCGTGTCAGGTCTGTCAGTGCTGAGCAGACCCGACATTTGGTAAAGGCGCATGACAGTGGGTTCAAAAGCGGGGTCCCGACTCGCTGTCAAAAAAAAACACTTTCCCGCCTGACCCACCACCAATCACGTCGCTGATCCCCCCCCCCAAGTAATTCTCCCCTAAGTTTTCAATGTAATTCCTGCACGTAATCAATTGTTGTTTTTTTAATTTCAAATTAAACAAAAAAAAATCTTACTTTTCCTTTATTATCTCTCTCTCTCTCTCATTTTTCTTTCTGTACCTGATTCGACTTTAATTCACCCTCCTTCTCTGTCATTCCTGTTTCTTCTCAATTCTTAAATCTCATTGGTTAAGGAGATAAACTGCTGATCCCATCAGTAACTAAGTTCTCAGATGCCCCATTATCCTCGACACACCATTATCAGTTTGCCAGCAAGTTATGGTGCAAAAAATGTTTGAGCTGAAGGGTGGAGGAAAAACTCTTAACTAACAAGGCATGCTATGTGATGCCCCACTCTAGCGAGATCTGGCCCATATTTACTTGTAATTAAGCAGTTATCTGAAGGCCAAGAAAATCATAAAATATTAAAACTGGAGTGTACATATATGTGCAAGCACTGACACAGTTTGTAATCAATTAATTATTTTTCATCAAGACATTTGCAAGTTGAATATTAGCCTATACTTGAAATACAAATTTCTGGTATCTGGCATTGTGAATTTGGTAACTTTAATCCTTTTGTAAAACGTTCTGCTTTAGTACATTATGTCACATTATAATGTATTATATCCCACATGCAGGAAGTCATAACAAAACCTTACATGTGATGAGTTCCCAGAATTTGGAAGAATCGTTGACTTGTTTCAAACACCAAGATCCAATCTCTGGGGTGTCAGAGCCTGCACCTCCGTAATTCTTTTGAAGTGTCGTTTTCCAGACGCACTTTACTATACTTCATGCATATACACAATTAACAAAAGAAAATAAATGTCACAGATACAATGTCAAACAAGATAGCATTTTACATGATTATATCATTTACAAAATTTACCGAGACAAACCAATGTTTTCACCTCAAATATACCATGCAGTTAACTAAATGAAGAAGACTGATGATGTCCAAACTTTAAAGTAATGACAGCAATAGAAAATTCCCCGTTGTTCAATGGATAACCGAGACATTTTGGTGCAGTTTTTAAAAAATGACGTGACTGATGCTGCAGGAGGAGCAAATTTTCAGATTTTCTGTGTTTAAACTTAAAAACCTATCCTTGTGTTCCCCTTTTGACTTGGTGACTATTGAGAAGCTGAGTCATACGGTCCATCAAGATCCCAGTTTTAATTCCTAGGCTGTGACAAGTTCGCCGGGACAACATTAGAAGTGCTACACTGGCCTCAGTGCCCCAGGTTACAAAAGGGAAATTACTCCGAAATCCCCACTTCTGATCACGATACAATGCCCCTATGTAACTCGTGGGGGGGGTCACAGGGATCGGTGCTGGAGCCTCTTTACAATCTATATTAAGGATTGGATGAAGGGACTGAGTGTAACGTAGCCAAGTTTGCTGATGATGCAATGATGGGTGGGAAAGCAAGTTGTGAGGAGGACACAAAAAATATGCAAAGAGATATAGACAGGCTAAGTGAGTGGGCAAAAAATTCGCAGATGGAGTATAATGTGGGAAAGTATGAGGTTATCCACTTTGGCAGAAAAAATAAAAAAGCAAATTATTATTTAAATGGAGAAAAATTGCAAAGTGCTGCAGTACAGAGGTACCTGGGGGGTCCTTGTGCATGAAACACAAAAGGTTAGTATGCAGGTGCAGCAAGTAATCAGGAAGGCAAATGGAATGTTGGCCTTTATTGCAAGGGGGATAGAGTATAAAAGCAGATGTTTCCGCTCAAGGGGGAATCTAGAACTAGGGAGCATAGTTTTAGAATAAGGGGTCGCCCATTTAAAACTGAGATGAGGAGGAATTTCTTCTCTGAGAGGGCTATAAATCTGTAAAATTCTCTGCCCCAGAGAGCTGTGGAGACTGGGTCATATTTAAGGTAGACAGACTTTTGAGCTATAAGGGAGTAAAGGGTTATGGGGAGCGGGCAGGGAAGTGGAGCTGAGCCCATGATCAGATCAGCCATGATCTTATTGAATGGCGGAGCAAGCTCAAGGGGCCGAATGACCTACTCCTGCTCCTATTTCTTATGTTCTTATGTTCTATTGGAAGTGTATATATGTGGACGTTGGGTGAGGACAGAGTCATGCTTAGCTGTGATGCTTTCCTCTCTGGGTAAATAGCCTGTTGAGACTGGAAAGGTTCACACACAATTAATGACTTCTCAGGAAAATGCTAGTACCCATGGAACTGTAAACATTAGTCAACATCTTTAGGAGAATAATGGAGGGGAGAAGACTGATGGGAAAACAAAAGAGAAAACGATAAAGAAGATCAGGAAAAAAACAACCTGCTTCTGTTTGGCAAGTTGGAAATTCATTTATAATGACCTGCAAATGTATTCATTCCAAGAAGCGTGATAATTAACAGAAATATCTAGGGTGTTACAAGACAAAAAATCTGCAAAGGGACATGGACAGGCTAAGTGAGTGGGCAAAAATTTGGCAGATGGAGTATAATGTGGGAAAGTGTGAGGTTATCCACTTTGGCAGAAAAATAAAAAAGCAAATTATTATTTAAATGGAGAAAAATTGCACAGTGCTGCAGTACAGAGGGACCTGGGGGTCCTTGTGCATGAAACACAAAAAGTTTTATATATTGTCTAAATAAGAAATGCATTTCTGTAACAAATGAGCTCCAAAATAATGTCAAGAATGCTTCATGCATGTTTCTTTAATTGTCAGCAGGGCTTGAATCACTTTCGCTATAAACAGTGAAAAATCAATTTGTGCTGTTTAGCTTTTTCTCTAACCAATGAATAATGTATTGCAGTTGTCTCAACACATTCTACAATAGTAAGGATGTATTTGAAAGAAATATTGCAACCAAGGTCATGTTTAAACTTCTAAGAAACAGCAGACCTCACTGTAGGTTCAAAGCAGTTTAATGTGATAATTACTGTTCTATTTCTGCCTATGTTCAAAGTCATTCAGGCTGTACAGCATTAGTGTTTGCTGGGAGATGAATTAATGCATGTTCATCCTCAACATAATAATATCAGCCCTGATTGGTGTTGTGTATTCAGTATCATTTTTATCACAGCTAATGGACAACTACATGGGAATAGAGAACATGATCGGAATGTAAGGGAATAGCACTATCTTGAAAATTGGACATATTAATGAAGGAATAGTTTGATTTGCATATACCCAATGGTTCACATGAAAAGTATCCGATTTATTTACTTCACCAGTTATTGATCATGTTGTAAGATCACCAGATCAGATGAGATAAGGAAAACATCTTTGCTCATCAATCCACATAATTTTAAAATTATTCTCAATCGTGCCTGGGTTGCACTTCTTAGGCACAAAAAAGAGGAAAAGGAAATGGAGAACTGTGACACTGGGATTCCTCCCCCGCCCCCACCCCTGCACTTTACATTGTTTCAGGATTCCCAAGGCTTCCGGGGGAGGGGGAGTGTCTATGTCTGCCATAGGTACAGGTTGATGGCTACCACATAGAATCTGCTAGCTACTTGCTTCTCTTAATTGGAGTGACATGCTATATATCCATAGGATACTATAGAATAAAGAGAAATCTGTTGGAAAACCTATTATATTTTCTATTTTATATAAATGTACGCAGTAAATGTGCAGTTAGATACCTTCCTCTACATATGACAAGAGGGAAACATGCCATTTTTCTGCCTTTACCATGTATTAATCATGTTCCTTTTATTGTTGTTTAATTATCAGTATTAAAGAACAGTTAGAACTAATTGCGATTTCAGTTTAATTTAAGTCATAGTTTTGATATTATTGTAGTTATCGTACAATCCTCCAAACTAGGTTACTTAATTCTTGAGTGTCACTCTGGTTCAGCTGGTAGCACTCATGCCTCTGAGTCAGAAGGTTGAAGATTCAAATCCTACTCCAGGACTTGAGCTCATAATATAGACTGACACTTCAGTACAGCACTGAGGGGGGCGCTGTATTATTGGAGGTGCCATCTTTTAAACGTTAAGCTGAGGCCCTGTCTGTCAGTTCAGGTTGATATTAAATATCCCATGGTACTATTCAATGAAGAGTAGGGAGAATTGTTAGTGTTCTAGCCATCAGGTCTCTCTCAAGCAACAAAAACAGATTTAATGGTCATTCATCTCATTGGCTGCCAATAGGACCTTGCTGTGCAAATTGGTGGCTGCATTTGCCTACATAACAACACTGATCATTATTTAAAATATTAATTGGTTGTGAAGTGCTTTGGCACATCTTCAGGATTGATAAAGCACTATAGTTCATTCATTTGTGAAATAACCAAATTATTGATGATTCTACTAATGGAGTAGAAATGATCCAAATTATATTGATGATGACAGAAAAATCTAGTACCTTCTATACTGGTATGAATTTATATACCTACCAGTGAACAGCTACTACTATGCTACGTGGATGGGGAATGTCAGTTTTATTATAAGCTGTGCCTATTACCTAATAAAGCAGTTTGTGTTCTGTTGCAGGAGCTGGAATTCCCTGATCTGACAGCAGTTTTGCATTGCATACATTCGTTCATAGCGGCTAAAGTGGCTGCAGTGGATCCAGTGTTCGTAGACAGCCAGAGTGTTGCACGGAAGTACATGTACAGCAGCTGAGAATCAGATTGCAGCCACAGAAAATGTATTGTATTCTTTAACATAAAATAACCACTTCATGTCTATGCTGCTGTGGGGCACAAAGCACACAGTGGGTAATGGAACCCAAACAAGTCGGGAGTGATTGTGACTCTGGGCGATAGTGTAAAATGGGCGATATTGAATCAACTGTACATCATACATCTTTCCCAATATTTATTTCTGAAATGAAAATTGGGAGAGATGTTTAACAGGCAGGTGAATTGATATCAACCATTTTACACCATCGCCCGAAGTTAAAGTTACCCCTGTTGTGTTTTTAAATAGAAAATGGTTAAGGGTTAAAACATCATTTGAAAGATATCCGCAAAGCAAATACCAGGAAGTGAACACTGTCCTTGGTGCGTGCAGCACTGTTTTTTCTTGTGTTTTTTTTTCTCAGTGAAGTCTGCAGTCTCCCAGTACCAGTTTGCAATAATGGAAATCTGAACTCCAACATATCATTGTACAATTCATTATTCACACCAACAAAATATTTGAATGCAAAGTGTGTGCTTTTGCTTCTTGGAATCTGTTTCTTTCTTTTCATTAACAGCTGTATTTTCGATGTTATTCTTTTCCCTCATAGGCATGTTCATGTGTTCATTCTCATTGATTTTGAGACATGATGAATTTAAGCTTACTGGATTAGACACATTGCAATTAGGTTACAACTGGAATTACTTACTAAAAACAATAAGCGGATGGCTTTTCATTTGAGCAACAGCCAAATTTTTTGTACAGAAAAAAAATAATGATATAAACAATTGCAGAGATTCTAGTTTATTGTGAGTCAGTACTCAATTTTCTACCAGATGCGATGGTGAATCACGAAGCAAAAATGTTAGCTTTAGTTATGTTCATGCCATAATTTATGTTCAAAAGGCCTTGTGAGAGTCATCTGCTGAAAATCCCATAGAGACAATGAATAACTAAACACTACATCATGCATGAATTTGACATTCTGGTCAACAGGGTGGTAATATATATGTGGATGCTGCTAAAGGCATAAAAATTGGTAAAAGACATCCCAGGATCAATTGGATCTTGGCTAAGGTACTGCAATGATAATCAAAATCTAGTTGGATTAGAAGATTTGTTGCACTGAGCAATGACATACTCCACTGATTGATTCCAAGATTAATGCTGACAAGGGATGCCATTCAGCCCATTTAGCTCATCTACCAAGAATAGAAAAAAATATACATTTCCCCCAACATATTTTTTAACTGTCACTTGAACAGGATTTTCCTCTTACTTACCCTATCCAGAAGACCACTGCAAGTGTGCAATACTATTTGCATGAAAAAACTTTTCGTGACGTTCTGTCATAAATGTTTCTTTCATGTGTCACGCTGCAGCTAAGGAAGCTGTGGCCACCAGGTCTCACTGAGAAAAATCGGGGCAACGGCAAATTCAGCAGAACACGATGGGATTTATCTTCCTCATTTTGTACAGGGTCAAAAGTTTATTAAAATAGCACAGATATGAATTAAGTAGAAGCACTTCAACCATTACATTCAAAATTGGAAGATCCAGATAATTTCTTCTATATTACAAAAATAAAAAATAAATCCTCGTCCAAATCCTAAAATTATAAAAATGCTCAGGATACTGTAAAAGATTGAGAGAACTCTGTCAGGATTTAAACTTTTGGAAACATGAGTACTGTGCATATATATCAAAGTCCTGACATTTGTGACCTTCCACTTTTACTGTATGTAGTATAAGAAGCAATTCCCTTGGACAGAAGGCAATCTACTAGAGTCTGGACTCAGCAAACCTGTTGAAAAAGACTATTAAGGCTGAGACCCTCCAAATGGCATGAAATGAATTATTCCCAGCTTATTATGTTACTGTTTTGCAAACCTAGTGAATTGGCTGATTTGTACTTAGGGTAGAAGCCTGGCAGATCCGAGTTCGAGCCCAAAATCTGGCCTATTCCCATCCCTCCCAGCTTCCAGAATCCTGCGCCATTTCCTATTGGTAACATTTACTGAAGTAGATTACATTAAGGATGCAAGAATTGTTCGGCTATATTTTATTCAAAATAGAATCACATTAGTGAAAATAATCATTCCTATAAATAATCAATATCAGTATATTGTGGTTAAAGGGGACTTGTAATCTATTAAAAATCATTTGGATATGGTACTTGCCAACATGGTGCCTGTCCTGATCTCCAGATGTTGTGTTGTTCTGGAACAGTTTAAATTATAGCATTAGGTTTTTTGTTAAGTTAACTCACACTGGAAGTACACTTGTTATTATTCTTCTTTCTTCCAATTCTGTGATGAAGCAGTGCCCAGATTTTTTGGGGAAAGTAAATGTCCAGGTTTGGTATGTTCCATGTAGATTTTTTTTCCCAATTGCTGTTCCATACTCTGTTCACTAGAAAACTGTTTTGAAACCCACTGCTGTCGTTATTAAGAACATAAGAAATTGAGGCCCCGAATTGCGTCGCGTTCCGTTTGGGGCGGTAACAACTGTGAGGCAGGAGTTCCTTCACCAGGAGAGGAAGTCCCGCCCTGTGACCTATATTCGGCTTACTGCCCCCGAGAGCAAGTGGAGCGCAATATATCGGGCACGGGAGCGGGGCGGAAAGACTCCGTGAAGGGCACATTGCTACGCCGTGGGACGCGTAGCGCTGCCTCATTGACAGGGCCCTCCCATTCACTAAAGGGAGGGTCAAGCTGCCAACTTTGCAGGTGGGTAACGGGGCCATCCCTGGACCATCCGGGAGCAGGGTGCCGTGGCAGCAAAATCGCAGCACAGACCCCACGATCGAGGAAGAAGGTCACGACCAGTAAGTCAGCCATTTTTTTCATACATTCACCACTTCCCCTTTAATTAGCACCCCGTGAGCAGCCTTCAGCCTGCTACGCTCCCCATGAAGATGTTGCGGACATTGCCAGCTGTAGCTTCAGGGACGCTACCAAATTTTCGCTCCGGGTCAACGTCGGCAGAGCAGAGCGCTACCATTTGGAGCAGGGCGCTACCAGTTACTGCCATCACTAAACTACCGTGGGAGTTGATAGCGGCGCCCTATTTGCGTCAAGGTGGAAACCCCCCCCCAAATTTCTCCCCCTGGGTCCAGGAATTTTTTCGGAGTTGCACGTATTCCATCGCTGGAACTTTGCTGGAAGTGCGGTGGAACCTGGTTTAGGCATGCAATTTCTGGCGAAGTTACGGCGGCAGAGCAGGAGCGGCTCCTGGGAAATTCCCAGACTGTGCCTCACATGGGATTCCTATCACAGAGAAAACTAATTGTGAATCAAGCTGCACATTGCTCATCTGGGCTTTGCACTCATCAAATGAATCAGCCGATGAAACATGAGGTACATTGTGAGAATCTTTACTCGGGTGGGGGGGCATTTTCCAGGGGATCAGCGGGTGTGATTGGTGGTGGGTCAGGTGGGAAAACATTTTTTTGACAGCGGGTCGGGTCCCCACTGTCAACCCACCGCCACGGCACTTCGCAGATGTCGGATCTATCAGCGATGAATGGACCCGGCCTCAGCGACAAGGAAGGCAATTCAGGTCATTATGACCTGGTTAACAGCCACTTAAAAAATATTTAGAGCTCACCATAACATTTTATGAGGTCGCCCACGTGGTCCACTTTACTTGGGAATCACATCAGGTAAGGAGGTCGGGAGTTGTGTGACCATCTCATTACTTGACAGCTGCAAATGTGTGATAAAAGCTCCCATCTTACAGCTGTTCACTTTCTGAGTTCAGAAGCTGTTGCTTACTGCATTTGGAGGACAGATTGAGCTTTACGCAGGTTGCAAGTGTTTGGAGTAAAATCTGTATCAAGTGTCACCTCATTGGAGTAACCTCTCCCCATTGACAGATTGCTTCTGTCATCGCATGTTCACTTGCCATCTACTACATCAGTATGGGTGCACTTGAAACTATCTCACCTTAGAAACATAGAAACATAGAAAATAGGTGCAGGAGTAGGCCATTCAACCCTTCAAGTCTGCACCACCATTCGATAAGATCATGGCTGATCATTCCCTCAGTACCCCTTTCCTGCTTTCTCTCTATACCCCTTGATCCCTTTAGCCGTAAGGGCCATATCTAACTCCCTCTCGAATACATCCAATGAACTGGCATCCAACAACTCTCTGCGGCAGGGAATTCCACAGGTTAACAAATCTCTGAGTGAAGAAGTTTCTCCTCATCTCAGTCCTAAATGGCCTACCCCTTATCCTAAGACTGTGTCCCCTGGTTCTGGACTTCCCCAACATCGGGAACATTCTACCTGCATCTAACCTGTCCAGTCCCATCAGAATCTTACACATTTCTATGAGATCCCCTCTCATCCTTCTAAACTCCAATGTATAAAGGCCCAGTTGATCCAGTCTCTCCTCATATGTCAGTCCTGCCATCCCGGGAATCAGTCTGGTGAACCTTCGCTGCACTCCTTCAATAGCAAGAATGTCCTTCCTCAGATTAGGAGACCAAAACTGAACACAATATTCCAGGTGAGGCCTCACCAAGGCCCTGTACAACTGCAGTAAGACCTCCCTGCTCCTATACTCAAATCCCCTAGCTATGAAGGCCAACATACCATTTGCCTTCTTCACCGCCTGCTGTACCTGTATGCCAAATTTCAATGACTGATGAACCATGACACCCAGGTCTCGTTGCACCTCCCCTTTTCCTAATCTGCCACCATTCAGATAATATTCTGTCTTCGCATTTTTGCCCCCAAAGTGGTAACCTCACATTTATCCACATTATACTGCATCTGCCATGCATTTGCCCACTCACCTAACCTGTCCAAGTCACCCTGCAGCCTCCTAGCATCCCCCTCACAGCTCACACCGCCACCCAGTTTAGTGTCATCTGCAAACTTGGAGATATTACACTCAATTCCTTCATTCAAATCATTGATGTATATTGTAAAGAGCTGGGGTCCCAGCACTGAACCCTGCGGCACTCCACTAGTCACTGCCTGCCATTCTGAAAAGGACCCGTTTATCCCGACTCTCTGCTTCCTGTCTGCCAACCAGTTCTCTATCCACGTCAGTATATTACCCCCAATACCATGTGCTTTGATTTTGCACATCAATCTCTTGTGTGGGACCTTGTCAAAAGCCTTTTGAAATTCCAAATACATCACATCCACTGGTTCTCTCTTGTCCACTCTACTAGTTACATCCTCAAAAAGTTCCAGAAGATTTGTCAAGCATGATTTCCCCTTCATAAACCCATGCTGACTTGGACCGATCCTGTCACTGCTTTCCAAATGCACTGCTATTTCATCCTTAATAATTGATTCCAACATTTTCCCCACTACTGATGTCAGGCTAACCGGTTTCATAGAAACGTATAAGATTCTGACGGGACTGGACAGGTTAGATGCAGGAAGAATGTTCCCGATGTTGGGGAAGTCCAGAACCAGGGGACATCGCCTTAGGATAAGAGGTAGGCCATTTAGAACTGAGATGAGGAGAAACTTCTTCACTCAGAGAGTTGTTAACCTGTGGAATTCCCTGCCGCAGAGAGTTGTTGATGCCAGTTCATTGGATATATTTAACGGGGAGTTAGATATGGTCCTTACGGCTAAGGGGATCAAGGGGTATGGAGAAAAAGCAGGAAAGGGAATGATCAGCCATGATCTTATTGAAAGGTGGTGAAGGCACAAAGGGCCGAATGGCCTACTCCTGCACCTATCTTCTATGTTTCTATGTTTCCATAATTACCCGCTTTCTCTATCCCTCACTTTTTAAAAAGTGGTGTTGCATTAGCTACCCTCCAATCCATAGGAACTGATCCAGAATCGATAGACTGTTGGAAAATGATCACCAATACATCCACTATTTCTAGGACCACTTCCTTAAGTACTCTGGGATGCAGACTATCAGGCCCCGGGGATTAATCGGCCTTCAATCCCATCAATTTCCCGCCTAATAAGGTTATCCTTCAGTTCCTCCTTCTCACTAGACCCTCGGTCCCCTAGTATTTCCGGAAGGTTATTTGTGTCTTCCTTCGTGAAGACAGAACCAAAGTATTTGATCAATTGGTCTGCCACTTCTCTGGAGGACCTTAGTCCTCCAAATCCCATCATGATCAGCCCCAACACCAGCAGCACAAGGCACACCAGGAGCACCAACAACACCGAACTTCTCCTCCATTAACTGATGCTGCACAGGACACAATGCATCAGCACCTGACCACATTGCTGCCCGGGACGCGTGGGATAGCCTCACCATGGCCATATTTACTTCACTTGACGCTGTACACGCTGGCTGCCACTTGATGTACAAGGTTGTTACCACCCGACATCAACACCATAAAGCATCCTTGCAATGCCTAAGCCATTCCTTTCACACTCATCGCCATTGCAGGGAACACCATATGTCTCACCATTCACTGCAACTCACTAAGTCACTTTCAAAGGTATTCACTAAGCCACCTCCAATGGGGCACACAAATCTGTCCAAGAAGGCAAAGTTTTGAAAATAAAGATTTCAATATTTGACAGCACATTAATGAGAACTTCACATGAACATTGGCTAAAATACCCAAGTGGCTACCCTTGTGTGTTGTTAGGTGGTATGATTGGACTAGGATGAGGGTGAGTGTGAAGGGTGGCTAGTGAGATGGGGATGTGATAATGTCGCTAGAGAGCGATGGGTGGAGATGCAAAGTGAGTTTGTGTAAATAGGATGTGCAGGAGTAAGGTAGGGAAGGCAGAGTGATGGGGATATGATGAGTGGCACAGCAGGATGAGGTTGAGTTTGGCTTTGCAGTAACGTTTCATGAGATCATTGAAAGCTTTGCACCACTGCAGCCAGGTCCTCCTGATGACATCGCTGCTTGTGCCCTCCTGTGCAATGAGTAACCAGGCACATTGTATATGGAGGGAGCCATGGGAGAACCTGGGTGCAGCCGTGCACCTCAGTGTTTGCAGCACCTCAATGCTGTGGAAGACAGCACAACTGCCTAAATTAATTTTTGCATAGCCCCTTTAAGGAAACCGGCTGATGGCACATCATCAAATGACTTCAATTGGCCAGCAAACGCACTGGGCAGTCTTAACAGGCCCAATCAATGGAAAATCATTGTACACAGCAAGGTCTGGACCCACCAACGACCCCGGCTGCACTGGACCAGCCAATGTAGGCACAATTGCGGCCTCAGTCTTTGATCATTCTTTATACAAGTCTTCACACAAGGCAAAGATCACATGTAAACTTTACAGCCCTGAATTACATTGTGGGATATGAGTGGATCAAAGCTTAATGCCTTTGTCTGAAATTCCTCTTTCTACTACTTTAGTGGAGGAGTAAACCTGTTTCAAATAAATGACTAAGTCCTGCTCGAGAATAATGGAAAGAGGAATTTCAGGTGAATGTTTTAAAAATATAATTTAAGGGAGTGCGACTGTAAACTTTTGTACCTTGTATTTCTTCAGAAAATGCCATCAGTACACTGATCAATTTACGTATCATTGCCTTACACTTTTAATATTTTATACTGCTCTGAACCCCAAATGAACTAAAATGTAGACCTGGAGTTTCCACTATGTTACGCTCTTTTTTTCAGTGCAATTCACACAAAAGCAGCCAAATCTGACCAAAAGATTGCAGGATATCCAGTGCAAATTACTGCAATACAAATCATATTTCCACAATCCTTTGCGATGGCTTAAACAAAAATCACACTAGAAGCTGGACCCTTCCTCAAAACTGGCTACGCCCCCAGATGGAATGAATCACCATGGTGAGTTTTCGTTAATTGTGCCCAATTGTGGGCCTTCAAGGAGGCTCTTAAAATTAAGCTTTTATTTTAGGCACAAAGGCACTCATTAGGCACCTTTTAAAAGCTTTTAGATATGTTTTTTTTAATTTACTAAGAACCTGACTACTGTGTACTAATTTAACTAAAAAATGGTTCTCTATAGTTTTTTTAAGTCATCTTCAATTATTTAAAATCGGGTTACTCACAGGTGGGGGACTAGACACTCTAATTAAAAATTCTTATTTTTTATGCTAAACCCATTTTCAGCTGTATTAATAAAAATGCACCAAGGTACCACTCTTAAATATAACAAGGAATAATTTTTAATACAATTTTTAAAAAAAATCACTTTCTAATATGCTGCCCAATTGCACTAGTTTGTGGCAGATTTTACTTCCATCGATATGCAGAGGAGTTTGAGCGAAAACACCAGGCCCTAATGATTGAATCCATGAGCTATTGTGATTAATAGCTAACTAGCTAATTGGTGTTTAATTGATTTTTACTGATCACATCACAAGAACTTCTACCTAATTATATTAAATAAGACGCATTCATTTTTGCATTAATATCAAGATAGTCAATGACTCTCTAATACTCTGATTGGATAAAGGGTTGAGAGCAAGCCCATGTCGGAGCCAAGATTTTTAATAAGTCATTTAAATTGCACAGCAACACTTTGTATTTTTCAAAATGATCTTAAAACTCAAAATATGTAATTTTACCAGTTTCATGGTGAAATGGGAGATTCTCAAGCTGATCAGGGCAGTTGAATAATACCTTTGTAATAATAATATTTAATAGGAGATAATTTACAAAAATAGGAATGTATGATCAGATGCACTATGAATTTAAATTCAGATTTGTAGAATCCTGAGCTGAAATAAAAGTTCAGATTATAAAGGGCACTGACATGTGAGTTAGAGCCTTCAGAAGGTGAGATGAATACTCACTGTTATACTGCTAGAGAATCGTATATTTTCCCATCATTTGACCACAAAGTAGGCAGATCTTATGATTAATATTCAGTCACAGAAAGCTAATCAAATACACCCTGCAAATTGTCTGCAAACCACTTACCCATCGCGGGAATAAATTGAACTAAAATAAAAACTTTTGTTGTCATGTACTGTTGCTGGTAAAAATCCATAATGGACCCATGACATTAAAAATAATGACATATGCACAAAAATATATTTTAGCATTCTATGCATGTACTCCACTTTTTAAAGAATATGTGCATTTGGACAGGTGTCAATAATCCAAAGCAGATTTGATAAGAATTTCTTATAAAAGGAAACCTGAAACTTGCGGACATGTCCATGTAATCAGCTAGTGTGTACTCCCCAAATCCGATTTTGAGTTGTAGATAGCTTACAGTGTTATCAGAAAGAAATCATTGCTGATTCACACTAGCAAGGACAGTTATATGCATTATGCAGATGCTCCAAACACTTGATAGAGGTGACTCAGAGCTTTAATGTTCCTGAAGGAAATTGGCCTGGATTTTCTTCTCAGTGATGAAGGAACGGCTTTAACTGTTCACTTCGCATACAGTTCCCCACAGAATTTTCATGGGTTTGTCAGCAGAGATCTGTACTAATCCACTGCCTAATCCAGCACGGCGTCCTCAACAGGGTATCTACTGTGTTTGTGAGTGTGGAAAGCAACAGCGAGGCTCTTCAACCAATCAGATTTAATATCTTCACTGAGATACAGAGACTGCAAACCAGGAAGTAAAAAAAAGAAAATATAAATTACATTTAAATCTTTGTGCAGGAAGTGCAATAAAGATTGGGACATACAAATATGATTGAAGAAGAGAGATGAAAGAGAAAAATGGAAAAAGTAAAAAATATATATTTTAATTTTTCTGTAACATTAATTTTCTTCTGCGGGAATGAGACTCCACACATAAAATCAATGTTTAAGGGTCACAGAGCTTTTTCAGTTGTAATTATCACTTATTACGCCATTAAAAACTCACTCCTGAATGCACTGGCCCTAACTTTTGTATCTGTCTTCAGTATGGAATTAATGGGACTTATGCTAATAGAGTAAGATGAGGAAAGATGCGAGAAGACTCGAGTGGAGCATAAAGGCCGGTGTGAACTGGTTGGGCCAAATGGCCTGTTTCTATGCTGTGTAGCCGATGTAATTACCCCAAGTTCATGCCATTATAGTGATTTCAGTGCCGAGTCTATTAGCGAGGACTGCAACGGTGCACCTTGTGGAGGAGCAGGGTATCTCTGACAACAACATCCGGATTTCCATGTTTAACTTTGCATGTGCGGATGCCAGAAGTTGCTGTCAGATTCACACTGTATTAACGGTGAGTGCTGATAGCCTCGCTGTTATTATTACAGCAAAATCCGGGCTAATATTTTGTGTAGTTTCACTTAAATTCCCCACTGCTCTAAATCCACGGTACAAAACCGAAGCTCTGCACAATTGGTGTGCCTTTGACATTCCCATAAGAAACGTAAAAAGAATGCTAAAGAAGTGAAATGTTATATTTGTACAGAAAAGAATGCTTATATGGATTTGATGATTAAGTAAGTTAGATGATTCACAGGAAATTAATTTTGTATATGTCAAAGTGAATGCTGGGAACTGGAACATTTTTCTACATTTTGCAGCCATTGTAGCACTCTGAGATCAGGCTTAGCACAGGTACTGTCGGATAAAATTTCCATTACTCTGTGCCTTAGCCCCAATCTTGGAAGAGCACCCATTAATAAATCAGTGTGCTGTTTCTATCTCCCACACCAAGCAGCTTGGTGAGATTGTTAGAATAGTACCATTCTCTGGGCAGTTTTACACTGCACTCAGTCCTGTTACAAACTGTCCAAATGTTTCACTTTTAAAACCAGCAGGGAGAGGTGTTTGTCAGTCTGGCTGGACTGAAAGTTAAGTGAGGCAAAAAGTAGAAAAGATTATTGTCCTATTCCACTTGTTAACAGTCCCTAGGATTTAACTATATTTTAAAATTGCTCAAATTTTAATAGCTTGTTCAGAAACAACATTTTTTGTCAACTTGTCTAAACCATGTAGAGAAATTCAGCTTGTGACATTCGAACATTCGACTGCAGAGAGCAATATTTTGCCTTCTAATCCTTCTTGTTTACCTCACTGTGACTAGATTTACCAATAAAAATTATCTCAGGCAGTTTATATTCTTGAGAATACAGGTTTTCAAAACATTGGCACTACCAATAGATCATAGGAAAAGATTAATCTGGGACTTCATTATATTGAGAAATCTGTTGATTACAAAGTCAGTGGGCAAGTAGGAAAAATATATTATCCATGCAAGATAGAAAGTAGAATGTTACAATTTATCTCTAAAGAAAACAATCTTAATCCCATAGTCAGAACTCTGAAGTAGTGAATCTGATCAAATTTATCATTACAACAGATCTCTCAGTCCTTGCGAACTATGATCCCATCTTAACTTCCCTTTTTTCTCTAAAGTGCTTGAATGTGTTGTCACCTCACAGATCCATACCCATTTCCTCCGCAACTCCCAGTTTAAATGTCTCCGATCAATGTTCGCTACTCTCATAGCACCGAAATAGCCCCAACCAAAGTCACCAATGGCATTCTCTGGCCTGGATTTTCATGGGGAAGGTGGGTTGGGGGCGGGGTGGGGCTGCTCCGATGCAGGCGGGAATCCCTGGAGGATGGGTTTCCCGCAGGCCCTGCTGTTTTTAATAGCAGGGCCAGAATGCACCTGAAACTCATGGTTCCCGCCTGCAGCCAGCTGGATGGAGAGGCTGGCTGGCTGCGGGCGGGTAAGCCTGTGGCACTAGGCCACACAGATGAGGGACAGACGGATTGGGTGGTGGCCGGGGTCTGCCTACGGAGGATGGAGGGGGTGGAGAAGTGAAGATTGGGGACATTGTGGGACCTAGGGGCGGGGCGGGGGTGGGGGAGTGGAGACCAGAGACATTATGGGACCAGTAGGGAGGGGAGAAGAAAAGATCAGGAATATCATGGGACCGGGGGGAGGCGGGAAAGAAGAAAAGATCGGGAGCAGCGTGGGACTGGAGAATGGGATAGGGAGGGAAGAACACTTTGGGGCTGGTCACCAGAGGTTTGTGGCCGGCCTCAGGATGATTGGTAGAGAAGGGGGGCGGGGCGGAAGAGGGGGCGGGAGGTCCAGGAAGGTGATCATAGGCCTTGTGAGGGGGTCTCCAGTCACAGAGGGTGGGCTAGGCTGGGACCCTGTATCCAGGTAGTAGGTATAGAGGCATTTACCTCCTGGATGCACCAGTCCTCACCTTGCTGTAACTGTCAGCTTTAGGAAGTGTGTAAAACCAGTCCAGATATAGTTAAAGACAAAATGGAGGTTAATAAAAGAGGCTTCCAGCCTCATTATAATATTTAAATTTAAATTGGCTTCCCACTTTCTGGCAGCAGATTAGCTGCCCGCCCCCATCCCGCCTCCGGTAAAAGTGGAAATGGGCGGTTTGAAGGCAGGGTCAGGTCGGAAATCCGATTTCTAACAATTTAACTACCCCCACGCTCACAACATACCGATTTTTATTTAGGTTAAAATTGCCCCCCTCTGAGACTGCGGTGCATTTGTTTTCCTTGTCCTCAACTACCCTTTAGTCTTTCACATCATTCTCCTCCAATTCTTCTCTTCTGTTGTGCAACTCTTGAACAACTGTCCTCACTTGTTTCTATGCTGACCAATCATAGCCAGAGAATCTCTATCAATGGCTTCTCTTCCCACTGCTGAAGCATTACTGTGGGAGCCCCCAAGCATCTATCCTTATTCCTTTCCTCTTCCCCATCTACATGATGTCCTATGGCGACATCATCTGTAGAAATGGAGACAGCATCCACAGGTACACAGTTATCACCCAGCTCTAAGTCTCCATCACTTCTCTCAACCTCTCCACTGTTTCTGTGCAATCAGACAGCGTGTCTGGCATCCAGTCTCGGATGAGCTCAACAATGGGAAGACCAAGGGGGCAAAATTGCCCTCCACCACAAATGGGATGGATAATTTGGTGGTAATGGACCTTAAGGAGGGGCACAATTCCAGCCCCCAAGTCTTTGGACCCCAGTACAAATGCCATACCCTTGTTACTGACTCCATCTATTTGCCTGGCCACTGTCTTAGATTTAACCTGATTGTTTTACAACCAAGCTGAGTTTCCAACCCATATCCTCTCCATCACAAATATCACCTACTTTCACCGAAGTAACCTAAAACCTCATTTATTCTTTTGTTATCACCAGCCTTGTTTTTTCCCAATGCTCTCCTGGCTGACCTCCGATACTCACTCGATCTTCTGAAAACTACAATGCAACCAAAATGCTGCTGCCATTTCCTACTCTGCACTAAGGTATGCCTGTCCATCACCCCTGTCTTCACTGACCTACATTAGTTTTCATTTCCCACATGGACTTAAATTTAAAACTCTAATCATTTTGTTTAAATGACCCCGGGACCTCATTCTTCCTTATCTTTGTTATCTCCTCCAACCCTACAATGTCTTCCTCACCAAACTCTCCATTCCTCTTCCATTGAGCTCTTGTGCATCCCCACCCCACCCCATCCTTTCACCCCAACATTAGCGGTCATGCTTTATGTTATCTAGGCCCTGACACTGGAATTCCTTCCTCAAACCCATCTGACTCTCTCCTTCTTTAAGACATTTCTCAAAACGCACCTGTTTGACCAAGCATTTGGTCATCCCTCTTATCTTCCCTTCTTTCGCTTAGTACCAGCTTCCCAAGCACTTTGGAATATCTTATTACAGTGAAGGCACTATGTAAATGCAAACTTTTGTCATTGTTGACTCATTTGAAGAACTAGGGTCTATGGCTGGAATTTTACTGGTGCTGAGAGGGCAGGATTGGAGGCGGGTCAGCTGGCAAGATAGAAATGACTGACAGCAGAACAGGAGCCCGCTGTCAACCCACCTCCATGCTAGTCTCCCATGTGTTGGGTCTCTCAGCGCTAAACAAACCCGACACCAAGCGGCAGGGAAGGCAATTTAGATCATTAAGAGGTTGTTAAAAAACAACTAAACACCATTTTGCCCTGTACTTACAATTTTTCCAGCTTTTTCATGAGGTTCACGGTGCCCGGGGATCATATCACATACATAGGTTGGCTGTTCCATCAGTATCCATTCAGCTGTAAAAGTGGTATAAAAGCTACCATTTCATAGCTATTTACTTTCCAATTTCAGAAGCTGGAGCCTTCAGGATTTGGAAGATGCATTTGAGCTTTATTCAAGCTGGAAGTGTTTGGAGTAAACTCTCTATCCACTGTCACCTCCTTGGAACAACCTCTCTCACCATTGACAGATCGCCATTGACACACCTGCCATCTATTCCAGCAGCATCAGTGTCCTTGAAAAAATCTCAACCTTGGTCCTCAGAATCCCACCATGATTCACCCCAACACCATCACCACCAGGCACATCAGCAGCACCAACAACACAAACCTTCTTTGCATTCATCTGATGCTGCACAGGACACAGGGCATCAACACCCGCCCACATTGTTGCCCAGGCCACCAGTGATAGCCTCACCATGGCCACATTTACTTCACTTGACACTGTACACCCTGGTTGCCACATGATGCGCCAGGTTGGCACCACCCCACCACCAACACCGTAAGGCATCCCTACAATGCCCAAGCCATTCCTTTTACACTCAGCTCCATTTCGGGGAGAACCGTTATGTCTCACCATTCACTGCAACTCACTAAGCCACTTCGAAAGTTGTACACAAATCTGTCCAAGAAGGCAAAGTGTTGAAAATAAAGGTTTCAATGTTTGACAACACATTAACAGAAAATTTACATGAACATTGGATAAAACACTCAAGTGCCTTCCCTTGTGCGTTGTTAGTTGGTATGTATGGACTAGGATGAGGGTAAGTGTGAGAGGTGGCTTGTGAGATGATGAAGTAATAATGTAGAAAGAGAGAGAGGGATGGGGGTAGGTGCAAGGCAAGTTGGTGTGAGTAAGTATGTGGAGGTGTAGGGTAGAGAAGGCAGTGATGGGGATGTGATGAGTGCCACAGCAGGATGAGGTTGAGTGTGGCTTTGCAGTAATGTTTTGTGATCTACTGAGATCATTGAAATATTTGCACCACTGCAGATCCTGATGACATCCCTGCTTGTACCCTCCTGTGGAATGTGCAACCAGGCTGCCTTGGTGTGCTTGGGTGGTCTCTTCTGCCCATTGAAAGTGAAGAAAGCTTCCCTACTTGCTGTGACTCCCTCCATAAGCATCTGGAGGGAGTCATGGGAGAGTCTGGGTATAGCTGTGCACCTTTGTGCAGTGTGTGTCAGTGTTTGCAGCACCTCAATGCTGTAGAACACTGACAGCACAACTATCAATGTGTACATGGTCCCTTTAAGGAAACCGGCTGATGATGTGTCATCAAATTACCTCATCAGACCTGCTTCCTTTTAATTGTCCGGGAACCTGGCTGGGCGGGCTTAACAGGCCTCATCATAACTTGTAGAGAACAGGATGGGGCTGGCACCTCACTCCAGATCCCGGCCGCCCTGGACTCACCGCGGTAGGCAAAACCATGGCTTATATCTCACCTGTGGAAGATGATGTTTTCACAACAGATGTGGATTGATAATGGACAGATTAAATTTAAGACCGTTTTCTTGAGAAAATAATCAATGGTTATTGGCAGGTACTTTCTAAACACTGAATTGTAAATATATACCTTTAAAATATGCTGTGGAATACTAGCATACAAACATTTAGCATGTTTGTTTGAATTTTTTCTCCATGCTGTTTTTGCAGAGGCATTAAATGGTTAATATCTCCACTGAAATAGCAAAGAAAGCAATTTGTTAAGTGTTCATATGTTTATATCCCACAGCTTAATGTCAATGATTGAAGGTGGTAAAAGCTTTATTCATTTTCCCCCGAGGCTTCACATCAATTCATACATCTCTTACATACTCTGGGTGAATCTGCCACACTGCAAGCTGATGTACAATGCATAAATCGGTTTTCAGATTGGTAAAAGTTCTTTCTGACTTCTTGCTCTATTTCATGACAAACTTATTTATTTATTATTACGTGATTACTTTTTTTTAAGATTGCTGGGCCCAGTTTGTATTATATTCAAAGCACGAGAAATGATTACTGCATTTTCTTCTTGGTGTACTTTTTATTGCTAAAAAAAAGTTGCAGTTAATTTGAATTTAATCTTGGCAGGTTTTTTAAAATGAAAGTAAATGAATATATTGGTGCAGATCTTCTTTATCACTGGTAAATATTATAATGTACTGTGTTTTCCAAGCATGTTAAAAATACCTGGTGAATGTGACTGGACCATTTTTTAAATGAAAGCATTTCTTTTAAACTTTCAATTATTACCTGGAGAACTTTGAAATTGTGCTGTCTGAAGATTAGTGTATAACTTCATGATATGAAATTTCTTGGTGCAAAATCGTAACAGAAGTGCTACATTAGTGGGCCAAAGGTTTTATATGAACATCTTTAACGTTTGGCTAATCTTCATACAGAGCAATTTCATGGCAAAAGAGATGTTAAACAAGTTATTTTTATGCCTAGAAAAGGACCTCATATATAGTACTCAAGTAAACACTGGTAAAGATTCTTCTCAAATGAATTGTTTAGTTGGGATACAATTTTATAGATACCATTTCAGTCAGGATATTTTACATTGCAGTGCAAAGAAATGGGTTTGGACATTATTTTTTAAATGGTGAGAGACTAGGAACTGTGAAGAAGCAAAGGAATTTGGTTTGCTATATACACAATTCAATAAAAGCTAGTACACTGGTACGAAAAGTAATCATAAAGGCTAATGGAATGTTGGCCTTTATCTCAAGAGGCTGGAATACAAAGGGGAGGAAGTTATACTTCAGTTGTACAGAGTCTTGGGCAGACCCCATCTGGCATGTTGTATTCAGTTCTAAGCACTTCATTTGCCCAACTCTTGCCCAGCAAATGTCCTTCAAACTGTAATACCTGATAAAAGCTAGCTTGCTTTTACCAGCTTAAGGGTTTTAAAAGATAGAAAAATAAAATGTTATTAATAATGTTTATATTAAAAACCCTCTCCATTAAGATAAGTTTTATTTTTACCCCTATTAAAACATTTTTTTTAATCCAAAATATTATATTTTGTCTAAAACATTTAATTAAATTCAATTTCAATTAATTTTATATATGTGAAGTGTTTTTCTTATTTATTTAAAATGTTTATGTATTTTTGGAGGTATTCCTATTCATAGAAACGGTGATATCCGTACAAACGAAACTCACCATTTGTGAATGGGGTTATGCCATTTTCATTGGTTGGTCCAGCCGAAGTGATCCCAGGCTGCACATATGCTCCTGGAATAAGTGGGCCCCTATGCTGGACTGCGAACGGAGGCCTCGGAGCACAAGTCTATGTTCCTCCGGGACCACCAGATACTTTTGTTAAAAAAAATTTGATCGGAGACATCCGCCCGCAGGAAGCCTCCGACCGCAATTTCTGGGCCATTGCTCTTTGAGAGAGTATAGTGCAAATTCACCAGAATTATACCAGGGCTTAAAGGATTATGTTATGAGGTCAGATTTGACTTATATTTTCTTGTGTTTAGAAGGTTGAGGAGTGATATAATCAAGGTGTTTAAAATGATAAAGGGATTTATAGAATAGATTCCTCTGGTGGGGTAATCCAGAAGAAGGGGGCACAATCTTAAAATTAGAGCAAGGAGTGAAATCAGAAAGCATTTTTTCATACAAAGGTAGTTGAAATCTGGAATTCTCTCCTCTAAAAAGTCATAGAAGCCGAGTAAATTGAAATTTTCATGACGGAGATCGATAGATGTTTGTTAGGTAAGGTTATCAAGAGATACAAATTAAAAGAGGGTAAATGGAGTTGAGGTACAAATCATCCATGAGCAAGTTGAATGGCGAAAAAGGCTTGAGGGCCTGAATGACCTACTCCTGATCCTAGGAAACATTTGAAAAAAATTAACCAAAGTTTGCTATTCCGAGAGATATGTTGGTCAGTTACATTACTGGTTTCGCATCAAAGTAAAGCGGTTTTAAATGCACAATGATGCCAGACCAGAAGTATAATTTCGACATATCCACCAGGAATTTCCTCAGTAGTTCTATCGATTGACCGCCGTAACTTCAGGGGAATATTGGCGGAAACCCTATTTACGTGTCCATCCGGGGTTTCCACTGAAATCTGGAGAAGCCGCAAGGAAATTCCCGGTACAGATTTGGAAACTGACTGCAGACTACATTATGCCAAGACATGTGAGACCACCT
The DNA here is from genome assembly GCF_044704955.1 of Pristiophorus japonicus. NCBI lineage: Eukaryota > Metazoa > Chordata > Chondrichthyes > Pristiophoridae > Pristiophorus > Pristiophorus japonicus. The sequence continues at coordinate 49,018,542 of NC_091983.1, forward strand.
CCAATATAATTGCAATCCAATGGAAAGCCAAGTTTAAAAAAACAAATCCCAGGTGGTTGAAAGGAATTTCCAAGAATAACAGCACCGTGCAAAATGTCCATTAAAATCTAATTTAAAATGCTAGATTGAGCAGAACATGTCAAATTAATTCAAAGTATAACATATTATGATATTAATATGGCTAAATATAAAATTATAGCTCCAGTTGTAGACTGACAGATATCTTCTACCACACCAGATATCTTCTGGTCTCCATATTATAGAAAGGATATAGAGAAGATGAAAAAAAGATTCACAGGGATGATCCCAGAACTAAGAGGTTATACGTATCAGGAAAGGCTAAACAACCTGGGGCTCTTTTCTCTAGAAAAGAAAAGGCTGGGATGGGGGGTAACCTAATAGAAGTCTTTAAAATTATGAAGGAGTTTGATAGGGTAGATGTAGAGAAGATGTTTACACTTGTGGGGGAGACCAAAACTAGGGGCAATAAACATAAGATGTCATAAATAAATCCAATAGGCAATTCAGGAGAAATTTCTTTACCCAAAGAATGGTAAGAATGTGGAACTCGCTAACACGAGGAGTAGCTGAGGCAAATAGCATAAATCAATTTAAGGGAAGCTTGATAAACACATGAGGGAGAAAGGAATAGAAGGATATGCTGATAGGATTAGATGAAGAGGGCTCATGTGGAACATTAAATGAAGGCATAGACCAGTTGGGCCAAATGGCCTGTTTCTGTGCTGTAAATTCTATGTAAGTCTATGTAATTCAAATTACCACTTTACATTTCAGCGATAAGCAGAAAAACTGCAAATACTGGTACTAGAAATCTGAAATAAGAACATAAAGTGCTAGAAGTTGCACAGTGAGGTGGTCAGACAGGTTAATGTTCTGGATGTGACTCTCCTATGGAACCTGTTGTGCTGAAGGTTCCCAGCCAGAACATTAACCTCTTTGTTTCTTTCAGACAATGTTGTTTGTACTTAAAGAAATTCAGTAATGCTTAAGTGCCATTTTCTACATTTCTTAGAAGTTTATCATCAAGGAAGTTGAAATCTTCAGTTTGCTCTACATTTCTTTTTCTTATTGGTGCAGCACATTTTGAACTCAGTCAGTGTAGGCAATCTGTGATTGCATAAGGTGTGTGATCCAGTAGGTTTAGGTTCAACTTCATTTTGTGATTTCTCATTTAACTGTGTGCAATACAAAAAATATTGATGTTTGTGTAATGTAACCCTGAGCAATGTCTGGGTTTAGACTTATTAATAGCAAGAGTTAACCGCTTAGAGCTGAACATGCATGAATCGAAGTAGCGGCATGATGCTTCATTTATTTGCCACGTTTTGCAACATTTGGAGAATTACCATGCAACTTCTCACCTTTAAAATAGATGGATTCAGGTGATCTGCTGAAATATATGATTTTACAGTCAATGGATACCATGGAAAAATTCTGTGTCTTAGTGTTGAAGAATGCATGCAGTGATCCTGGGCTTCTGTTTAATTTGTGTTTGTATACCCAGCAGTCGTTGAACGCCACTTTGAAGTAGCTGAGAAATATTGGAATGTTTGAAATACCCGCTGACCAAATTCAGCAGAAAAACTCTGCCCGCAGGATCAGCATAGTTAACAGATTTGCTTGATACTAACACACAGTCCAGAATACATTAGAATCCACCAAGACAACAATGCTTTGCAAAAGCCTTCTCACTCACCTGTACTACTTAAGTATCATTTTATACTTTTTTTCTTTGCTACACCGGGTAAACAGCCTACTTCTTTTTGTGCTTGTAGACAGCTCTAATTATGCACCAATAATTTCAGCCAATAATTAGGCAAATTGTTTATTTTCTGCACATATCTTTGCTTGGATTAATGCAAATAGAATGTATTCTTATGACCAAAACATTGAATATTCAATCGAATGGTGAATTGTGGCAAAGTCTTTTATATTTGCATCATGTAGGCAGTAATCTATTCATTGCTTGCAACAAGTTTCAACACATCAGATGTTATTTTTAAGCATTCAGTCTATATTATTATGTGTAAATTCATTGGAAATATATATAAATTTTTGTACGCAGAAACTCTTTTATATAGTTCAGACTGTGTATGTATAGTGTAAATTTGAAGAAAAAAAAATTAGTAAATGGCTTGTACTTTTTTTGAAATTTGAAAGCAGCTTTGATGCTTATAAAAGAGCATTAATTTTGTACAAATTTTTTTCCAATAAAGTGAATTTTATTAAAAAAAGACGAACTGCAATTTTTGTGATTTACTGTATGTGTAAAATGATTACTTTATCATTAGCATGTACCTGTACCAGATTCATAGAACAATCTTGCCTGTATGCAGTGACTACCTTGGGGACATCTGTGCTGTATGATGCTACGATTCTATAATTCTATAATTCTTCTGTTTCAAGAAGTCTGAGCTTTTGAATTACGTGCAGAAATCTGTTTCAGCATTCACTGTAGACAACTGTTTTCTCTGCCGAGGTAATCTTTAAATCAGAATACACTGTAATATGTATCTTCACAACATTACACAGGGCCACATTACAACATAATTCTAAAAGGACAAAGAGTGTTAAAAAAACAAGCCTGAAGGTTCTGTGTCACAATGCGAAGAGCATTCTTAATAAGGTGGATGAATTAACTGCATAGATATGATGCAATTGGGATTACGGAGACATGGTTCCAGGGTGACCAAGGCTGGGAACTCAACATCCAGGGGTATTCAATATTCAGGAAGGATAGACAGAAAGGAAAAGAAGGTGGGGTAGCTTTGCTGGTTAAAGAGGAGATTAACACGATAGTAAGGAAGGACATTAGCTTGGATGATGTAGAATCTGTATGGGTATAGGTACGGAACACCAAAGGGCAGAAAACGCTAGTGGGAGTTGTGTACAGACCACCAAATAGTAATAGTGAGGTTGGGGATGGCATCAAACAGGAAATTAGGGATGCGTGCAATAAAGGTACAGCAGTTATCATGGGTGACTTTAATCTATATATAGATTGGGCTAACCAAACTGGTAGCAATATGGTGGAGGAGGATTTCCTGGAGTGTATTAGGAGTGGTTTTCCAGACCAATACGTCGAAGAACCAGCTAGAGAGCTGGCCATCCTAGACTGGGTGTTGTATAATGAGAGAGGATTAATTTGCAATGTTATTGTGCGAAGCTCCTTGGGAAGAGCGACCATAATATGGTAGAATTCTTCATTAAGATGGAAAGTGACACAGTTAATTCAGAGGCTAGGGTCCTGAACTTAAAGAAAGGTAACTTTGATGCTATGAGACGTGAATTGGCTAGGAAAGACTGGCGAATGATAGAAACATAGAAAATAGGTGTAGGAGTAAGCCATTCGGCCCTTCGAGCCTGCACCGCCATCCTTCCCTCAGTACCTCTTTCCTGCTTTCTCTCCATACCCCTTCATCCCCTTAGCCATAAGGGCCATATCTAACTCCCTCTTGAATATATCCAATGAACTGGCATCAACAACTCTCTGCGGCAGGGAATTCCACAGGTTAACAACTCTGAGTGAAGAAGCTTCTCCTCATCTCAGTCCCAAATGGCCTGCCCCTAATCCTAAGACTGTGTCCCCTGGTTCTGGACTTCCCCAACATCGGGAACATTCTTCCCGCATCTAACCTGTCCAGTTCTGTCAGAATCTTATATGTTTCTATGAAATCCCCTCTCATCCTTCTAAACTCCAGTGTATAAAGGCCCAGCTGATCCAGTCTCTCCTCATATGTCAGTCCAGCCATCCCTGGAATCAGACTGATGAACCTTCGCTGCACTCCATCAATAGCAAGAACATCCTTCCTCAGATTAGGAGACCAAAACTGAACACAATATTCCAGGTGAGGCCTCACCAAGGCCCTGTACAACTGTAATAAGACTTCCCTGCTCCTATACTCAAATCCCATTGCTATGAAGGCCAACATGCCATTTGCCTTCTTCACCGCCTGCTGGACCTGCGTGCCCACTTTCAATGACTGATGAACCATGACGCCCAGGTCTTGCTGCACCTCCCCCTTTCCTAATCTGCCGCCATTCAGATAATATTCTGCCTTCGTGTTTTTGCCCCAGTGGATAACTTCACATTTATCCACATTATACTGCATCTGCCATGTATTTGCCCACTCGCGTAACCTGTCCAAGTCACCTTGCAGCCTCTCAGCGTCCTCTTCACAGCTCACACCGCCACCCAGCTTAGTGTCATCTGCAAACTTGGAGATATTACACTCAATTCCATCATTTAAATCATTAATATATATTGTAAAGAGCTGGGGTCCCAGCACTGAGCCCTGCGGCACTCCACTAGTCACTGCCTGCCATTCTCAAAAGGACCCATTTATCCCGACTCTCTGCTTACTGTCTGCCAACTAGTTCTCTATCCATGTCAGTACGTGCTTTGATTTTGCACACCAATCTCTTGTGTGGGACCTTGTCAAAAGCCTTTTGAAAGTCCAAATACACCACATCCACTGGTTCTCCCTTGTCCACTCTACTAGTTACATCCTCAAAAAATTCCAGAAGATCTGTCAAGCATGATTTCCCTTTCATAAATCCATGCTGACTTTGAGCAATTCTGTCACTGCTTTCCAAATGCGCTGCTATTTCATCCTTAATGATTGATTCCAACATTTTCCCCACTACTGATGTCAGGCTAACTGGTCTATAATTATCTGTTTTCTCTCTCCCTCCTTTTTTAAAAAGTGGTGTTACATTAGCAACCCTCCAGTCCATAGGAACTGATCCATAGTCGACAGACTGTTGGAGAATGATCACCAATGCATCAACTATTCTAGGGCCACTTCCTTAAGTACCCTGGGATGTAGACTATCAGGCCCTGGGGATTTATCGGCCTTCAATCCCATCAATTTCCCTAACACAATTTCCCGCCTAATAAGGATATCCTTCAGTTCCTCCTTCTCACTAGATCCTCGGTCCCCTAGTACATCCGGAAGGTTACTTGTGTCTTCCTTCGTGAAGATAGAACCAAAGTATTTGTTCAGTTGGTCTGCCATTTCTTTGTTCCCCATTATAAATTCACCCAAATCTGACTGCAAGGGACAAACATTTGTGTTCACCAATCTTTTTCTCTATAGAAGCTTTTGCAGTCAGTTTTTATGTTCCTGGCAAGCTTTCTCTCGTACTCTATTTTCCCCCTCTTAATTAAACTCTTTGTCCTCCTCTGCTGAATTCCAAATTTCTCCCAGTCCTCGGGTTTGCTGCTTTTTCTGGCTAAGTTATATGCCTCTTTCTTGGATTTAACACTATCGTTAATTTTCCTTGTTAGCCACGGTTGAGCCACCTGCCCGGTTTTATTTTTACTTCAGACAGGGATGTATGATTGTTGAAGTTCATTCATATGATCTTTAAAGGTTTGCCATTGTCTATCCACTGTCAACCCTTTAAGCATCATTTGCCAGTCTAATCTAGCCAATTTGCGCCTCATACCGTCAAAGTTACCTTTCCTTCAGTTCAGGACCCTAGTTTCTGAATTAACTGTGTCACTCTCCATCTTAATAAAGAATTCGACCATATTATGGTCATTCTTCCCCAAGGGGCCGCGCACAACAAGATTGCTAATTAGTCCCTTCTCATGACACATCACCCAGTCTAGGATGGCCAGCTCTCTAGTTGGTTCCTCGACATATTGGTCTAGAAAACCATCCCTAATACACTCCAGGAAATCCTCCTCTACCGCATTGCTACCAGTTTGGTTAGCCCAATCTATATGTAAATTAAAGTCATCCATGATAACTGCTGTACCTTTATTGCACACAACGCTTATTTCTTGTTTGATGCTGTCCCCAACCTCACTTCTACTGTTTGGTGGTCTGTACACAACTCCCACTAGCATTTTCTGCCCTTTGGTATTCCATAGCTCCAACCATACCGATTCCACATCATCCAAGAATTTTTTGAGGATGTAACTAGTAGAGTGGACAAGGGAGAACCAGTGGATGTGGTGAATTTGGACTTTCAAAAGGCTTTTGACAGGATCCACACAAGAGATTAGTGTACAAAATTAAAGCATATGGTATTGGGGGTAATTTATTAACATTGGTAGAGAACTGGTTGGCAGACAGGAAATAAGATTAGGAATAAACGGGTCCTTTTCAGAATGGCAGGCAGTGACTAGTGGGGTGCTGCAGGGTTCAAAGCTGGAACACCAGCTATTTACAATATACATTAATGATTTAGATGAAGGAATTGAATGTAATATCTCCAAGTTTGCAGATGACACGAAGCTGGATGGCAGTGTGATCTGTGAGGAGGATGCTAAGAGGCTGCAGTGATTTGGACAGGTTAGGTGATTGGGCAAATGCATGGCAGATGCAGCATAATGTAGATAAATGTGAGGTTATCCACTTTGGTGGCAAAAACAGGAAGGTAGAATATTATCTGAATGGTGACAGATTAGGAAAAGGGGAGATGCAACGAGACCTGGGTGCCATGATACATCAGTCATTGAAAGTTGGCATGCAGGTACAGCAGGCGGTGAAGAAGGCAAATGGCATGTTGGCCTTCATAGCGAGAGGATTTGAGTATAGGAGCAGGGAGGTCTTATTGCAGTTGTACAGAACCTTGGTGAGGCTCACCTTGAATATTGTGTACAGTTTTGGTCTCCTGATCTGAGGAAGGATATTCTTGCTGTTGAGGGAGTGCAGCGAAGGTTCACCAGACTGTTCCCAGAATGGCAGGACTGACATATGAAGAAAGACTGGATCGACTAGGCTTATATACACTGGAATTTAGAAGAATGAGAGGGAATCTCATCGAAACATATAAAATTCTAATGGGATTGGACAGGTTAGATGCAGGAAGAATGTTCCCAATGTTGGGGAAGTCTAGAACCAGGGGTTACAGTCTAAGCGTAAGGGGTAAGCCATTTAGAACCGAGATGAGGAGAAACTTCTTCACTCAGAGAGTTGTTAACCTGTGGAATTCTCTACCACAGAAAGTTGTTGAGGGCAGCTCGTTAGATATATTCTAAAGGGAGTTAGATGTGGCCTTTATGGCTAAAGGGATCAAGGGGTATGGAGAGAAAGCAGGAATGGGGTATTAAAGTTGCATGATCAGCCATGATCATATTGAATGGTGGTGCAGGCTCGAAGGGCCGAATGGCTTACTCCTGCAAATATTTTCTATGATTCTATGTTCATTTGCCATTGTTAAGAACATAAGAACATAAGAATTAGGAACAGGAGTAGGCCATCTAGCCCCTCGAGCCTGCTCCGCCACTCAATAAGATCATGGCTGATATGGTCGTGGACTCAGCTCCACTTACCCGCCCTCTCCCTGTAACCCTCAATTCCCTTATTGCTTAAAAATCTATCTATCTTTGACTTGAAAACATTCAATGAGCCAGCCTCAACTGCTTCCTTGGGCAGAGAATTCCACAGATTCACAACCCTCTGGGAGAAGAAATTCTTTCTCAACTCGGTTTTAAATTGGCTCCTCCATATTTTGAGGCTGTGCCCCCTAGTTCTAGTCTCCCCCACCAATGGAAACAACCTCTCTGCCTCTATCTTGTCTATCCCTTTCATGATTTTAAATAAGATCACCCCTCATCCTTCTGAACTCCAAGGAGTAAGACCCAGTCTACTCAATCTATCATCATAAGGTAACCCCCTCATTTTTCTAATCAGCCTAGTGAATCATCTCTGTACCCCTTCCAAAGCTAGTATATCCTTCCTTAAGTAAGGTGACCAAAACTGCACACCGTACTCCAGGTGCGGCCTTACCAATACCTTATACAGTTGCAGCAACACCACCCTGCTTTTGTAACTCCATCCCTTTCGCAATGAAGGCCAACATTCCATTTGCCTTCCTGATTACCTGCTGCACCTGCAAACTAACCTTTTGGGATTCATGCACAAGGACCCCCAGGTCCCTCTGCACCACAGCATGTTGTAATTTCTCCCCATTCAAATAATATTCTCTTTTACTGTTTCTTTTCCCAAGGTGGATGACCTCACACTTTCCGACATTGTATTCCATCTGCCAAACCTTAGCCCATTCGCTTAACCTATCCAAAGCTCCTTGCAACCTCTCTGAGTCCTCTACACAACCCGCTTTCCCACTAATCTTAGTGTCATCTGCAAATTTTGTTGCACTACACTCTGTCCCCTCTTCTAGGTCATCGATGTATATTGTAAACAGCTGTGGTCCCAGTACTGATCCCTGTGGCACACCACTAACCACTGATTTCCAACCGGAAAAGGACCCATTTATCCCGACTCTCTGCTTTCTGTTCGCCAGCAATTCTCTATCCATGCTAATACATTTCCTCTGACTCTGCGTACCTTTATCTTCTGCAGTAACCTTTTGTGTGGCACCTTATCGAATGCCTTTTGGAAATCTAAATACACCACATCCATCGGTAAACCTCTATCCACCATGCTTGTTATACCCTCAAAGAATACCAGTAAGTTAGTTAAACATGATTTCCCTTTCATGAATCCATGCTGCGTCTGCTTGATTGCACTATTCCTATCCAGATGTCCCGCTATTTCTTCCTTAATGATAATTTCAAGCATTTTCCCCACTACAGATGTTAAACTAACTGGCCTATAGTTACCTGCCTTTTGCCTGCCCCCTTTTTTAAACAGAGGCGTTACATTAGCTGCTCTCCAATCCGCTGGTACCTCCCCAGAGTCCAGAGAATTTTGGTAGATTATAACAAATGCATCTGCTATAACTTCCGCCATCTCTTTTAATACCCTGGGATGCATTTCATCAGGACCAGGGGACTTGTCTACCTTCAGTCCCATTAGTCTGTCCAGCACTACCTCCCTAGTGATCGTGATCATCTCAAGGTCCTCCCTTCCCACATTCCTATGACCAGCAATTTTTGGCATGGTTTTTGTGTCTTCCACTGTGAAGACGGAAGCAAAATAATTGTTTAAGGTCTCAGCCATTTCCACATTTTCCATTATTAAATCCCCCTTCTCATCTTCTAAGGGACCAACATTTACTTTAGTCACACTTTTCCGTTTTATATATCTGTAAAAGCTTTTACTATCTGTGTTTATGTTTTGCGCAAGTTTACCTTCGTAATCTATCTTCCCTTTCTTTATTGCTTTTTTAGTCATTCTTTGCTGTTGCTTAAAATTTTCCCAATCCTCTAGTTTCCCACTAACCTTGGCCACCTTATACGCATTGGTCTTTGATTTGATACTTTCCTTTATTTCCTTGGTTATCCACGGCTGGTTATCTCTTCTCTTGCCGCCCTTCTTTTTCACTGGAATATATTTTTGTTGCGCATTATGAAAGAGCTCCTTAAAAGTCCTCCACTGTTCCTCAATTGTGCCACCATTTAGTCCTTGTTTCCAGTCTACTTTAGCCAACTCTGCCCTCATCCCACTGTAGTCCCCTTTGTTTAAGCATAGTACGCTCGTTTCTGACACAACTTCCTCATCCTCAATCTGTATTACAAATTCAACCACACTGTGATCACTCATTCCGAGAGGATCTTTTACGAGGAGATCGTTTATTTTTCCTGTCTCGTTACACAGGACCAGATCCAAAATGGCTTGCTCCCTTGTAGGCTCTGTTACATACCGTTCTAAGAAACAATCCCGTATGCATTCTATGAATTCCTCCTCCAGGCTACCCCCTACGATTTGATTTGACCAATCGATATGTAGGTTAAAATCCCCCATAACTACTGCCGTTCCTTTTTCACATGCCTCCATTATTCCCTTGATTATTGCCCGCCCCACCATGAAGTTATTATTTGGGGGCCTATAAACTACGCCGACCAGTGACTTTTTCCCCTTACTATCTGTAATCTCCACCCACAATGATTCAACATTTTGTTCATTGGAGCCAATATCATCCCTCACAACTGCCCTGATATCATCCTTTATTAACAGAGTTACCCCACCTCCTTTCCCTTCTTGCCTATCTTTCTGAATCGTCAGATACCCCTGTATGTTTAATTCCCAGTTTTGGCTGCCTTACAACCATGTTTCTGTAATGGCCACCAAATCATACCCATTTGTAATGATTTGTGCCGTCAACTCATTTACTTTATTTCTAATGCTGCGTGCATTTAGGTAGAGTGTTTTCATCCTAGTTTTTAAACCATGATTTTTAGTTTTTACCCCTCCTGCAGCTCTTTTATAGTCAGTGGCCCTTTTTGTTTCTTGCCTTTGGTTTCTCTGCCCTCCACTTTTACTCATCTCTTTTCTGTCTTTTGTTTTTGTCTCCTTTTTGTTTCCCTCTGTCTCCCTGTATTGGTTCCCATCCCCCTGTCATATTAGTTTAACTCCTCACCAACAGCACTAGCAAACACTCCCCCTAGGACATTGGTTCCGTTCCTGCCCAAGTGCAGACCGTCCGGTTTGTACTGGTCCCACCTCCCCCAGAACCTGTTCCAATGCCCCACGAATTTGAGTCCCTCCCTGCTGCACCACTGCTCAAGCCACGTATTCATCTGTGCTATCCTGCGATTCCTACTCTGACTAGCACGTGGCACTGGTAGCAATCTCGAGATTACTACTTTTGAGGTCCTACTTTTTAATTTAACTCCTAGCTCCTTAAATTCGTCTTATAGGACCTTATCCCTTTTTTTACCTATGTCGTTGGTACCAATGTGCACCACGACAACTGGCTGTTCTCCCTCCCTTTTCAGAATGTCCTGCACTCGCTCGGAGACATCCTTGAACCTTGCACCAGGGAGGCAACATACCATCCTGGAGTCTCGATTGCGGCCGCAGAAAAGCCTATCTATTCCCCTTATGATTGAATCCCCCATCACTATCGCTCTCCCACTCTTTTTTATGTCCTCCTGTACAACAGAGCCAGCCACGGTGCCATGAACTTGGCTGCTGTTGCTCTCCCCTAATGAGTCATCTCCCTCAACAGCACTCAAAACAGTGTATCTGTTTTGCAGGGGGATGACCAGATGGGACCCCTGCACTACCTTCTTTGTACTACTCTTCCTACTAGTCTTTCATTCCCTAGCTGGCTGTGGATCCTTCTCATGCGGTAAGACCAACTCACTACACGTGCCACTTATGTCATTCTCAGCATCGTGGATGCTCCAGAGTGAATCCACCCTCAGCTCCAATTCCGCAACGCGGTCCATCAGGAGATGGAGGCGGATACACTTCTTACTCTCTTCTTACACATTGTTCTGAGTGGAATTCTGGAATTAGTGCCTTCACAAAGTTTACTGCTGGTGCGAAGCTGGGCCTGCTTAGCAACGATGCTGAAGTTGGAGTGCGGATTGGGTGTGAAGGCCTAAACTGACTCCAAAGCGAAGCAGAATGAGACTTTCTCCTCCCAACAGCCTCGGTCTACCTCAATGTGGTTTAATGTTGGCTCTGACTCTGGATTCAAGCTGCATTTATATTATAATTCTCTCAAAGTGGACATAAAAGCACTGTGGTACTATTCAAAGGGAAGCAGGGGAGTTGTGCTGGCGTCCTGGGCAATATTTATCCCTCAACCAACATTACTAAAAAGCAGATTATCTGGTTATTTATCTCACTGCTGTTTGTGAGACTTTGCTGTTTGGGACGTCCTGCGCTCATGAAAGACGCTAGATAAATGCAAGGCTTTTTTTTGTATCCAGCATGACAACCCAAAAATGTAACACCATCTTTTCTGTTTACAGACGCTGACGTACTGCACGTTATCCAATTTTTCTGTTTTTAATACAAGTTTCGACAAGGCTAACTTCAACTCTACAGATATCTCAGTTATATTCTATATGATTTTCAATTAATTGCTGGGCGTTGAATTTCAGTAGAAAGGCAGGACTCAAATATAAGGAGAGAAAAAATAAAACTACAGATTTAAATTATACTTTGGATTTGACAATCAGAAACTATTGTGAAATGACCTTCAGTGTGAATCAGAAGGTGGGCGTCTCCACCTTATTTTATCAAGAACTTCTACATTTATTTTGACTTACATGTTGTACAAGACTGGGATTGATGTGTTACAGAAATCTTGAAAATATACCAACATCAATAAAATGCCCTGAGAGAGCTGAGAGAAATGCAAGACAGTACTAAATAAAATGAAATAAGCTATTGATGTGTACCATTCTATTTCTAGCTTACATTTGAAATAGAGTGAGCCAGTGATATGATTATAAATCCATCACCCTTATTGCTATTGTCATGGAACAAAACCTTGCTAACTCCTCAGAGACTATCCATTTTGATGGAATGAAACCAAAAGGCTTGTTTCGATGGTTGTTCAGATGCGTTTCATTGGCAGTTCAATGAAGTTCCATTTGAGGAGTGCAAGTGACAGATATTTTAGTTTGATAATATCCTCAAAAGTATCATTCAGTGAAATGAGACTGAATAGAAAGGCAAAACAGCGAGAAGCAAAGACATCAGGTCAGATAAAGCAGCAAGATGGAAGGCGAGGTGCTGGCATTCAGGCAATGTGAAGGAAGGAACATGATGAGAAGCTGGCCACACTGGGAATCAAGTAATATAGAGAAGCAGAGATTGGTAGGAAAGTGGTGATAGGTGCAAGACATGGATCCAAATGAAGGAGATAAATGCAAATCTGTGCAGTTGTATTGGAAGTAATAGAAGTGCACCTGTACTACAACAATAAGCTGGGGCTGGGGCCAATAAAAATAATCTTTGCAGAGAAATCTATCATGAATAACCTTCTCAGTCTTTGTATGGTATATAAAAAAAAACATAAAATGGCTTTCAAATTGCTGTTTGCAATATTAGTGTACAAATGCTTAACACATTCATGTGAAATTCTTGTTCTAAATCATTAATGTATGTTTACAAGAAACATTAATGATTTAGACGAAGGAATTGAATGTAATATCTCCAAGTTTGCAGATGACACTAAGCTGGGTGGCGGTGTGAGCTGTGAGGAGGATGCTAAGAGGCTGCAGGGTGACTTGGACAGGTTAGGTGAGTGGGCAAATGCATGGCAGATGCAGTATAATGTAGATAAATGTGAGGTTATCCACTTTGGTGGCAAAAATAGGAAGGCAGAATATTATCTGAATGGTGATAGATTAGGAAAAGGGGAAGCGCAACGAGACCTGGGTGTCATGGTACATCAGTCATTGAAAGTTGGCATGCAGGTACAGCAGGCGGTGAAGAAGGCAAATGGCATGTTGGCCTTCATAGCGAGAGGATTTGAGTAGCAGAGCAGGGAGGTCTTACTGCAGTTGTACAGGACCTTGGTGAGGCCACACCTTGAATATTGTGTACAGTTTTGGTCTCCTAATCTGAGGAAGGATATTCTTGCTATTGAGGGAGTGCAGCGAAGGTTCACCAGGCTGATTCCCGGGATGGCAGGACTGACATATGAAGAAAGACTGGCAAAACTAGGCTTATATACACGGGAATTTAGAAGAATGAGAGGGGATCTCACAGAAACATATAAAATTCTGACAGGAGTGGACAGGTTAGCTGCAGGAAAAATGTTCCTGATGTTGGGGAAGTCCAGAACCAGGGGTCACAGTCTAAGGATAAGGGGTAAGCCATTTAGGACCGAGGTGAGGAGAAACTTCTTCACACAGAGAATTGTTAACCTGTGGAATTCTCTACCACAGAAAGTTGTGGAGGCCAGTTCGTTAGATATATTCAAAAGGGAGTTAGATATGGCTCTAATGGCTAAAGGGATCAAGGGGTATGGAGAGAAAGCAGGAATGGGGTACTGAAGTTGCATGATCAACCATGATCATGTTGAATGGTGGTGCATGCTCGACCGAGCTCTATCAAGCCCCTGTGGTGGCTGGTGCGCAACGGCCAGCACACGTTAAAAAAAATCCACGCACAGGCATCTTGCACCCTTCAATATGTAGTTCAGGACCTGGAATATTAGGTCCTTCATTGAAACACATGTGAACTCATCCCTTTTTGGCATGGAAGCAAGTCATCCTCGATACGAGGCACTGCCTATGATGATGATGATGAGGCTCGAAGGCCTACTCCTGCACCTATTTTCTATGTTTCTATGTTTCAGCATTTTAACCCTACATTTTAAGACAGTTAGTGCCTCCATTAAAGTAGAAGGAATTTCATACATATTGAATACTCACCGAACACAAAGTAAGTTCAAGACCAATGAATTCTATCAAAAATAGCATCATAAAATAACTCATTTTAACTTTTTGATTTTAAAGTGAGGAATTCATAGAATCATAAAATCATAGAAATTTACAGCATGGAAGGAGGCCATTTCGGCCCATCATGTCCATGCCAGCCATCCATTACTATGAAATTGCACAAATAATATTAATATTAAGTTCAATTCAACCTGTCCCAAGCATCGCACTACATTAGAAGGAGACAGAGAAGGAGCTCTGGTGAGTGTAAGCAGGAAAAGGAACTTCAAGAGTGGATTGGTTTTAATTTAATACCTTCTGCTTTTAAAAACACAGGTTAATGATGCCGGTCAGGAAATATGAGATATCCCATGCTCATTAGTAATGCAAACAGGGAACATTAGCTTTCTTGAGAGGTGAATCAAGGTGCATTTTAGAGAGCTGCATTAGCCTGTAAAATCTAAGCAAATCCTTTAAAAGGCATTCAGAATGTTCGATGCACTTTACCTACAAAATGCAAAATCACTCAACCCTGTGCGAATTTCAGCTAAAAGCACAAACATTTTGACAGTTTACATCAGTGAGTCAATATCTCTATGCTTGATATCCACTGAAGATCACGAGTACCCATGGCAATGAATTAGCTGAAATAATGTGTGGGCTGCATTTTCCAGTCTTCGTATCTGGTTTAATTTGCCCATGTATTGCACTTGTCTTCGTGTAGATAGGTCAAAGTTAAAAAAAAGATTTACAGAGAAGTGTCTCTTTGACAAAATCTTTGATCTCAAGTGTTGCATTGGCATCTTTGGCCAAATCGAAGACATGGAGTCCTGCGACAAATCAGTAAGCGTCTTAGAGAAATATTTTGGGCCAAAGAAAAGTATGATGGAGAGATACAAATGTCGCCAAAGGGGGAAAGGGAATGGTGACCAATCAAACAGTATATCATTTTATTAACTGAACTGGCCACTACGTGTAACTTTGGAGCACTCGCAGAGAAAATGATCAGGGATCAAATTATTGAGAAAACAATGATCCCCTGCATTCAGGAACGCTTGCTAATGGAGGATGACAAATTGACATTGGACAAAGCAACTAATTTGGTGATCCAAATCGAATCAGCACTTTCCGATTCAAAAGCGATCAGATCCCCTGCTCCGCCTGTGCAGCAGACTTCAGCTACAGCCCATGTGCAAGGTGTTCGTCCAAAGTGGAAATCACAGCAGAGACCCAGGACTAATAATAAGTCACCCACTATGGATCGCGGGCCTAACTTTCACTGCTTTTATTGTGGTAACAAATCACATTCAGCAAAGATTCCTAACTTCCTTGCATGTGGGACGAAATGCTCTGCATGTGGTAAAATCAACCATTTTGTTAGTGTCTGTCGCTCATCACAGCACATTCAACATGTGGACATCCCCGATAGTGATGAACCCAGTATGGTTTACACCGTTAGTGACATTTCGCACATTGGTTTGGGCAAATTCAAGGACTGTGATATAAACATTGACAGCACGCCCATCTGCCTCCTCATTGACCTTGGAGCCAAAGTCTCCATATGGAGCGAGACTGTGTACAAAACCCACTTCACGCATTATCAACTGCAGCCCGCAACTTCCACTCTACATGCGTACTCTGACTCCAAAATTGAGGTAATTGGGGTCATATCTGTCCCAATATACTGCAAGGACATAACATTGGAGAACTTTTCCTTTCATGTCGCGAAGGGACAAAGCCTCATGGTGTTGACCTTTTTGACAAGCTTGGGTTCAAAGTTTACGACCCAACCGGCACACCTGTATACACAGTGGATTTTGACAAGCAGTATCTGTTACGTTCAGCATAACTCCACAAGACTGTATGCTGTTAGCTCAAACTGGTGTGACCTTAGTCTCTTTAATCAAACTCCAGAGTGCTGAAGCAACATGGCAGACAACCTTTTATACTTGCTTGCACGGGATGCGCAGGTGACCCTTGGGTCTCCAACAGGTGCGCCCCCTGGTGACAAGTCTTACAATATTATAACGTTTACATACATAACATCACTCCCGCCCGCCCCCCCCCCCCCCCCCGCCCCCATCCCACCCCAAAGTCTTAGATACAAGTTATTTATAAGTTGATGCGATCCGGGGCTCTTCATTCCCGGGCTGAGTTAAAGTCCTGGTCGGATCATTGCTGCACTGCATGTGGCTGATCTGATTGGGACTGTTGGGCATGGTGGGTTCATCCTCGTGATTGACAGCGAGGTCGATTGCTGGTTGAGTGTGTGTTGGTGGATCAATGATGGTAATGTCCTCTTCAAACTGTTCTTGGTTGTCAGTGAATCGCAGTTTGGTCTGATCCAAATGCTTTCTGCACGTTTGTCCATTCAGAAGTTTGACAACAAACACTCTATTCCCCTCCTTGGCTAAAACAGTGCCAGCAACCCATTTGGGACCATGACTGTAATTAAGGACAAATACAGGATCATTAACCTCAATGTCACGCGATACAGCTGTGAGATCGTAGTACATGTTATGCCATCGACGCTGGGTTTCTACATGATCATTGAGATCCGGGTAGACTAAGGAGAACCTGGTTTTGAGTGATCTCTTCTGCCGGGGTTGGTAAGCGAGGGGGTCGCGTCCGGTAGCTGAGCAGAACCCGAGATAACCAGGTCTGCAGGGAAGCGTCCGTCACGGGTTTCAAGCTCTGCTTGATAATTTGGACTGCCCGTTCCGCTTGACCTTTGGATGCGGGCTTAAACGGGGCAGACCTGACATGTTTGATGCCATTGCAGGTCATGAACTCATTGAATTCCAAGCTGGTGGAACATGGTCCATTGTCACTAACAAGGACGTCGGGCAAACCATGGGTGACGAACATGGCCCGGAGGCTTCCAATGGCAGTAGACGCACATGATGATATTATTACATATTCAATCCATTTAGAGTAAGCGTCCACTGCTACTCGGAACATCTTTCCTAGAAAACGACCAGCTAAATCTACGTGGACCCTGGACCACGGTTTGGAGGGCCATGACCACAGACTCAGTGGGTCCTCCCTTGGTGCATTGATCAACTGTGAGCAAGTGTTACATTGGTGTACGCATGATTCCAATTTCGAGTCAATGCCGGGCCACCAAACATGCGACCTGGCGATAGCCTACATCATGATTATGCCTGGGTGGGTACTGTGTAATCACGTATAAAGGTTTCCCCGCCTTTTTTTGGCAAAACCTCGCGATTACCCCATAAGAGACAATTCGACTGGATGGACATTTCATCTTTGCGTCGGTGAAACGGCTTAATTTCATCTTCCATTTCTCCGGGAACGGCCGACCAACTCCCATTGAGGATGCAACTTCTTACAAGTGATAGTCCAGGTCCTGATCTGGCGAGCAGTGATGGGTGACCCCTCGCTTTCAAAAGCATCCATGATCAGAAGCAAGTCTGCGGGTTGCGCCACTTCCTTCCCGGTGGTGGGCAATGGTAGCCGACTGAGGGCATCAACACAGTTCTCAGTGCTTGGTCTGTGGCAGATTACATAGACATAAGCAGATAATGTTAGTGCCCATCTTTGGATGCGGGATGATGCATTGGTGTTAATACCTTTGCTTTCTGAAAACAGTGAAATGTATGTGGTCGGTTTCGAGCTCGAACCGGAGTCCAAATAAGTATTGGTGCATTTTCTTAACCCCGTATACACATGCTAACGCTTCTTTCTCAACCATACTGTAGGCTCTTTCAGCCTTAGATAAACTTCTGGATGCATATGCAACCAGTTGCAGTTTGCCTGACACATTGGCTTGCTGTAACACACAACCGACCCCGTACGAAGATGCATCACAAGCTAGTACCAAATGTTTACACGAGTCATACAATACAAGTAACTTGTTAGAACATAGCAGGTTTCTGGCCTTATCGAAGGCTATCTCTTGTGATTTGCCTCCAACCCAATCGTCTCCCTTACGTAGCAATAAATGCAAAGGTTCCAGCAAAGTGCTCAACCGGATAGAAAGTTACCAAAATAGTTGAGGAGTCCCAGGAATGAATGCAGCTCCGTCACATTCTGTGGTCTGGATGCATTCATGATGGCCTCCGTCTTAGAGTCCGTGGGTCTGATGCCGTCTGCAGCAATCTTTCTCCCCAAAACTTCGACCTCTGGTGCCAGGAAAACACACTTGGAGCATTTCAGCCTGAGTCCCATTCTCCAGGCGAAGCAGGACTTCTTCCAGATTGTGCAAGTGTTCGGTGGTGTCACGACCAGTGATCAGGATGACGTCTTGAAATACAATGGTGCGAGGAACCAATTTCAGCAGACTCTCCATGTTTCTCTGGAAGATGGCAACAGCCGAGCGAATCCCAAGAGGGCATCTGTGGTATATGAACAGTCCTTTGTGCGTGTTGATGCACGTCAATCTTTTCAAAGATTCAGCCAGCTCCTGTGTCATGTAAGCAGAGGTTAGATCCAGCTTGGTGAACGACTTCCCCCTGCTAACGTTGCGAGCAGGTCCTCCGCTTTGGGTAGCGGGTACTGGTCCTGTAATGAAACTCGGTTGATCGTTACCTTGTAGTCTCCGCAGATTCTGACCGTGCCATCGCTTTTCAACACTGGAACAATTGGACTGGCCCACTCGTTGAACTCAACTGGTGATATAATTCTCTCTCATTGAAGTCTGACCAGTTCGACCTTGACTTTCTCCCGCATCATATATGGAACTGCTCGGGCCTTGTGATGAACGGGCCATGCGTCAGGGACTAGATGGATCTGCACTTTGGTGCCTGTGAAGTTGCCAATGCCTGGCTTAAATAGCGATGGAAATTTGTTTAGCACTTGAGCGCACGAGGCGTCATCCACCGAAGACAGTGCTTTAATGTCATCCCAGTTCCATCAGATGTTTCCTCGCCAGCTTCTGCCGAACAGCGTTGGGCCATCGCCTGGTACAATCCATAGTGATAAATCATGCACAGTTCCATCGTACGATATCTTCACTGCCGCACTGCCAATGACTGGTCTGAGCTCGTTGGTGTTAGTGCGCAGCTTTGTATGAATCGGGCTTAGTTTTGGCCTTTGTGCCTTGTTGCCCCACAGTTTCTCAAAAGCCTTTTGGCTCATAATTGACTGACTCGTCCCCGTGTCCAATTCCATGGAAACTGGAATGCCATTTAATTTGACTTGCAACATTATCGGAGGGTTTTTGGTGGTGAAGGTGTGTACCTCATATACTTCCTCTTCAGCCTCGGGTTGAGTTGCCTCTCTTACTCGTTCAGCGTGATCCACGCCGGATTGGTCATCTTCTGCCGACTCTGCCACATGGTGAGACGCAGCACGTTTGCACATTCGCTGGAGGTGTCCCATTGTTTCGCAGCCTTTGCACACGTAGTGCTTGAATCGACATTGATGGGCTCGATGATTACCCCCACAATGCCAACATGGTGTTAATGGATTCGCAGTCACGCCCCACAGCGGACTCTGAGTCATCCTAGGTGTGGTCTCTGCAGGCGTGTAGGTCCTGCCATGTACAGTTCTGCCTGCTGAAGGCAATATTTTATGCACAGTACTTGCCAGTTAGCTTCGATGCTGAGAAGATATCTGTTCAGTGTTTTCATTTGTGGACATGAAAACTTGGGCTATCGTGATGGCCTTGCTCAGATCTAGGGATTTGGCAGACGGTAGTTTGCGAAGAATGATCTTGTGGCCGATTCCAAGCATGAAAAAGTCCCGCAACATTTCCCCCAAAAATCCAGCAAATTCGCACAGTCCCACAAGGCGTCTTAGGTTGGCGACATAGCTCGCCACATCCTGGCCCTCGGAGCGGTGGTGCATATAAAAGCGATATCTGGCCATTAAGATGCTCTCCTTCGGCTTGAGGTGTTCCCGAACCAGCGTGCACAACTCTGCATATGCCTTGGCCATTGGTTTCGTCGGTGCTAACAGATTTTTGATGAGGCCATTTATCGTGGACCCACAAACGGTGAGGAGAATCGCCCTGCGCTTTACCGTGTTACTGTCTGTATCCAGCTCATTGGCCACGAAGTACTGGTCAAGATGCTCAACGAATGCTTCCCAATCATCACCCTCGACAAATCTCTTAAGAATACCAATGGCAGCCATAACCGCGTGAAAGTTCGTGATCTGTTAGTCGCTGCCAATTGTTACGTTCAGAATAACTCTACAAGACTGTATGCTGTAAGCTCAAAGTAATGTGGCCTTAGTCTCTTTAATCAAACTCCAGAGTGCTGAAGCAGCATGGCAGAAAACCTTTTATACTTGCTTGCAAGGGGTGTGCAGGTGATCCTTGGGTCTCCAACAGGTGCGCCCCCTGGTGGCATGTCTTACACTATTATAAAGTTTACATACATAACAGTATCCCTCTATCTTCACAGGGTTTGAAGTGACAACACAATTCTGCCATTATCCCTGCGTTGCCCCTTCCGTCAAACCGGTTACGCAGCGACTTCGCCGTCTCCCATTCACAGTTCGCAACCAAGTATCTGCAGAATTAACGTGACTCAAATCTCAGGGAATCATTGAGAGCATCGACTCCTCACCCTGGATCTCGAACTTAGTCATTGCTTGCCGTAAAAATGGGGAGATCCGCCTATGCAGCGACCTGAAAGAGGTCAACAAGGCCATCATCCTTCTTACTGGCATCAAAGCACTGTGTTCAGAATTCCACGGCTCAATAGTTTTTACAAAACTCGACATGCGCCGCAGTTATCTGCAAATATCTCTAGCGGAGGACAGCAAACCGCTCACAGCATTCACGAAGCATGATTGTCTGTATCAGTATTGACGCATGCCCTATGGACTATCTTCTGCACCGTGCATTTCAGAAGATTGTCACGACTATGCTAGCAGGCATAGAGGGAGCCCTCAATCTGCTTGACGATATCGTCGTCCATGGACGGACAATGGAAGAATATGACCAGCGACTTCACGCAGTTATGGTTAGACTTGCTACACATAACATTACACTTAATGCCGATAAGTGTACATTCGCTGCTGGAGAAATAAATTTTCTGGACTACAGAGTCACAGTACAAGGTGTCAAGCCGACACTTGACAACATTGACGCGATCCAGCGAATGCAGGAGGCTACCAACATCAAATAACTTTCATTATTCCTCGGCACTTGCAACTTCTATCTGAAGTTCGTCCCACACTACACGCACATTGCCGAACCACTTCACAAGGTGCTGCACAAAGACGTCCCTTGGGAATGGACAGATTCCCAGGTTCAGGCATTCACCATGCTTAAGGAGAAAATCACATCCCCTCCTATCCTCGCACACTTTTATCTGAATGCCACTAAGTACGTCACCACGGATGCATCAGGCACCACCATGGGTGCTGTGCTCTCACAATGGATTGACCGCCTGGAACACTCAGTAGCCTTCGCCTCTCGCACGCTCTCATCTGCAGAACGTAAATATTCTACAGGGGACCGCGAAGCACTCGCTTGCATCCACGCTGGCATATTTACCTCTATGGCAGGAAATTTACCCTCCGTATCACCAAGAGCTAACTACGCTACTCGCTACAACTGGATCTGGGCACAGACCACTACAAATCAGCCGATGGTCAGATCGCCTTCATCAGTATAACTTTGATGTACAGTACATCGTTGACAGTCGCAACCACATAGCTGACATGCTCAGCCGCTCGACACCTGCTTCAGACTCTGGTGCTGACTTGTTCACAGATGACAACACATATGTCACGTCAATCATCACTCAGTCCATCAGACACCTTGTCTCCTGCGACAAACTCAAAACCACATCACAGCGTGATGTTACGCTCCAGCACGTGAGCCACTTCCTCCAGACAGAGTGGCCTAAGCAAATTCCGGAAGAGCTGAAAACCTTCCACAGACTTCGTGATGAATTTTCCGTTTGGAACGATGGCTGCCTAGCTCGTGGTGATAGAGCAGTAATTACCAAGTCGCTTCAACAGCGCGTTCTCTCATTGGCATACGATGGACATCCTGGTATTGTTCGCATGAAGCAGAGATGTAGTGATTCAGTATGGTGGCCTGGGATTGATACTCAAATCGAGTTCATCTCACACTGCGAAGCATGCAGTCTGTGCGAAAAGGCCACAAACATCCGACCAGCGTCAATGAAGCCCATTCCATGGCCACAAAGACCAAGGCAACAACTTCAGTTGGATATCTTCGGTCCAGGTGAAGCAGCTCCACAGCACCAGTGTTTCCTTGTTGTAGTCCATGACCTGCATTCCAAGTAGCCAGAAATCGCTACAAGTTCAGAGACCTCAGCAATGATTGTTACTATTCTGCAGCGTATGTTCACGAAATGGGGCCTTCCAGAGGTCATGATCACTGACAATGGACCACAGTTTGTGTCCGACCAGTTCACGGATTTCCTCACTTGTCATACTATTGAGCATCGCCTTACTGCTCGGTACAATCCTCAAAGCAACGGAAGTGTTGAGCAATTTAAACATGTCATCAAAGAGGGTTTGAAAGCCAACCTTGCAGCAAGCCAAAGATTCGATGAAGTGGTTCAAACCCTTCTCTGCACATACCGTTTGACAAAGCACTCAGTAATGGGGAAGGTGTCCACTGAGCTCATGATTGGGCGGAATTTTCGGCTACTGGACATTTTCAATCCCCCAGCCAAACCTCGCACGAAGATAACCAGACTCGCATACCAGATTTCGGAACGCCAACGAAAAGCAAAGTTATACACTGACACAAAACAACGCGCTCAAAAGCCCCAACTGAAGAACGGTGATTGGGTTAAGCGCCCAAACCGTAGTCATAAGATCGCATCTTCACTTTCACCTCCAAAACAAATCGGGCGAAAGTTCAACCCTCATACTTACGAGCTCAATGATGGAACTCGATGGAAAGCTCGTGGACTGATCCCAACTCATAGGCCACCAGACCAGTAGGATGGAACAGAGGCACTGTTCTGTTTCTCAACCGAAAACCTTGATCAAACACCGCAAGCTCCATCTCAGTCTCAGAGTCTCAGCATATCAGAACACGGCCTGGCTATCTCAAGGACATTGTCTGTTCGTAGACTGTGTTTTCAGAAGGGGGGAAATATGTTGTGTTCATACACTATTTGTTTGTTACAGCTCATTAGACAGGCATTAGGACCCTGCGGGAGCTATTCACACACTGCTGGTTCATGCTGGTTTGGGACACCATTTTGGATTGTTGTGATAAAGCACACAGTTAAGTTATCTTACTCCTGTTTCAGTTAGTCTCTTTATTTACGTACACAAATTAATCCATTGGACCTTTGTATCAAGTTAATCACATAATTAGCCCAGTTAAACCAGGAACACATTCTTTGCTCTTTTAAGCATGGTAGTATTTGTAGTTTCCCCTTTCAGTTCCTACAGCACAGCCCATCCATTCCACACAATCAGAGATTGATAGATTTTTGTTAGGTAAGTGTATCATGGATCTGGAGCAAAGGTGGGTAAATGCTGTTGAGGTACAGATCAGCCACGATCTAATTGAATGATGGAATAGACTCGAGGGGCTGAATGTCTTACTCTTGTTCCTCATTGGTTTAACTAACTGTCTCTAATCCTGAATAGGTTTCAGCCACATGATTTCTTCGTGATAAACCTGGTTCTTTTCCTCTTTATTAGTGAGTTTGAATGGAGTGTACAGCATAAAGTTGAACAGAAATAAGTCTGTTTATTAAAAAAAGTAGGTTTTTGAATAAAAAATTAGAGAACCCTTCAGATGGACCTTGCTGGCTATCGCCTGAAGAACACATTTTCTGAAGCTTGAAAAAGCTTCTGAGGCTCAACAAAGTTAAATGTAGTTTAATATATTACAGGCATCTATTTCAAAATTAACTGATCCTCAATCCAGCCAATAATCATGGAAATGCTGGAAATACACAGCAAGGAAGTTGGCACTTATAAAGAGAAAGAACAAGTTCACGTTTTGCTTCTAAACCTTTCATTTTTCATGTTTTATTAATACATATTTCTGTTAACCTTTGTGCTGCACACTCCACCCAAACTCTGAAATGAAGAGCAGACAGACTAGGTTTTCATTCTAATGAAGGGCATACCCACAGAATACTTACTTGTCTACTCTCCGTACAGTTGCTGATTGACTTGCTGTGTATTTCCAGCATTTTCAATTTTTATTTTAGCTTTTCAGTAGTTGCATTTTCTTGTCTTTTTATTCATCCAATTATGATAACCTCCAATTCAATGTCATTTGAACATTGGTATATGTGGATTCATCTCATATCGACTCATGTCCTCTCATTGCAGAAGTAATTAGCTCCTTGCATCACTTCATGCTGTGTAAGCAATCATAAGGTGGAACAGCTCCACCTAGCAATAACATGTAAGTTATAACTTAAGCATTATCTTCAAAATATCATTCTCATAATTATATCTGACTAATTTCTTCCTAAGCATGCTTCACTGTCAATAAATGTAGAACACTTCCCTGTTAGATCTCCATTAATATATGTAACTCAAGCCCAGTTACATGTATAAATATTTATTCACCCGTCGTCCAGGCCCCCGAGTAATGCAGAAAGCTAGAATAGGAAAACACTTGAGACAGGTTCAAATATTCAAATGCATTTCAAATTATCGAGTAAATTTTCCAGTTGAATGTTCCAGTTGGACCACAGACCCGTATCTACCAGGAGCGTATATTGGAAGCAAATCGGGACATCCCAAAGAGATTATGGGGCCGAAATTGCCCCACGTTGGGTCTGGGGCAGTCATTTTGCAAAAAGATCAGATTTGGGATCTTTGTTAAAAAAAAGTTACCTGTGGTAACAGAGCGTTCCCCGCCATTTGCACGGTACTCGTGGGCCGCGACGCTCAGCAAATGAACGCGGCACTGATGGTGCCTCACAATGTCCCTCCCCTTTTAAAGAGGAAGGCCGCTGTGAACTCTGCAGCCTCTTTAGTGGCTGGGCCACCAGTGAGAGTGCCATCCGGGCCAGCGGCCTGGCACCCAAGAGGTTGTGCCAGGTTGCATGTTGGCAGCCCGGCCACACTAGCGACCGCCATTGTCGGGCCGACAGACAAAAGATGGTGGCCACCATGCTTCCAACTTCTCTTTAAGGACGTCACAGTCACTACAGTTTCTCGCATTGAGAAGCTGTTGGTGGCATCGTCTTCCGCCGATCTCGCGTCCTGCATGGCAATTTCCCCCGAGGGGCGCAAAAGGGTCGGCGCAGGGCGATAAGGAGTTGTCATGCACGGCAATGACATCATCAGCGTGCATGCGCCGCACTGTGCGTGAATCACTTTTAGACGGCGGAGTCCCAGGGTATTTCCACGTGGGTCGATGTGGCCACCACGCCCACACGCTCCGTTATCGCCGGCCTGCAGCGCTAATAGTACCTGTGCAAAGGAGCAATTTTGGCCCCCATTTGTTTTAGAGTTTTTGATTGAAGGAAAAATGTTGACCTGGATACCAGAAGAACTTCCCTGCTCCTCACTAAATAGTGTCATTAGATCTTTTACATCTAAATAAAAAGGTAGACAGGATATCAGTTTAGCATTGTTTCTGAAAGATGGCACCTCAAACAGTGCAGCACTCCCTCAGTACTGCACTGAAGTGCCAGCTTAAATTATGTGCTCAAGTGCCTAGACTGGGGTTTGAACCCATAACCTTTTGATTCAGAGATAGGAGTGCTACCACCAAACCAAGGCTGCCACCTTAGTTTTGTGCTTCCAGTAGACGCAGCTCTGTGTCAGGAGAATTAAAGTGGGAAATAAACCCTCAGTTATCAAAGACAAATGGTATTACAGACTACAACACTGGTCTCTGTCAGGACCATGGTTTTTCTGTAGCTTTAGCTTAAACTGATAAGGAAATTCCTTATAAAACAGTAAGTGCTGCCATTTCTCTGTACTTTCAGCATATAAATAGAATAGCTGATGCCTCTGATGTGATTTCAACTTTCACAGCTGTCAACTTAACCTTTATATAATATACTTGCAATTTTTTTGCTCATTCTTTATGTAATTGAATCATCAATTGTGAAAAAAACTCTTACATTACTAATCCACACCATCAATTGATTGAATGTTGCAGGCTTTTTATAGAAAATCTAAAAAAATATGTGCTATTTATTACTGACTTTAATGGTTGTAGAATGATGCAAGCACGGGGTATACTGTTTTTCAAAAAACTAAGCAAATAAAAAAGGTTGAAAGTAGAATAGGTGAAAAAGCTACTGAAGAATATTTTCCATTAACTGGAAACATAAGAAGCTTTAAATGAGGAAAGGTTATGTCCATCTAGCTTTATCTATCAGTTGCATCTTCCTTCAGGATTTGCGCAACTCTTTTTATCTCCCTCCTATTCTGGTATCGATCCTGTAACATCTCTCCTCTCTAAAACCATTTTAGAAAGCAATATGTACAGCATCAAATATACTTGTAATCTTCCAAAAACACTGTAATGTAGGGAAAGTTTGAGGGGACAACTCATGATATCTGTGCCAATGTGATGCACAACAGTTTAGTCAGCATTTGAAAACAAACGAAATATTAACATTTCAAGGAGTGAGCACTTCTGGTTCTGTTGAAGTTTCATTTTCAAGTTTTACTGACATTTCACTTCCAAATGCTGATTGATGGTGTTATGTTCAGAATAACTCCACAAGACTGTGCACTGTAAGCTCAAGCTGATGTGACCTTAGTCTCTTTAATCAAACTCCAGATTGTCTGAACAACATTGCAGCAAGCCTTTTATACCAGCACAGCATGAGGTGTGGGTGATCCGTAGGACTCCCGCAGTCACACCCTCTGGTGGGAACTATATATAGCTACATAGATAACATCACTCCCTCCAAAGTCTTTGATACAACTATTTACAGGTTGAGATGGTCGGGGGCCCTTCGTTCAGTTTGAAGCTGGGCGTGGGTGAGCCGGTCAAGGCATCGCTGCACTGCGGTGCAGTGGGTCTGGCCGGACTGTCCCGGAGGACGGGTTCTTCTTCATGGTTGGCAGCAGGGTCGATTGCTGGTTGTGTGTGTTGTGGTGGGTCATCAATGTTGATGTCTTCTTCCGTTTGTTCCTGGTTGTCGGTGAAACGCAACCTGGTCTGATCAATATGCTTTCTGCACATTTGGCCATTTGTCAATTTGACTACAAACACCCTATTCCCCTCCTTGGCCAAAACAGTGCCAGCAACTCACTTAGGACCTGGACTAACACAAACACCGGATTATTCACATCAATATCACAGGTTACAGCTGCACGGTCATGATAAATGCTCTGCTTTTGCCGCTGGGTTTCCACATACTCATTGAGGTGGGTGGCCTTGTCTTGAGGGCCCTCTTCATAAGAAGTTCGGCAGGCAGGACCCCTGTGAGCGAGTGGGGTTGTGTCCGATAAGCAAGCAGAATGCGAGACAAGCGGGTCTGCAAGGAGCCATCCGTCACTCGCTTCAGGCTCTGCTTAATCATTTGGACTGCCCGCTCCACTTGGCCGTTGGACGCGGGCTTGAAAGGAGCAGACCTGACATGCTTGATGTTGTTGCAGGTCATGAACTCGCTGAACTCGGAGCTAGTGACACAGGGTCCATTGTCATTGACAAGGACGTCGGGCAGGCCATGGGTGGCAAACATTGCCCTGAGGTTTTCAATGGTGGCTGTGGACGTGCTAGAAGAAATTATCACACATTCAATCCATTTAGAGTAGGCAGCCACAACCACGAGAAACGTTTTCCCGAGGAAAGGACCGGCATAATCCACATGAATCCTGGACCGTGGTTTGGAGAGCCATGACCACAGGCTCAGGGGAGCCTCCCGGGGCGCATTGCTCAGTTGTGAGCAACTGTAGCATTGGTGCACGCATGATTGAAGATCTGAGTCGATGCCGGGCCACCACACATGCGATCTGGCAATGACCTTCATCATGACTATGCCTGGGTGTGTACTGTGGAGGTCATGTATAAAGGTCCCCCTGCCTTTTTTTGGAAAAACCACACAATTACCCCATATTAAGCAGTCAGATTGAATAGACATTTCATCTTTGCGGCAGTGAAAAGGCTTAAATTCATCTTGCATTTCCCCGTGAATGGCTGATCAGTTCCCGCTTAGGACACAACTCTTTACCTAAGATAGCACCGGGTCCTGGCTGGTCCAGATTTTGATCTAGCCAGCCTTGACAGGTGACCCCTCACTCTCAAACGCCTCCATGACTATTACCAAGTCTGCAGGCTGTTCCATTTCAACCCCAGTGGTGGGTAGTGGAAGCCGGCTGAGTGCATCAGCACAGTTGTCGGTGCCTGGTCTGTGGCGAATAACATAGTCGTACGCGGATAGTGTCAATGCCCATTTTTGGATGCGGGCTGAAGCATTGGTGTTTATACCTTTGCTTTCAGAGGACAGTGAAATGAGCGGCTTGTGGTCAGTTTCGAGCTCAAATAGCAGGCCGAATAGGTGCATTTTTTTAACTGTATAAACGCACGCTAAGGCCTCTTTTTCAACCATACTATAGGCTCGTTCAGCCTTGGAAAGGCTCCTGGACACATATGCAACCGGGCTTCCCCGATACATTGGCTTGCTTTAGCACACAACCGATCCCGTACGAGCATCACAAGCTAGCACTAATCGTTTGCATGGGCCATATAGTACGAGTAACTTATTAGAGCATAACAGGTTCCTAGCCTTCTCGAAGGCTGTCTCTTGAGCTTTACCCCAAACCCAGTCATTATGCTGATGTAGCAACATGTGCAAAGGTTCTAACAATGTGCTCAACCCAGTTAGAAAGTTACCAAAGTAATTGATGAGTCCCAGAAACGAACGCAGCTTCGTCACATTTTGGGGTCTAGGTGCATGCTTGATGGCCTCCGTCTTGGAGTCCTTGGGCCTGATGCCATCAGCTGCGATCTTCCTCCCCAAAACTTCAACCTCTGGCGCCAGGAAAATATACTTGGAGCATTTCAGCTTGAATCCCACTTTGTCCAGGCGACGCAGGACTTCTTCCAGGTTGCATAGGTGTTCTGTGGTGTCACAACTGGTGATCAGAATGTCGTCTTGGAACATGACAGTCCTCAGGACCGATTTTAGCAAGCTCTCCATGGTCCTCTGGAATATTGCAGCAGCCGAACAAATCCCAAAGGGGCATCGGTGGTAAATAAACAGTCTCTTGTGTGTGTTGATGCACGTCAGCTTTTTCGAGGATTCAGCCAGCTCTTGAGTCATGTAGGCGGAGGTCAGGTCCAACTTGGAAAATGACTTCCCGCCCGCCAGCGTTGCAAATAGGTCGTCTGCCTTTGGTAGTGGGTACTGGTCCTGTAACAAGACATGGTTGATTGTCACCTTGTAGTCCCCGCAAATTCGGACCGTGCCTTCGCTTTTCAAAACCGAGATGATGGGACTGGCCCATTCATTGAACTCGACAGGTGAAATGATTCCTTCACGTTGAAGTCAGTCCAGCTCGATCTCGACTTTCTCCCTCATCATATAAGGGACTGCCCGAGCCTTGTGATGGGCAGGCCATGCATCCGGGACTAGGTGGATTTGGCTCCCGTGAAGTTGCTGATGCCTGGTTCAAATAGCAACGGAAATTTGTTTAGCATTTGAGCGTACGAGGCGTCATCCACCAATGACAGTGCTTTGATATTGTCCCAGTTCCATCGGATCTTTCCTAGCCAGCTTCTGCCGAACAGCTTTGGGCCATCGACTGGTACAATCCATAGTGATAGATCATGCACAGCTTCATCATACAATACCTTCACTGCCGCACTGCCAATGACTGGTCTGAGCTCGTTGGTGTAAGTGCACAGCTTTGTATAGATCGGGCTTAGTTTTGGCGTTTGTGCCTTGTTGCCCCACAGTTTCTCAAAAGCCTTCTGGCTCATAATTGACTGACTCGCCCCCGTGTCCAATTCCATGGAAACTGGAATGCCATTTAATTTGACTTTCAACATTATCTGAGGGCTTTTGGTGGTGAAGGTGTGTACTCCATACACTTCCTCTTCAGCCTCGGGTTGAGTTGCCTCTCTTACTCGTTCAGCGTGATCCGCGCCGGATCAGTCATCTTCTGTTGACTCTGCCACGTGGTGAGTCGCAACATGTTTGCACATTCGCTGGAGGTACCCCATTGTTCCACAGCCTTTGCACATGTAGTTCTTGAATCGACATTGATGGGCTCTATGATTACCCTGCAATGGTGTTAATGGATTCGCAGTCACGCCCCACGGCGGACTCTGAGTCATCCTAGGTGTGGTCTCTGCAGGGGTGTAGGCCCTTCCATATACAGTTCTGCCTGCTGAAGGTGATATTTTATGCACAGTACTTGCCGGTGAACTTCGATACTGAGAAGATATCTGTTTAGTGTTGTCGTTCGTGGACATGAAAGCCTGGGCTATCGTGATGGCCTTGCTCAGATCTTGGGATTCGGCAGACAGCAGTTTGTGAAGAATGACCTCGTGGCCGATTCCAAGCGCAAAAATGTCCCACAGCATTTCTCCCAAAAATCCAGAAAATTCACATGGTCCCACACGGCGTCTTAGGTCGGCGACATAGCTCGCCATGTCCTGGCCCTCGGAGCGATGGTGCATATAAAAGTGATACCTGGACATTAAGATGCTCTCCTTCGGCTTGAGGTGTTCCCGAACCAGCGTGCACAATTTTGCATATGTCTTGTCCGTTGGTTTCGTCGGTGCTAGCAGATTTTTGAAGAGGCCATATGTCGTGGACCCACAAACGGTGAGGAGAATCTCCCTGCGCTTGATCGTATTACTGTCCTTATCCAGCTCATTGGCCATGAAGTACTGATCAAGACGTTCAACGAAGGCTTTCCAATCATCACCCTCAACAAATCTCTCAAGAATATCAATGGCAGCCATAACTGCATGAAAGTTCATGATCTGTTACTCATCGCCAATTGTTATGTTCAGGTTAACTCCCCAAGACTGTACAATGTAAGTTCAAACTGATGTGACTTTAGCCTCTTTAATCAAACTCCAGCGTATCTGAACAACAAGGTAACAAGCCTTTTATACCAGCACAGCACAAGGTGTCGGTGACCCATAGGACTCCCGCAGTCATGCCCTCTGGTGGCAACTATATATAGCTACATATATAACAGATGGGCTCTGTAGTTCCAGCATTTTCTGTTCATACCTCATTTTCTTTCAGTGAATACACTCATTAACAAAGATCAAAGGTGTCAATTCAGTTCTTAAGCTGTTTCATTTTCATTATTACATTCATGGCTGGCTTAATTTATCATTGGCAGAAAATTACCATGCTCAAAAAAGGAAAAATCCCATTCTTATGATTGGGTGGGACCAAATAACCAATTATCACCCAAAGAGACGTAATACCCACAAAGGGGAAAGTTCTCTCTATTTGATCTGTAAGGTCACTTTCAGTAAAGGATGCAGGCCTGAATTTCTGGAGGGTTTCCCCAATCTCCTGCCATACCTTCGGTATGAGAGGCAGACGATCGGGACGGTTCCCATGGAAAATCAGGACTTGTAATTAGACTGCGGCACTGGATCATGTATGACTTATGACAAAGGCAAATGACACAATCAGCATAAAGAAACAAATGCAGTCAAAAATTGCATGATGTGCCCTACAATTGGTTAATAATAAAATATTGAGTGTAGGGTGCCTCACCCTGCAGTTTTCCCTTCTTGCCCTAAATATCTAGTTTTCAGTGAAAGCTTGGCTGATTGAGAATTTGCCATGTGTCATAACCAATGCACATATGAATCCTACACTAGTGAATTGCAACATAGCAGTAACAATGATCTACCATGCTTAACAATACAGCCCAACTAATTACAAGAAATGATCCTCAATTGTGGTTTTGTAATTGCAATTGTGGATTGCAAATGTTCCTATTCCAAATTTATTTTTGTAAACTATGCAAGAGAGTGCATCTTCAGTAGCCAAAGTCCTAGGGCTGAATTTTAATCAAAGCTCAGCTGTCTCGAGTTGGCGCATTTCATTCAGTTTTAATGTGAAATGCCAACTTAAGACAGCTGTGCATTGCTCAGAACTTATCTCTAGTGCCCAAGTGATGCCAATCCACTCCCCATCTGGAGATTCTTATATAAGCAGGTTAAGAGTCATTAAATGTGTGGATGTAACAATTTAATATGACTGAAGATCTTCTTTCAACAGCTGTCCAGATACAGTTCCTATCATACTATCAGTAAAGCCCATTAAAGCAAACAAAACAAGAAAAGGCAGCAGATATCCAAGATAGAACAGCATGTAATTTTACAGAACAGTGTATAGTAGGAATTGCCATTGGCAAAGTTTTTATTGAATGCGCAAGTGGCTTTTCAAAGATTAAAAGAAAACAATCGACATTGAATGTGATGTTTTAACTTTTTGTTCCCTTTGATTTCAAATCTCAGTTTAAGCTGAAAGGCTACTTGCTTGCAAAAGCTGACAAGTACTGTTAAAAAAAATATTTTATCAAGCTTTTTAGTGTCAGCTGTGGCTCAGTGGGTAGCACTCTTGCCTCTGAGTCAGAAGGTTGTCGGTTCAAGTCCCACTCCAGGGGGTCTAAAACTAAGCTGTCACTCTAGTGCAGTGCTGCACTGTCAGAGGTGCCATCTTTCGGATGAGATGTTAAACCGAGGCTCTAACTGCTCTCTCTGGTGGATGTAAAAGATCGCATGGCACTATTTCGAAGAAGAGCAGGGGAGTTATCCCTGGTGTCCTGGCCAATATTTATCCCTCAATTTAACATAACAAAACAGATCTGTTCATTATCACATTACTTTTTTTGGGAGCTTGCTGTGCACAAATTGGTTGCCGCTTTTCCCACATTACAACAGTGACTACACTCCAAATGTACTTCATTGGCTGTAAAATGCTTTGAGAAGTCTGGTGGTCATGAAAGGCACTACATAAATGCAAGTCTTTCTTTTTTTCACTTTCCATTGTCGTTTTTAAAGTAGCACAAGTTAAAGAGAAAATTCTCTCGTCAATTAAATATCTACATTAGCACAAAGTTCGAATGAACAATGTGCAGTGTAGTAATGGTTCAAGCCAATATAATATTAATTGCTTTCTTATTACATAATGCTTCCACCGATGCCCTCCAGTAAAGTATTTTTAGCATTATATAAGGTCATTCAGCACGATCCATCATTCAGGTCCAGCATCAGAACCCAATCAGATCACTGTTCATTATGTTTCCAAAACCCACATCCCTTCAACTTTTCCTTAATTAGGAATTGATCAAAACCCATTTTGAATATCTCAGCTGAGACCTCATCCATTGCATTCTATTGTAGTATATTGTGCAAGTTGATGATTCTAACTATTAAGTAGTTATTTCTTGAGTTATCCCCAGTAACTCCCTTGATGGTGTAGTTAGTAAATGTACTATCCACTATCCAAATTGGTACTGTGCTATGCAGACCTAACAGGTCTCAGATCTAAATCATAGTATGCTAACTTAACCAATCTCAATTAAACTGAAAGTGAGAGTCCTGCAATTGATGTCAGATTCCTGTGGCCTGGGAGAGGGAAAAAAAACATCCGAGGTTACCAATAGAGACCACTATCCAGTACCTTTCCAATGGGAAGTGCATGGGTGTGGACCCATCTCCTCCATTCCTCTAGCTTGGCAGGGGGATGGGAACCCAGGAGAGGGCTCTGAGCTAGTTAGAGTGGGTGAGAGCTCAGATGAACAGAACCCCAAGAAAGAATGCAAATGGTAGGAGGCAACAGAGCAGAGTAGCACTGGGGTAAGTGTAAACCACAAGGTGATAGGAAGGGACAATATGTATGAATATAAAGGGGCTGCAGGAGGAGTCAAAACTAAAAATCATGGTTTAAAAACTAGTATTAAAACACTCTACCTAAACGCACGCAGCATTCAAAATAAAGTAAATGAGTTGACGGCACAAATCATAAGAAATGGGTATGATTTGGTGGCCATTACAGAAACGTGGTTGCAGGGTGGCCAAGACTGGGAATTAAACTTACAAGGGTATCTGACAATTTAGAAAGATAGACAAGAAGGGAAAGGAGGTGGGGTAGCTCTGTTAATAAAGGATGATATCAGGGCAGTTGTGAGAGACGATATTGGCTCTAATGAACAAAATGTTGAATCATTGTGGGTGGAGATTAGAGATAGTAAGGGGAAAAAGTCACTGGTGAGCGTAGTTTATAGGCCCCCAAATAATAACTTAACGGTGGGGCGGACAATAATCAGGGGAATAATGGAGGCATGTGAAAAAGGAACGGCAGTAATCATGGGGGATTTTAACCTTTATATCGATTGGTCAAATCAAATCGCATGGGGTAGCCTTGAGGAGGAATTCATAGAATGCATACGGGATTGTTTCTTAGAACAGTATGTTACAGAACCTACAAGGGAGCAAGCTATCTTAGATCTGGTCCTGTGAAATGAGACAGGAATAATAAACGATCTCCTAGTAAAAGATCCTTCGGAATGAGTGATCACAGTATGGTTGAATTTGTAATACAGATTGAGGGTGAGGAAGTAGTGTCTCAAACGAGCGTACTATGCTTAAACAAAGGGGACTACAGTGGGATGAGGGCAGAGTTGGCTAAAGTAGACTGGGAACACAGACTAAACGGTGGCACAATTGAGGAACAGTGGAGGACTTTTAAGGAGCTCTTTCATTGTGCTCAACAAAAATATATTCCAATGAAAAAGAAGGGAGGTAAGAGAAGGGATAACCAGCCGTGGATAACCAAGGAAATAAAGGAAAGTATCAAATTAAAAACCAATGCATATAAGGTGGCCAAGGTTAGTGGGAAACTAGAAGATTGAGAAAATTTTAAACGACAGCAAAGAATGACTAAGAAAGCAATAAAGAAAGGAAAGATAGATTACGAAAGTAAACTTGCGCAAAACATAAAAACAGATAGTAAAAGCTTTTACCGATATATAAAACGGAAAAGAGTGACTAAAGTAAATGTTGGTCCCTTAGAAGATGAGAAGGGGGATTTAATAATGGGAAATGTGGAAATAGCTGAAACCTTAAACAATTATTTTGCTTCGATCTTCACAGTGGAAGACACAAAAACCATGCCAAAAATTGCTGGTCATGGGAATGTGGGAAGGGAGGACCTTGAGACAATCACTATCACTAGGGGGGTAGTGCTGGACAGGCTAATGGGACTTAAGGTAGACAAGTCCCCTGGTCCTGATGAAATGCATCCCAGGGTATTAAAAGAGATGGCGGAAGTTAGAGCAGATGCATTCGTTATAATTTACCAAAATTCTCTAGACTCTGGGGAGGTTCTTTGAGGATATAACAAGCATGGTGGATAGAGGTGTACCGATGGATGTGGTGTATTAAGATTTCCAAAAGGCATTCGATAAGGTGCCACACTAAAGGTTACTGCAGAAGATAAAGGTACGCGGAGTCAGAGGAAATGTATTAGCATGCATCGAGAATTGGCTGGCTAACAGAAAGCAGAGAGTCGGGATAAATGGGTCCTTTTCGGGTTGGAAATCTGTGGTTAGTGGTGTGTCACAGGGATCGGTGCTGGGACCACAACTGTTTACAATATACATAGATGATCTGGAAGAGTGGACGGAGTGTGGTGTAACAAAATTTGCAGATGACACAAAGATTAGTGGGAAAGCGGGTTGTGTAGAGGACACAGAGAGGCTGCAAAGAGATTTAGACAGGTTAAGCGAATGGGCTAAGGTTTGGCAAATGGAATACAATGTCGGAAAATGTGAGGTCATCCACCTTGGGAAAAAAAACAGTAAAAGGGAATATTATTTGAATGGGGAGAAATTACAACATGCTGCAGTGCAGAGGAACCTGGGGGTCCTTGTGCATGAATCCCAAAAGGTTAGTTTGCAGGTGCAGCAGGTAATCAGGAAGGCGAATGGAATGTTGGCCTTCATTGCGAGAGGGATGGAGTACTAAAGCAGGGAGGTCCTGCTGCAACTGTACAGGGTATTGGTGAGGCCGCACCTAGAGTACTGCGTGCAGTTTTGGTCACCTTACTTAAGGAAGGATATACTAGCTTTGGAGGGGGTACAGAGACGATTCATTCGGCTGATTCCAGAGTTGAGGGGGTTAACTTATGATGATAGATTGAGTAGACTGGGTCTTTACATGTTGGAGTTCAGAAGAATGAGGGGTGATCTTATAGAAACATTTAAAATAATGATGGGGATAGACAAGATAGAGGCAGAGAGGTTGTTTCTACTGGTTGGGGAGACTAGAACTAGGGGGCACAGCCTCAAAATACGGGGGAGCCAATTTAAAACCGAGTTGAGAAGGAATTTCTTCTCCCAGAGGGTTATGAATCTGTGGAATTCTCTGCCCAAGGAAGCAGCTGAGGCTAGCTCATTGAATATATTCAAATCACAGATCGATAGATTTTTAACCAATAAGGGAATTAAGGGTTATGGGGAGCGGGCGGGTAAGTGGAGCTGAGTCCACGGCCAGATCAGCCATGATCTTGTTGAGTGGCGGAGCAGGCTCGAGGGGCTAGATGGCCTACACCTGTTGCTAATTCTTATGTTCTTATGTTCTTATGTTCTTATTAATGTTGGGGAAGTCCAGAACCAGGGGTCACAGTCTAAGGATAAGGGGTAAGCCATTTAGGACCGAGCTGAGGAGAAACTTCTTCACCCAGAGTGGTGAACCTGTGGAATTCTCTACCACAGAAAGTTGTTGAGGCCAATTCACTAAATATATTCAAAAAGGAGTTAGATGTAGTCCTTACTACGAGGGGGATCAAGGGGTATGGCGAGAAAGCAGGAATGGGGTACTGAAGTTGCATGTTCAGCCATGAACTCATTGAATGGCGGTGCAGGCTCGAAGGGCCGAATGGCCTACTCCTGCACCTATTTTCTATGACCCCAAGTTTCGACATGATTTGCTCCTGATTTTTAGGAGCAACTGGTGTAGAACGGAGTATCTTAGAAATCGGAATTCTCGTCATTTAGTTTGCTCCAGTTCTAGTCAGTTAGAACAGTTTCACTTTGGAACAGAATTTTTTTTTCAAAAGGGGGCGTGTCCGGCCACTTACGCCTGTTTTCAAAGTTTCGGCAGTGAAAACTTACTCCAAACTAACTTAGAATGGAGTAAGTGAAGATTTTTGTACGCTCGAAAAAACCTTGTCTGCACTTTAGAAAATCAGGCGTAGGTTACAAATCAGGTGTAGGGAATGGTGGGGGGGGGGGGTTAAAGGGAAGTTTACAAACATTAAACACTTAAGTTTTACAAATAAAGAGCCATCATCAATAATAAATGATAAATACATCAATAAATCAACCAATAATCAATCAAAAAAAATTAATAAGAAATAATTTTTTTTTTAAATCAATAAATAAAACATTTTCTACTTACCGACTGCAGCACCAGGAGCCCGCCCCCCCCCCCCCCCCAGTGTGTCTCTGTCAGTGTCTCTATGTCTCTGCCTGTCTGTCTGTCTCTCTCATTCTCTGTCTGTCAGTGTCTGTGTTTCTGACAGCGAGGGGAGGGGGAGAAGGGGTGTAGAGGGAGAGAGGGGGGGAGCAGAGGGAGGGAAGGGGGAGAAGGGGGAGAAGGGGGGAGGGGGGAGAAGAGGGGGAGGGGGGAAAGGAGATGGGGGAGAAAGGAGATGGGGGGGAGAAAGGAGATGGCGGGGGGGCGAAAGGAGAAGGGGGAGGGAGGCTGAACTGGCCGGGCCCGAGATTTCTGGCAGGGCCCGTCCCCAGCACCAGATTTACAGGTAGGTGGCGTTGGGTCGGGTCGGGGGGAGCGTGGGTCGGGGGGGGTGTGGTGGGAGAGAGGTTGGTTTGGTTCGGGTCTTGGGGAGGGAGGGAGAGGGAGGTCAGGTCGGGGGGAGGGAGGTCAGGTCGGATCCAGTCCGGGAGGGGGGCGGGGGGGTGGGGGAGCGGGAGTCGGGTCGGTGTCGGGTCCGGTCCGGAGGCAGGGGGCGGGAAGCGGGAGTCGAGTCGGGTCGGGAGGAAGCAGGAGCTGGCCGTGGGAGGAGCCTTATTCACGCAGCCCCAGTGAGGCCATTCGGCCAGGGCTAGGGGCTGCGTGCTTCTGCCCCTCCCACACAGTTTTGGGCTCCTGGAGCTACTGAACATGCGTGCCCACTGTAGTGCGCATGTGCAGAGGTCCCGGCACTGTTTTCAGCGCAGGGACCTGGCTCCGCCCCCTACAGCTCCTGCTGCGCTGCGCCGAGCTGCAAACGACCTGCAGGGAGCTGGAGAATCTGGAAGTTTTTTTTAGGCGCACTTTGTGGCGCGAAAAACAGGCGTACAGGTCGGGACTGCGCCATTCTAGGCGCGGCTCGAAACTTGGGCCCTCTGTTTCTATGTTTCTATGGGAAGCTTGTTTTCCTGTCAATGTGAAATGCTTCTGTTTCTCTCAGCCTTTCTTAATACTTTGCACAGCGTAAGCCTATCCAAGAATTGAATAATGCTCCTATATATTTTTGTGGGACCAGGAGGAGCGCGAGCGGTCCTCTGGACCTCACCAAAATAGTTTGGACTGCTGTAAACTACGGCTCCTCTCTCTGCTGCATCTGAAACCCTCCAGAACTACTCCAATGATATTCCTCCAGGCCCAAAGGGCGTCCCGAGGCAGCTGTTAAAATCGAGTGGGCCTCCCACTTCATCTCCCAGATGATCTGCTCGCACGTTCCACCAGCCAACTGCCAGGAATTAAAATTGCCCCAATACTCTCTGTTTCCTG
This sequence comes from Pristiophorus japonicus, assembly GCF_044704955.1. Classification (NCBI taxonomy): domain Eukaryota; kingdom Metazoa; phylum Chordata; class Chondrichthyes; family Pristiophoridae; genus Pristiophorus; species Pristiophorus japonicus. The sequence continues at coordinate 49,057,244 of NC_091983.1, forward strand.
CCTTCTAGCCAGTTTTTGATCCAGTTTGTTCCCCTCCTCCTAATTCCATACCCCTTAATTCTCCAATAGTTTCCTATTTGGTATCTTCTCAAAGTCTTTCTGAAATTCCATGTACACCATATCCACTGCATTTCCCCCATCCACTATATCTGCCCCCTCCCCAGAGTACTCTGATCATGTTTATCAAGCACAATCTGAAATCTGCATTAGCTATTTCTAATGATCGTCTCTTCATCTCGGTATCAATGAGTTTAATCTTTAATTAAAGATTCCAAAATTTCACTACCACAGGAAAAAGAGACAGGAGGACTAGTTAAAGCCTCCTACCCCACTCCCACCCATCTCATGTGCATGGCTGTGCCTTTTTAGAGCTTAACCTCTGCTTTTTTTAAGGGAATCCCAGGAAATCACTGGGGATCGCAAAGGAGCAAGACCCTGGAATTCCTCCTCCCTCCCCACCCCCTGCCCCCATCCACCTGCACAGCATCTGGGAATCTATCCACAATTTAATGTACGACCATGAATCCATAAATCATCCAATCAAAAATAGCATTCTTCTCCTGTGTGAAAATAAGAACATAAGAAATAGGAGCAGGAGTAGGCCATTTGGCCCCTTGTACCTGCTCCACCATTTAATAAGATCATGGCTGATCTGATCTTCAGCTCAGCTCCACTTCCCTGCCCGTTCCCCACAAGCCTTCACACCTGGAGTATTGTGTACAGTTTTGGTCTCCTAACTTGAGGAAGGACATTCTTGCTATTGAGGGAGTGCAGCGAAGATTCACCAGACTGATTCCCGGGATGGTGGGACTGACCTATCAAGAAAGACTGGATCAACTGGGCTTGTCTTCACTGGAGTTCAGAAGAATGAGAGGGGACCTCATAGAAACGTTTAAAATTCTGACGGGTTTGGATAGGTTGGATGCAGGAAGAATGTTCCCAATGTTGGGGAAGTCCAGAACCAGGGGTCACAGTCTAAGGATAAGGGGTAAGCCATTTTGGACCGAGATGAGGAGAAACTTCTTCACCCAGAGAGTGGTGAACCTGTGGAATTCTCTACCACAGAAAGTAGTTGAGGCCAATTTACTAAATATATTCAAAAGGGAGTTAGATGAAGTCCTTACTACTCGGGGGATCAAGGGGTATGGCGAGAAAGCAGGAAGGGGGTACTAAAGTTTCATGTTCAGCCATGAACTCATTGAATGGCGGTGCAGGCTAGAAGGGCTGAATGGCCTGCTCCTGCACCTATTTTCTATGTTTCTATGTTTCACTCCCTTATTGTTCAAAAATCTGTATATCTCCACCTTAAATATGGCCAATGACCCAGCCTCCACAGCTCACTGGGGCAGAGAATTCCACAGATTTACAACCTTCAGAGAAGAAATTCCTCCTCATCACAGTTCTAAATAGGCGACCCCTTATTCTTAAAGTATGCCCCCTAGTTCTGGATTCCCCCACGAGTGGAAACATCCTCTCTGCATCGACCTTGTCGAGCCCCGTCAGTATCTTAAATGTTTCAATAAGATCACCTCTCTCTAAACTCCAATGAATATAGGTCCAACCTGCTCAACTTTTCTTCATAAGTCAACCCCCTCATCTCCGGAATTATCCTCGTGAACCTCTGAACAGCCTCCAATGCAAGTATATCCTTCCTTAAATAAGGAGCCTAAAACTGTACGCAGTACTCTAGGTGTAGCTTCCCTGCATTTATACCCCACCCCCTTTCAATAAAGGTCAACATTCCATTTGCCTTCCTGATTACTTGCTGTGCCTGCATACTAACTTTTTGTGTTTCATGCACATGGACCCCCAGGTCCCTCTGTCTGCAGAATTTTGTAGCTTGTCTCCATTTAAATAAAAATTTGCTTTTTTATTTTTCCTGACAAATTGGATAACGTCACACTTTCCCACATTCTGCAGGTGCAGCATCCAAAATCCGGAGTTCTGGAATCCGGACTGTTCCAGAATCCGGACTCTGGGACGATCGGTGGCAGGGTTATCCAGAATCAGTAAGATGTTTTGGAATCTGGACCTGCCAACGCTGCCAACCTCGGGTCTCGCCTCGCCATCGCACGCATCACCCTGCTCACCTCGCCGCCACTGTCCTTACCTCGGGTCTCGCCTCGCCATCGCACGCATCGCCCTGCTCGCCTCGCTGTCGCTGTCCTTACCTCGGGTCTCGCCTCGCCATCGCACGCATCGCCCTGCTCACCTCGCCGCCACTGTCCTTACCTCGGGTCTCGCCTCGCCATCACACAATCACCCTGCTCGCCTCGCTGCCGCTGTCCTTACCTCGGGTCTCGCCTCGCCATCACACAATCACCCTGCTCGCCTCGCTGCCGCTGTCCTTACCTCGGGTCTCGCCTCGCCATCGCACGCATCGCCCTGTTCGCCTCGCTGCCACTGTCCTTACCTCGGGTCTCGCCTCGCCATCGCACGCATCACCCTGCTCGCCTCGCCATCGCACGCATCGCCCTGCTCACCTCGCTGCCACTGTCGTTACCTCGGGTCTCGCCTCGCCATCGCACGCATCGCCCTGCTCACCTCGCTGCCACTGTCCTTACCTCGGGTCTCGCCTCGCCATCGCACGCATCACCCTGCTCGCCTCGCCATCGCACGCATCGCCCTGCTCACCTCGCCGCCGCTGTCCTTACCTCGGGTCTCGCCTCGCCATCGCACGCATCGCCCTGTTCGCCTCGCTGCCACTGTCCTTACCTCGGGTCTCGCCTCGCCATCACACAATCACCCTGCTCGCCTCGCTGCCGCTGTCCTTACCTCGGGTCTCGCCTCGCCATCGCACGCATCGCCCTGTTCGCCTCGCTGCCGCTGTCCTTACCTCGGGTCTCGCCTCGCCATCGCACGCATCGCCCTGCTCGCCTCGCCGCCGCTGTCCTTACCTCGGGGCCTCCTCGCCATCGCACGCATCGCCCTGTTCGCCTCGCTGCCGCTGTCCTTACCTCGGGTCTCGCCTCGCCATCACACAATCACCCTGCTCGCCTCGCTGCCGCTGTCCTTACCTCGGGTCTCGCCTCGCCATCACACAATCACCCTGTTCGCCTCGCCGCCACTGTCCTTACCTCGGGTCTCGCCTCGCCATCGCACGCATCACCCTGCTCGCCTCGCTGTCGCTGTCCTTACCTCGGGGCCTCCTCGCCATCGCACGCATCGCCCTGCTCACCTCGCCGCCGCTGTCCTTACCTCGGGGCCTCCTCGCCAGCTGGCCCTCTCACCTCCTCGGCGGGACCCTCTCACCCCATGAATACCTCCTCTGTGGGCCCCCTCCCCCCCCCCCCCTCTCACTAACATCTTTCTGATGTTCCGAAATCCAGAAATATCCAAACCTGGGCTCGGATGTTTCCGGATTCATGATGTCAGAAATAAGATCGCAAGTCTGGAAAAACCCAGAATCCGGAATGGCCTCGATCTCGAGGTTTCGGATTCTCGACGTTGCACCTGTACTCCATAAGCCAAATGTTTTCCCACTCACTTAGCCTGTTTATATTCCTTTGCAGATTTTTTGTGTCCTCTTCATAACTTGCTTTCCCACCCATCTTTGTATCATCAACCAACTTGGCTACATTACACTCAGTCCCTTCATCCAAGTCATTAATGTAGATTGTTATTAGTTGAGGCCCCAGCACCGATCCCTGTGGCACCCCACTAGTTACAGTTTGCCAACTGGAAAATGACCCATTTATCCTGACTCTCTGTTTTCTGTTAGTTAGCCAATCCTCTATCCATGCTAATATATTACCCCAGCCCTATGAGCTTTCATCTTGTGCAGTAACCTTTTATGTGGCACCTTATCCAAGTACCCCACATCCACTGCTTCCCCTTTATCCACCCTGCTCATTGCATCCTCAAAGAACTCCAGCAAATTTGGCAAACATGATTTTCCTTTCATAAAACCATGCTGACTCTGCTTGAATGTATTATGCTTTTCCAAATGTCCTCCTTTTGCTTCCTTAGTAATAGATTCCAGCATTTTAACAAAGACTAACTGGTCTATAGTTTCTTGCTTTCTGTCTGCCTCCTTATTTAAATAGGTGTGTTACATTTGCGGTTTTCCAATCCGCTAGGACCTTTCCAGAATCCAGGGAATTTTGATAGATTACAACCAAGGCATCCAGTACCTCTTCAGCCACTTCTTTTAAGACCCTAGGATGCAGGCCATCAGGTCCAGGGGACTTGTCCACCTTTAGTCCCATTATTTTACCGAGTACTTTTTCTTTAGTGATAGAGATTATTTTAAGTTCCTTCCTCCCTATATTCCCTTGATTATCTATTATTGGGATGATTGACCGATACAAAATATTTGTTCAAAGCCTCCTCCATTTCCCTGTTCCCCATTATTAATTCTCCAGTCTCATCTTCTATGGGGCCAACGTTTATTTTAGCCACTCTCTTCCTTTTTATATACCTGTAGAAGCTCTTACTATCCGTTTTTATATTTCTTGCTAATTTACTCTCATACTCTATCTTCCCTCTCTTTATAATTTTTTTAGTCATTCTTTGCTGATTTTTTAAAAATTCCCAATCCTATGGCCTCCCACTAATCTTCGCAACTTTGTATGCCATTTTTTTCAATTTGATACCATCTTTTCCTTCCTTGGTTAACCATGGATGGTTCATCCTTCTCTTAATCTCTTGTTCACAAATTTTGTGGATCTGCATGTACTAAACATTCCAGCACACCAAAGAAAATACTGATATATTTGTTATTAACTTGGAATAGGTTTTTCCATGCTTGTCCATTATTACATTTAACTTCCTGTGGCTACTATTTTAGTAACATCCAATAGATTGGAGCTACCTAAACCTTCATAATGAATTTCCATTTCATTTTACTATAAAAACTGAATAAAGTAGCAGACTCAATATTTATCTATTAAGTTTTAATAGCTATTTCCATAAAAAGCATTGCACTTTGACATTGATAAATGAAGTTTTGGCATTGAGCAACATGGAAAATGCAGTTTAAATCTGTCTGCCTGTGCCTTGTCCCCTATTTTGAAACAAACTGAATTGATTGTGCCAGCAATCGTGACTCAGGTATAGTTACCTAAGGAGTCAGCCCTGTGGGATGTGTGCAGTTGGCAGCAGGGGTTTTACATCTCACCCAGGAAGCTTTTCCTTTCTGACAGCATGAAGCAGATGAAATAGATCATGCACAGAGGAGCAGCTGGGACCAGTGGCACAAGATTAAAAACAAAGGAAAGGAAAGAACTTCACCTAATGCAATAAGGTCTTGTTTGAGGAAAGAGGGTGTCTCAGGCTCATTGGGTTTTTTTCACTCTGGAGGCGAGAAAAATACTCAAATACATTGGCCTAGAGATTCCGGTCGAGGTCTTCCCGTGGGCAGACGACTGAAAAAAGGGAAAAAACATGCACACTTACCTGTTCCTGCTGCACCCGCTTGAGATCCTGGTCCTGAGGCCTTCACTCCCTGCATGTCACAGCGCGTGCATGTAGGGACGTACGTAAGCTGGAGCTGGAGTCACATGGCTCTGGACAGTCAATCAAGGTACAGTATTTTCTCATTCATAATAATGGGAACTCCGTACGTTCGAGTTCCCGTTATTATGAATAAGAAACCCTCCCCAAACACCCAAAATACTAATAAAAAATAAAAAATATACACTACATATTTAAGATTCATTTAAATTAAAGTTATTATTGTCATAAAAAATATCTATTTATCCAATTTTTTTAAAAAAGTTTTTTTAATTACGGTTTTAAATAAACTTACCGTACTGGGCAGAGTTTTTAACAATAAAATGTGCTTATTTAATTTAATTTTATTGTGTTTATGTATGTTTACATTTGTGCCTATAAAAGTAGGCTATGCGCCTGCTTTTATCAGGCGCAAGAATTTTGAGGACATTTGCTGGGCAAGATATGGGTAAATCCCACAACCTTGCCCAAGCAAATGTCCTCGCTCCCGATCTGCGGATGATCTGTCAAGCTGGAGCTCGACAGATCAGAAAAGCCAGTTTTCACCACATGCGCATTATGCACTGAAAACTGGCTTTTCCGATGCCTTCCCGGGTCCGTAGAAACTTCGTACAGCTAGGGAGGCCGGGATTTCTGCTCCGTTGCACTTGGGATTTAAGCTCCCTTTATTTCATATTCAAGGTCTGGGATAGGAGAGGGAAAAATCTTTACTGTTTGCACCAGAAAAATAACACAAGATATTTAATTATTTCAGCTCTGAAGGAAACCATTCGGCCCATCGAAGAGCAATCCAGTTAGTGTCACTCCCCTGCTCTTTCCCCATAAACTGCAATTATTTCTCCTTCATGTATTTATCCAATTCCCTTTTGAAGACTACTGTTGAATTTTCATCCACCACCCTATCAGGCAGTGCATTCCAAATCCTAACCACCTATTGCGTAAAAAGGTTTTTCCTCATGTCACTTCAGGTTCTTTGGCCAATCACCTTAAGTCAGTGCCCTTTCATCAAATGAACAACTGTTTGAACACTTAGGCCGGATTTTTCTGTACCTAGGCGTGTCAGGTGCGGGTAGTCGCCGTGGTGGGTCGTGACACGTTCTTCATTACATCCCACTCCTGAGACCGACTTTCCGTTAATGGCCCCTATGAAGGTAGCTCTGCACATTACCTGGCCCTATTACATGGTGCGGGTCTGATGGCTTCATCAATGACATGTCTTCAAGCGGGAGATTTAAAAGAGCCATGGCCACATTGCATTTTAAGGTTCATCTAGGATCATGCAGGCACTGCACTGCACCACTGGAGTGTTGCAAAGAGTGGCAAACATGACTGCACTGAGATAGAGGGCTGCACCCAGGTTCTCAGATGACTCCCTCCATCTGCTTGTGGACGGAGTGGGAGCCTACAGGGAGGTCCTCTTCCAATGGGTGGAAGAGACCTACCCAACACACCAAAGATACCTGGCTCTAAACAGCAAAGGAGGTCAACAGCAGGGATGTTGCAAAGAGGACCTGAGGGCAGTGCTGCAAACATTTGAATGTTGTCATTAGATCAGCAAGGGTGAGTGCAAAGCCACAGTCAACTTCATCCTGCTGTGCCTCTCATCACATCCCCAGCACTCTGCCTACCCAACCCTACTCTGCCTACCCTACCCTACTCAGCCTACCCAACCTTACTCTGCCTACCCAACCCTACTCTGCCTACCCAACCCTACTCTGCCTACCCTACCCTACTCAGCCTACCCAACCTTACTCTGCCTACCCAACCTTACTCTGCCTACCCAACCCTACTCTGCCTACCCAACCCTACTCATAACACAAAAGCAAAATACTGCGGTTGCTGGAATCTGAAATAAAAACAGAAAATGCTGGAAATCTCAGCAGGTCAGGAGAATCTGTGGAGAGAGAAACAGAGTTACTGTTTCAGGTCGATGACACTTCGTCAAAACTGGCAATAATTGGAAATGTAACAGATTCTTAAAGAAGTGCTGGGGCCTGAAAGGGGGAAGGTGGGAGGTGGGAAGAACAAAAGGGAAGGTCTTTGATAGGGTGGAAGGCAGAAGAGATTTGAGATGGGCCAAATTGAGATGGTAATGGCACAATTAGGAAACAAAAGATGAGTCTAGATAGGATGTGAATGGCGGAATAATTACCAGCTGCCATGGGAAACAGAGAGAAACAAAGTAAAAATAAAAAATGGTATTGGAGAGTTTTTGTAAAAAAAAAGGGAGAAAAGGGGACAGAATATGGGTAGCAGTTATGGTCTGAAATTGTTGAACACGATGTTGAGTCCGGAAGGCTGTAAAGTGCCTAAATGAAAGATGGGATGCTGTTCCTCAAACTTCATTGGAACAGTGTAGGAGGCTGAGGACGGATCGGTCAGAGTTGCAGTGGAGCAGAGAATTAAAGTGACAGGCAACTGGAAGCTCGGGGTCACCCTTGCGGACTAAACGTAGGTATTCCACAAAACGGCCACCCAATCTGCGTTTGGTCTCCCCAATGTAGAGGAGACTACATCATGAGCAGCAAATATAGTATACTAAATTGAAAGAAGTACAAGTACATCGCTGTTTCACCTGGAAGGAGTGTTTGGGGCCCTGGACAGTCGGAAGGGAGGAGGTAAAAGGTCATGTGTTGCATCTCCTGCGCTTGCACGAGACGGTGCCATGGGAAGGGGAGTAATTGCTGGGGGTAACTGCGTAATTGACCAGGGTGTCACGGAGGGAGCAGTCCCTTCGGAATGCTGATAGCGGTGGGGAAGGTATGATTGGCGGTGAGATCACGCTGGAGGTGGCAGAAATGGCGGAGGATAATCCATTGAACTTGGAAGCGGGTAGGGTGAAAGGTGAGGACAAGGGGAACCCTGTCTTGTTTCTGAGAGGGAGAGGAAAGGGTGAGAGCTGAGATGCGGGAAAAGGAACAGACACGGTCGAGGGCCATGTTAACAATTGCACATCCTTATTCACACCAATTTAGCATCCCTCTCTATCGACATTATCACAAACCCATCTGACTAACCACCCCTCACAGTCATCCTAATTCAATCATACCAACTAATGACACACAAGGAGGCCACTTGCCATTGCCACCAGACGCCATCATTGTCACCAATAGAAACATAGAAAATAGGTGCAGGAGTAGGCCATTCGGCCCTTCGAGCTTACATCACCATTCAATATGAACATGGCTGATCATGCACTTCAGTACCCCATTCCTGCTTTCTCTCCATAACCCCTTGATCCCTTTAGCCGTAAGGCCCATGTCTAACGTCTTTTTGAATATATCTGACAAACTGGCCTCAATACTTTCTGTGGTAGAGAAATCCACATGCTCACAACTCTCTGAGTGAAGAAGTTTCTCCTCACCTCGGTCCTAAATGGCTTACCCCTTATCCTTAGACTGTGACCCCTGGTTCTGGACTTCCCCAACATCAGGAACATTCTTTCTGCATCTAACCTGTCCAATCCAGTCTGAATTTTATATGTTTCTATGAGATCCCCTCTCATTCTTTCAAATTCCATTGAATATAAGCCTAGTCGATCCAATCTTTCTTGATATGTCATTCCTGTTATTCCGGGAATCAGTCTGGTGAGCCTTCGTTGCACTCCCTCAATAGCAAGAATGTCCTTCCTCAGATTTGTAGATCAAAATTGTACACAATATTCAAGGCCCTGTATAACCGCAGTAAGACTTCCCTGTTCCTATACTCAAATCCCCTAACTATGAAGCCCAACCTGCCATTTGCCTTCTTCACCGCCTGCTGTATCTGCATGCCAACATTCAATGACTGATGTACCATGACACCCAGGTCTCGTTGCACCTCCCCTTTTCCTAATCTGTCACCATTCAGATAATAATCTGCCTTCCTGCTTTTACCACCAAAGCGGATAACATCACATTTGTCTACATTATACTGCATCTGCCATGTATTTGCCCACTCGTCTAACCTGTCCAAGTCACCCCGCAGCCTCTTAGCATCCTCCTCACAGCTCACACTGCCACCCAGCTTAGTGTCATCTGCAAACTTGGAGATATTACATTCAATTCCTTCGTATAAATCATTAATGTATATTGTAAATAGCTGGGGTCCCAGCACTGAACCTTGCGCTACCCCACTAGTCACTGCCTGCCATTCTGAAAAGGACCTTTTTATTCCTACTCTTTGCTTCCTGTCTGTCAACCAGTTCTCTATCCACGTCAGTACATTACCAATATCATGTTCTTTAATTTTGCACACTGATCTCTTATGTGGGACCTTGTCAAAAGCCTTTTGAAAGTCTAAATACACCACATCCACTGGTTCCCCCTTGTTCACTCTACTAGTTACATCCTCAAAAAATTCCAGAAGATTTGTCAAGCATGATTTCCCTTTCATAAATCCATGCTGACTTGCGCTACTGTTACATCTTTAATAATTGATTCCAACATTTTCCCCACCACTGATGTCAGGCTGACCGGTCTATAATTCCCTATTTTCTCTCTCCCTCCTTTTTTAAAACGTGAGGTTACTTTATCTACCCTCCAGTCCAAAGAAACTGATCCAGAGTCTATAGAATGTTGGAAAATGACCACCAATGCATTCACTATTTCTAGGGCCACTTCCTTAAGTACTCTGGGATGCAGATTATCAGACCCTGGGGATTTATCGGCCTTCAATCCCATCAATTTCCTTAACACAATTTGCTGCCTAATAAGGATTTCCTTTAGTTCCTCCTTCTCGCTAGACCCTCGGTCTCCTAGTATTTCCAGAAGGTTATTTGTGTCTTTCTTAGTGAAGACAGAACCAAAGTATTTGTTCAATTGGTCTGCCATTTTTTTGTTCCCCATTATAAATTCACCTGATTCTGACTATAAGGGACCTACATTTGTCTTCATGAATCTTTTACTCTTCACGTATCTGTAGAAGCTTTTGCAGTCATTTTTTTATGTTCCCGGCAAGCTTCCTCTCATACTCTATTTTCCCCCTCCTAATTAAACCCTTTTTCCTCCTCTGCTGAATTCTACATTTCTCCCAGTCCTCAGGTTTGCTGCTTTTTTTTAGCCAATCTATATGCCTCTTCCTTGGATTTAACACTATCCCTAATTTCCCTTGTAAGCCACAGTTGAGCCACCTTCCCTGTTTTATTTTTACGCCAGACAGGGATGTACAATTGTTGAAGTTCATCCATGTCTGCCATTGCCTATCCACCGTCAACCCTTTAAGTATCATTCGCCAGTTTATCCTAGCGAATTAAAGTGTCATACCATCGAAGTTACCTTTCTTTAAGTTCAGGACTCTAGTCTCTGAATTAACTGTGGCACTCTCCATCTTAATGAAGAATTCTACAATATTATGGTCACTCTTCCCCAAGGAGCCTCGCACAACAAGATTGCTAATTAATCCTCTCTCATTACACAATACCCAGACTAGGATGGCCAGCTCTCTAGTTGGTTGCTCGACATATTGGTCTAGAAAACCATCGCTTATACACTCCAGGAAATCCTCCTCCACCGTATTGCTACCAGTTTGGTTAGCCCCATCTATATGTAGATTAAAGTCACCCATGATAACTGCTGTACCTTTATTGCACGCATCCCTAATTTCCTGTTTGATGCCATCCCCAACCTCACTACTACTATTTGGTGGTCTGTACACAACTCCCACTAGCGTTTTCTGCCATTTGATGTTCTGCAGCTCCACCCATACAGATTCCACCTCATCCACGCTAATGTTCTTCCTTGCTATTGCATTAATCTCCTCTTTAACCAGCAACACTACCCCACCTCCTTTTCCTTTCAGTCTATCTTTCCTGAATATTGAATACCCTTGGATGTTGAGTTCCCAACCTTGGTCACCCTGGAGCTATGTCTCTGTGATCCCAATTACATCATATCCGTTAACAGCTATCTGTTGTAGCAGGCAAAAGAGCAGACCGATAGGTGGTCAGAACAATACTGAAGGTAGTGAACAAATCAGTATTAGGAGGGTCTAAGGAATTGCCTACGTATGTAACACTTGTTTATGTAGGTATAACACACTTATAACGCATTAAAACTGTATGGTTAACCTTAGTAACACTTAAACAGCTGAAGTCAGCAGATGCAAATTTTGATTAGAACTCTCTGACGAAGAGATAAGAAAGCGAATATTTTGGGAACAGTTATTTCTGGCGACATACAGACTATGGCAAAGTGCAAATGGGAGATGGATAATTGCATATATCACTCAGAGCCAGTCTGACAAGAGTCGACAAATCAATGTAACACCGCTGATAGCAATAGACCTATCGATGATTTTGTTGGAGGGTAGCTCCTCTCCAAAACCTGTGTAAATTATACTCAAAAACTCTTGTATTTTGAAGGTTCCATGATTGAACCTTCCCTTGCATTGCTCGAAGTCAAGCCGGTTGAACCTAAGGTTTGTTTGTTTAATTCCGTGGTAGTTATACGGAGGGCGAAGGGTGAGTTGTCGATTATCTATATCAGGTAATCCACCCTAAGGAAGAGAAGCCTTCCTTTTACTCCAACAGAAGGGCAGGTGTCGACTTCCTCTATCAGGTAGTCCGCCTCGAGGGAGAGAAGCCTTCCTTTTACCCCTTTTAAAGATATAGCCCATCCATTCCTTACGCTCATTCCATCACTCACTCAGCCTTCTCTTCTTTCCCTACTTGCAGGGAAAGAGAGCCCACAATAAGAGAGAACCAGAGGTGGCCCTCCATCATTGGCCACCTTAACAGCAGTGGAGGTGACTGCCTTGGAAGTGTCAGGAGTCGCAGAGCAGCTGGAGGAGGGAGATGGAGAGAGTGGGACATCTCAGCAACCTAATGACAGAATTACATTTCATACAGCCACATAGCATACAGCAGTCACTCATATGGGGACTGGTGTCAGCTCCCAGTGAATGTTCATCATGTGCATCATGGTATCTGTACCCATTCTTGATTTGACACATCTAATTCATCTCTTTACTCTCCCACAGCTCCATCAAGAATCCCGCACCACGCCCCCCCCTCCACCACCACTGTCCTGGAGGAAATGGAAGATGACTCCTCAGAGGAGCCTCTGAGGGTGCACCATCACCTGACATAAATGCACCCAGCACCAGCACAGATATACACACCTCGGTGCATGCAACATGCGATAGAATAGTATTGTCACCTGGTGTCTCACAACTCACAAGTGAGCAAGAGCAGCTGGTGGAGACAGGGACAGCAGTGGAGACTCCTCGCCAGAGCGCACAGGACGCTTCCAGCTCTGCTCAGCTGCATGCAGACGCTGAGCCTCAGAGCCATCCAGAAAGAAGGCAGCAAGAAGTGCAGGAGCCTCTGACGGGTTTTGCGACCACTATGTCTGCAAATGTGCAGAGAATGGAGGAGTCCATCTCCAACATGAGCATCACCGTGCTGCAGGCGATGGTGAATCAAGAATCTTTCATGGATAGAATGGCCAGCTGCATGGAGCAGGTAATGCGCCACTCACAGAAGCACATGGTCTCTATGGAGAATAAATAGAAGCGGCTCATAGACGTCCTCTCTAGGAGGGATGTGAACATAGACGTGGGTCCTCATGGCCCCAGAGCTGCACAGCAAGGTGTTCTCCAGGGATGTGAACATAGACGTGGGTCCTCATGGCCCCAGAGCTGCACAGCAAGGTGTTCTCCAACTCCTTGCTCGCAGGGATGTGCAGGTGGCCCACGAGAGGGATGATGGTGAGAGGGGACATGGAAGTGAGGGTTCCTCTCAAAGCTCTCACACTTCTCCCCGGTTGATCCCCTCAGTCAGAGCCCCAGATGGCTCCTCGGATCGCGATGGCCAAGTCTGCTCTGCATAGTCACAGAAGGAGCAGAATTTGTCGGGGCCATCACAGGCTCCAAAACCCAGATGATATCCACCAAAAGTGTCTATGCCGTCGCAGCAGGGAAGTGAGCAGGCTGCCTCTACCTCTGCTGAAGCCATAGGGGTAGCACCTTATAGAAGCACGTGTAAGAGAAAGATGAAGCAAAGTAGATTCACAAGGGTAGCCACTGCAATGTCACAGATAAAAGTATTTATTTTCACCACTTTCCGGTCATGGACAAATTTGTGTGCAACTTTGGAAATAGCTTAGTGAGTTGGAGTGAATAGTGAGACATAACGTTACCTCCAGCAATGGTGGGCAGTGTGAAAGGGATGGCTTGGTCATTGTTGGGATGCTTTATGCTGTTGCTGTGGGGTGGTGTGAACCTGGCGCATCATGTGGCAGCCAATAAATGCAATGCATGAAGTGAAGTAAATCTGGGCATGATTAGGATATCCCTGGCCTCCTGGGGAACAATCTGCTCAGGTGTTGGTGGGCTCCTCCTACTTCTCCTTCTCATCTTCCAGTTGATGTTCCTCCTGCTCCTGCTCTTGCTCCTCCTCCTCTGAAGACGCTGTGCACTCAAAGCCTAGCAGTTCATGCAGTGTTAATCCTCACGACTGCGCTAAGTTTTGCAGTGCGCCATAGAGCATGATGATTCTGGAGATCCAGGCTGGTCCAAGCAGACAGCTGGAAAGTCAGTTTGGAGAAGCGAAGAGCTGAGGAAGGGTGGACTGGCGCAGGATGAAAGAGTCATGGCAGCTGCCAGGGAATTTGGTGCACACATGCATGCTGATCTTACTATGGGTGCAGATGAGCTGCACATTGAGCCCTCGTGATTGACTCCTGGGTTATGATGGGGTGCCCTGAGGGCCACATGTGTGCAGTCGATGATGCCCTGCACGCGTGGGAAGCCAGTCAGAGCGCACATCCCAGTGCCCACTCAGTAACACTGGCTTCATCAGTGACTAAGTTTACATAATTGGCTGACTTGTCAAACAGGTCACCGGTGACCTGTGTGATGCATCTGTGGGCGGCCGACTGCGAGATGCAGCGATGATGGAGTGAGCCTGCGGCGAAGAAGTTGAAGTCGCTGGTGACTTTGCGAGCCAATGGTAAGGTTTCTCCAGTTGTTCCGCAGGGCTGCAGGTCTTGCTCCAGCAAGCTGCACAAATTTGCGTTGACCTGGCATGATAGCTTGAGCCTCCTTTGGCACGGCTGCTCCGTCATGTTGAGGAAGTTCATCCTCTGCCTGTACACCCTGTGTTGGGGGTATCACCTCCAGTACAGTGCAGCCTTTTGCTGATGCCTTCTGTTCTGTGCAGCATCAGGTGGTTGATGTGATGTTGTTGGTCCTGCCAATGTGCCTGTTGCTGCTGGTGTTGGGTTCATCATGGTCCGAATCGGAGGACCAAGGTGAGACAGTATAAATGGCACCCAAGTTGATGGAATAGATGGCAGGTCAAGTAGAGATGACAGAAGCAATCTGTCAATGGTATGATAGGTTCTACAAGTGAGGTAACATTGGATCCCGAATTTGCTGCAATCATTTGCAACCTCTAGAGAGCTAAATCTGTGCTGACAAGGCACACAGTAACAGCATCTGCTTTAGGAAAGTGACTATGCTGTGCACTAATGAGATGCATCACTGGCCAGTAAACATCCGCCTCAGGTTCACAGACGTGGTTCCCGAGCTGCGTGGTTCCTGTGCTTATTCAGGGAAATTTGAAAATTAGAGTTAAAAAGACACTTAAGGTCAGACAAGTATCTCATAATGATCTAAATTAGCTCAGCCGACTCGGCCATTCGGCCGCTGCCACGCTGGCAAACACGCCTGAGGGAAAGGCGCATGGGGGCCAGATGATGGCGAGTTCCCAACCTGCTCCAAGGTTTTTCATATTTCCTTCCCAACCCGCCTCCAATCACGGCCACACAGACCCCAGAAAACGCCAGCCTTAGAGGCCATGATGGATATACTGTAGTTTGTAAGAGTCCAGAAGTAAAGATATTACAGCGATTTGCATTTATATAGTCTTTTATGACATCTCCAAGAAACATCTCAAAGCCCTTCACATACAATGAATTACATTTGAAGTACAATGTGATGAAGGCAAACATAACATCCACTTTGCACACAGCAGAATCCCACAAACAGCAATGACCAGTTAATCTCTTTCTGGTTATTATAGTTCAGAGAAGAATGTTGTCCATCACAACTCTCTGCTTTTCTGCAAATAGTGCTATTTTAGTGCTCAATAGTGCACTGGCAGTCCAGCCAAAGAGGAGCTCAAAGCCAAGTCCTAATTATTATTGTTGAGCCAGGAGCACCAGGTGTGACCCTCTGTCCTCTGTTGTCGCACTGGGTCTCTATCCCTTCTGAGAACCGACCCTCCAAAACCTAACTGGAGGCCAGTTGAGCTATTGAAGCAGGCCTGGAGACAGCAGGCTGCCCCAGGGCACTTAATTTCCGCCTGCAGCCCTATGTTAATGAGGCTCGGCTCTCAAAGTGGATTGGACCTCCCATCAGTATTATCAGACATCCAGCCAACTTGCTCTGCCCACCAGCCATCCGAATACCTTACAGAGAGAACATCTGTTTCAAGGAGTTAAAAACCTCAGAATCATGTTCCCAACCTAATTTGATGCATAGAATTATATGGATTTTCACACCACAGAAACAGGCCATTCGACCCAATGGGTTTATTCTCCACACAGGCCTTCCCCCACCTTTCTTTTTCTTACCTTATCAACATATCCTTCTATTCCTTTCTCTCTCATGTACTTATCTTGCTTCCCTTTGAATGCATCTGTGCTCCACACCTCACCCACTCCAAGGGCTCAATTTTCTCCAGTTATCTGTGCCGTTTTTTGGGCGTGCGCCGCTTTTTTTAGCGTAAATTAAAATATCCAAGTTTCACCAAAGTTTCTGCACCAGTTAGGTACGATTTTTTTAGGTTAGTATTTTTTTGCGTAACCTGATGTTTGCGCAAGTTTTTCACATTTAAGCCGAGTCCCTGTGTCTGGGCGAGAGAGCGATTCTGCCGGCCGAACCTCGAGCCCGGTGAGGAGACGTTCAGTCGGTGGTGGGGTGTTTCTTTGAAAAAAATCAAAAATTAAAGAATTGCATTAGACTTCGTTGGCCCAAATATCTTCATTGAATGCCTAGCTTCCCGTTCTAAGCAAGCCTATTGTGCATGTGGTCCAAGCTATGGCATCACCCTTAGGGAGAGAGAGAGAGAAAAAAGAATGTTTGAATACTTTATCCTGCTGTTCTGAGCTTCTTACAAAGTTACTATTAAATTATGGGTCAATATTGACAATGCCATACTTCGTGCAAGCCTTCTGCATGATGGTGCTCCGGAGGAAATGATTGATTAGACATCAGCACATGAGGAACCTCAGAGCACGTAGGGTGATGGGCATGAGGTCTTACCAAATTGGGTATATCGAGACAGGTGTTCATACCTGCACCTGAGTGATGCAGACTGTGTGAGAAGGCTGTGTTTCCGCAAAGAAGTTGTAACTGAGATCTGTGAGTTAATAAAAGAAGACTTGCACCCTAGAAGCATCAGTAGGACTGCTTTGTCAGTTGAAGTAAAGGTTACAGCTGCACTTTCATTTTATGCACCTGGATCATTCCAAATCACAACTGGGGATGTGTACGCCATTTCTCAACATGCAACACATATCTGCATTCGGCAGGTGACTGCTGCACTATATGCCCGGAGGAATGATTACATAAAGTTCCCCATGACCGCCCAGGCAATGCATGACAGGGCTATGGGCTCCTCCAGGATTGCTGGCTTCCCAGAAATACAGGACTGCATTGATCGTACCCACATCACCTTGCGAGTACCTTTGGAGGATTCTGAGATGTACAGGAACAGAAAAGACTTCCACTCCGTGAATGTGCAGCTCGTCTGCGAAGACATGAATCGCATCGTGGCAGTTGATGCAAGATACCCTGGGAGCATTCATCCTACGTGAGAGCGCTATATCTGCCATGTTTCAGCAGCAGCCAGAAGGGCACAAACTCACCACCTGGCTCATGATATCCCAACCCGTGACCCGGACAGAAGCAGACCGGGAATACAACAAGTCACGCATTGCAACGCGCAGGATAATAGAGAGGACCATTGGCATCTTGAAGCAGCTTTTCCGATGCCTGGACCATTCTGGAGGCTACTTGCAATACTCCCCTGAGATTGTCAGTTAGTTCACTGTTGTGTGCTGCATGCTGTACAACTAAGCCATCATGAGGCAGCAACAGCTGGTAGTAGAGGCAAGAGTGGTTGATGATAAGGAGGAAGATGTAGATAACGAGGTGGAGGAGGATGAGGAAGCCATTCAACTACCTGAGCACGACACGGCAGCGGAGGAGGGCGGGCCGTCATACCCCTTTAATGATTGCTCGAGCCTTGTGCCAGCAGCTCATCCGTGAATGCTTTGCTGCCTGAAGGCTTAGTGGCAATTATTCCAAATGGACCATGTTTACTGTTTGGACCTGTTCTGTAATGTTGTGTGTGTTAATGGAATAAATAATGGAAATGATTCTTCTTTACTTCAAAAAGTTGTGTTAATAATGAAACAAATAATGTAAATGATTCAGTTATAATTTAAAATATATTTTATTAAAAAGTTTAACACTTGTTTGTACTTAACTTAACTTTAATAAAAATATTCTTGTATCAAACTCTAAAGTTTTCAGTTAAGATCACTTACAAACTTTAAGATCACTTACAAACTTTTAAACTTGTAAATTTACATCACTTATAAAAAACTTTTAATTTGAGAACAGTTACAACAGTCACAACAATAATAATAACAGCAGCAGCAAAGAAAGGCTGCACCCATCGCTCCTCCACCTTATTCTAAGACCACCCACTGCCCTTGGTCTTGGTGACTCCACCCCTGCCCGCAGGCGGCAGCGCAACGTTTGTCGGGTTGGTACCAAGCTTATTCTTTCGAGCATCCCGAGCAATGCGCACTTCTTGTTGGGGGGTGTGGGCAGGCGATAATGTGGAAGGCCCGGCTTGGGCCTCTTCAGAGGCTGGTCTGGGATTGGAATGGGAGTGGCAGTCTACTCCGTCAATGGCCGTGAGGTCTGGGCGTGTTCCCTTATTGCAGCAGCTACCTCCAACATTCCCTCCCTCATGTGCCCTGACAGTGTCTGAACTACCTGCAATATTCCCTCCCTCATGTTCACCAACAGTGTGTCAGCTGCCTGCGAGATTTCCTCTCTCATGTCCCCAGACAGTTTTCCCATTTCTCATGAGAGTGCTGTTACTTCACCCAAAAGTCGCAATACCTCATCACCCACTCCACTAATGGTGTCCAGGAGTGGTCGGGTAAGGTTAATACTCTCTGCACTCATTGTTATCATCTGAACCACATTTGTTAGATCCTGCACCTCAGAAGAGCACTGACGAGTTCTCCTTCCCCTCCTCACCCTGGGTGTGGCTCGCTGCATCCCACTGGGACCCACAGCCTCAGATGGTGGGGCCCAGGGTGTGGCTCACTGCATCCCCCTGGGACCCACAGCCTCAGACTGTGTGAAACCATGGAATGTCCCAACACTCGGACCACTCAGGAAAGGAGCTGGCACCTCAATGGGTGGAACCTGCACCTCCTCCAGAGTGAGTACAACAGTGGGGACTTCATCCTCCCCCTCACCCTGCCCCTCCCCTTCTCCCTCACCCCCATGCTCTTGGTATGGAAGGTGGGATTGGAAGATGTTTTCCTCTTCAGGCTCGTCCACATCTGAATCTTCTTCTGCATTGGCTTCAGCCTTGTCAGGGTTGGTCTCAAGTTCTGCAAAATATAACAGAACACAGACAAATGGTTAGCAGCAGAGGAGGGGGCAGGGTGGGTGACATGAGTAGGCTCACACAGCGCAGGCAGCAGGCTGATTTGAAAGACCACGATGAATGATAGCATATTGCATCAACCGAAGCGTAGCTGACTGAGACATCCCCAGGAACCGAAGCATGGCTAGCCCGCGCAGTACTTAACATTTAGCAAAGCCAGACTGGAATTTGCAGGACTTACCCTCTCCCTCGAGTGTGGGCCCAGCTTGTGCAGTGGTGGTTGCTTTTCTCCAGGCAGGACCCATCCAAGCAGTGACCCTGTCTTCCAAGGGTGTCAGTGGATGCAGATTTGCTGGGCCTCCTCCTGTTTGAGTTCTTTCCCTTTTGTTGTGTGCCACCTTCCTCTGCAAAGATGAAAATATAACTTTTTAGAGAGGGTGTCTTTCTTCTGGGTGGGACATACAGATGGTCACATTTACAATTGCAATTCTATTTAATAAATGAAAATATTACTTACACTAACTACTTGAACAAGGTCCTGCCACTTTTGCACTGGCCTCCAGACATCGGGGTGGTCACCATTGCACAGTAATCTTCTGCAAGTTGGTTCCAGCGTTTCTTCATTTCTTTTGGTGAAACTTTTATGTGACTTCTGCTGGTGTCCAGCTCATGCCATCTGGCCTCAATTACAGTAAATAGTGTCTCCACTTCCTCGTGTGAGAAATCCTTGGTCCTTGAGTGGCGTTGCATCTTATATTGCAGCTCCGATTTTTCCACTGAGAATTAAAGTTCTCACACATCATTCAAAGTTCTCACACACAACTAGCTCTTTAAAAATAGCTGAATGCAGACTGGGAGGTGTACTGGGCATAGCAGTCATGTAAAAAATGTCATTCTTTTTTTATAGCGCATGAGCAGGGGCGGGATCCTTTTTTTGGTGCAGACATTAGGCTGCGTGCCCCAAAGCTAAAGGACAGGCTGCGCAGCACCAATTTCAAAAATTAGAATGGGGAAACTTTCAAGTTCTTTTTTGGGAGTAGTTGGGGCCAAGAAAAATGGGCGTAATTGTTGAAATACGCCAAAAAACAGCATTGGGAAAAATTGAGCCCATAGTTTCACATTCTACCCACTCTGAGTAAAGAAGTTTCTCTTGAATTCCATCATGGAGTCATTGTTGACCATCCCATATTTCGGCCTCTAGTTTTGGACTCTCCTATAAATGAAAATATCTTCTCTATGTTTGCTCTATCAAACCCCAGTCAGGACATAACTCAGTTTTATTTTTTCTAGAGAAAAGTATCCCAGCCTGTTCAAGTCTTTCCTGATAGTTGTACCCTCTAAGTTCTGCTATCATCCTTGTGAATCTTTTTTGCATATTCTCCAATGCTTCAATATCCTTTGTGTAATATGGAGACCAGCTTAGCTCTGTGCACAGTACTCCAAGTACTGTAAGTACCTCATATGATGTGTGAGCTCTACTACTCTATTTGGTCTCTGAGTAGTTGACTGAAGGGAAGAGTCAAGTCATACACAAGCAACGATATGATTTGTTCAGTTATGTGTCTGACTGACAGCTCCTTTTGAATTCAGCTGACAGTTACTCGAATTTCTAAGCCCCGGGGGTATTTATTTTGCTTGGACTGTTCAAATCAATAATTTGGTCTAGAGCCTTTGTAGAGGTGAGTTTGGGTCAGTTAATTCTCACAGTTGGTATGAATATAACAAAAAACGTTACATTCAATTATAAAATATCTAGCTTAGTATAGGAATTGCAAACAATTAATTTTGGGGGGCATTGAGGAGATTAGCATATTCTAACACCTACTGTAACTGTACACATTCTGTTACTGTTATTTATTTGCATATTCATCGATTGATCAATAAGTCCATGTGCCAGTTAAAGTATAAGCAAGTTCTGATGTTTGTGATATTCTGCTGTTTCCTTGAGATACGGGGAAGATGCTGTCGAGGCAAAATCTAAAGAAAGATTTTCTGGTCATGATCCTGGGAATGCTATCAAACATAATGAGATGTGAGTGCTAATGAAGATGCTCTCGAGCTTAAAGTACAGAAACTAAAATATCTAGAGTAAGAAGGGCAAGAAAGAGCCAAAGATGTAACAAGAGCCTCAATTTAACATCTCATCTGAAGGATGAGAATATTTTTAATGTCTATCTGAGCCACAAGAGCTTGCAGACAGGTCCACAGATTAATATTTGAAAGACAGCATCTTTGACAAAGCAACGCTCCATCAGTATTGCACTGGAGAATCAGTCGCGATCATGTGCTCTGGCCGTGCACTGGCTCTCACAACTTTCTGACTCAGAGATTGCTACCAACAGAGACCAACTTGATAAACAGCATGTAATCCAGCTCATGAAAACATTTGTGGATCTATCAATGTTTTATTTTCATGAGAGGTGTTGAGCACCAAGGTGAAGTAAAGTGATGCCTTGCTTTGCCATGACCAGTCTTGGATTGTGTCATCAAAAGCAGCAAAATAGAATACAAAAGCATCATGATCTGAAGGGAAGTACATATTCCCTGAAAGATTGATAAAATGAGTGCACATATATACTTGAATAGGAGAAATTTGCATAGCTATGGGCAAGGTGCATGGGAGTGGACTAATTGGATAGCTCTTTCTAAGAGCCGGCACACGCATGATGGGCTGAATGATGTGCTGTATGATTCTAGTGTATATCTCGCAAAAAAAAATATTCTTCTTACATCAAACACTAAGGGCCCAAGTTTCCACATGATTTGCGTCTGATTTTTAGGAGCAACTGGTGGAGAACGGACTATCTTAGAAATCGCAATTCTCCACATTTTTTTTTCTGCAGTTCTAGTCAGGTAGAACAGTTCTACTTTGGAACAGAATTTTTTCTTCAAAAGGGGGCGTGTCCGGCCACTGACGCCTGATTTGAAAGTTTCCACAGTGAAAACGTACTCCAAACTAAAGTAGAATGGAGCAAGTGAAGATTTTTGTAGAACTGAAAAAACCTGTTCGACACATTAAAAAATCAGGCGCAGGTTACAAATTAGGCGTCCAGAACGAGGTGGAGGGGGGGAGGGGGGAGGGGAAGGGAAGTCATTACATTCTACAATAAATCCTTATTTATACTTATACAAATATTATACAAATAAATCCAACCTGAATAAACATTTATAAGCAAAGAAAAGATTAAATAAACCATCTTCCTACCTGTGTGAAAGTGCTTCAGGCAGGCCTTTCGGGACCGAAGGCTGAACGGGCCGGCCCGAGACCTCTGGCAGGGCCCGTCCCCAGCACCAGATTTACAGGTAGATGGCGTTGGGTCGGGTCGGGGAGGGGAGGTTCGGTTCGGTTCGGGTCGGGGGGGAGAGAGAGAGAGGAAGAGGGGGGGGGAGAGAGAGGGAGAGGGGGGGGAGAGAGAGGGAGAGGGGGGGGAGAGAGAGAGGGAGGGAAGGGGGGGCGGAGGGAGAGAGAGAGAGGGAGGGAGGGCGGAGGGAGAGAGAGAGAGAGGGGGAGGGAGGGGGGGAGGTCAGGTCGGATCCAGTCCGGGAGCGGGAGTCGGGTCGGGTCCAGTGGTGGGGGGTCGGATCGGGTCCAGTTGGGGAGTCGGGGAGGCGGGGAGCGGGAACAGGAGCGCAGGTCGAGTCGGGTCAGTCGGGGGGGGGGGGGGTGCGGGTGTCGGGTCTGCTCCGGAGGCGGGGGTGGGGAGCGGGTGTCGGGTCTGGTCCGGAGGCGGGGGGGGCGGGGGGGGAGCGAGTGTCGGGTCTGGTCCGGAGGCAGGGGGGGGGGGAGCGGGTGTCGGGTCTGGTCCGGAGGCGGGGGTGGGGAGCGGGTGTCGGGTCTGGTCCGGAGGCGGGGGGGGCGGGGGGGGAGCGGGTGCCGGGTCTGGTCCGGAGGCGGGGGGGGCGGGGAGTGGGTGTCGGGTCTGGTCCGGAGGCGGGGGGGGGGCGGGGGGGGGAGCGGGTGCCGGGTCTGGTCCGGAGGCAGGGGGGCGGGGAGCGGGTGTCGGGTCTGGTCCGGAGGCGGGGGGGGCGGGGAGTGGGTGTCGGGTCTGGTCCGGAGGCAGGGGGGGGGGGAGTGGGTGTCGGGTCTGGTCCGGAGGCGGGGGGGGGGCGGGGGGGGGAGCGGGTGCCGGGTCTGGTCCGGAGGCGGGGGGGGGGCGGGGGGGGAGCGGGTGCCGGGTCTGGTCCGGAGGCGGGGGGGGGCGGGGGGGGAGCGAGTGTCGGGTCTGGTCCGGAGGCAGGGGGGGGGGGAGCGGGTGTCGGGTCTGGTCCGGAGGCGGGGGGGGCGGGGAGTGGGTGTCGGGTCTGGTCCGGAGGCGGGGGGGGCGGGGAGTGGGTGTCGGGTCTGGTCCGGAGGCGGGGGGGGGGCGGGGGGGGGAGCGGGTGCCGGGTCTGGTCCGGAGGCGGGGGGGGGCGGGGGGGGAGCGAGTGTCGGGTCTGGTCCGGAGGCAGGGGGGGGGGGAGCGGGTGTCGGGTCTGGTCCGGAGGCGGGGGGGGCGGGGAGTGGGTGTCGGGTCTGGTCCGGAGGCGGGGGGGGCGGGGAGTGGGTGTCGGGTCTGGTCCGGAGGCGGGGGGGTGGCGGGGGGGGGAGCGGGTGCCGGGTCTGGTCCGGAGGCGGGGGGGGGCGGGGGGGGAGCGAGTGTCGGGTCTGGTCCGGAGGCAGGGGGGGGGGGAGCGGGTGTCGGGTCTGGTCCGGAGGCGGGGGGGGGAGCGGGTGTCGGGTCTGGTCCGGAGGCGGGGGGGGGGCGGGGGGGGAGCGAGTGTCGGGTCTGGTCTGGTCCGGAGGCAGGGGGGAGCGGGGGGGTGCGGGTGTCGGGTCTGGTCCGGAGGCGGGGGGGGGCGGGGGGGTGCGGGTGTCGGGTCTGGTCCGGAGGCAGGGGGGGGGAGCGGGTGTCGGGTCTGGTCCGGAGGCGGGGGGGGGGCGGGGGGGGAGCGGGTGTCGGGTCTGGTCTGGTCCGGAGGCAGGGGGGGGAGCGGGTGTCGGGTCTGGTCCGGAGGCGGGGGGGGGCGGGGGGGGTGCGGGTGTCGGGTCTGGTCCGGAGGCGGGGGGGGGCGGGGGGGGTGCGGGTGTCGGGTCTGGTCCGGAGGCGGGGGGGGGCGGGGGGGGTGCGGGTGTCGGGTCTGGTCCGGAGGCGGGGGGGGGCGGGGGGGGAGCGGGTGTCGGGTCTGGTCCGGAGGCAGGGGGGGTGCGGGGGGCACTTTTTTCAGCGCAGGGAGCTGGCTCCGCCCCCCCCACAGCTCGTGCCGGCTGCGCCGAGGGCCAGAGGACCTGCAGGTGGGTGGAGAATACTGAGGATTTTTTTAGGCGCACTTTGTGGCGCGAAAAACGGGCATCCAGGTCGGGACTGCGCTATTCTAGGCGCGTGTGGAAACTTGGGCCCTAAGGGCCGGATTTTTACCAGGTTTGAGACCGGGTTTTCGCCGCAATTTGACCCTCCGCGGTGAAACCCCAGTCGGCAGGATCCTAGGGTACGTCTTTGCGGCGGCGCTTCGATGTACCGCCAGGGAGAGGTGCGCCGATGTGCAATGATGTAGATTGCATTTGCGTCGTACTTTGGCACTCTCCCAACCCGTATACCGTGCCCAGAATATCAACAGGTCAAACCTGTCAGTGCAGCCCTGCCAGCAGCAGTAAGTATGAAAACCTTCAAAAAAAGTAAATTCAAGTTTTTATTTTTAAATTATTTTTCAGTGATTTAGTAGCTAGGGGTTTTGTGAATGTTTTGTGACTATTT
This sequence comes from Pristiophorus japonicus, assembly GCF_044704955.1. Taxonomy (NCBI): domain Eukaryota; kingdom Metazoa; phylum Chordata; class Chondrichthyes; family Pristiophoridae; genus Pristiophorus; species Pristiophorus japonicus. The sequence continues at coordinate 49,082,051 of NC_091983.1, forward strand.
TTTGAATGTTTTTGGGAATTTTATTTTGTATATTTTATATTTTATAATTTTCCCCCCTCCCAAGACCTCTCCCGCAGTGCTCCCGGCTCCGAACTAAAGTTGCAAAAACTTACAGATTGCGCCGCGAATCGTCGTGCAACGCCTCCTTTACAGAACATTCGGCATAAAATAGTAACACAGCGAAAATGGTAATTTTGTCGTAAAACTATCGTTTTCGCCGAAAACCAAAAATTTAGCTCTAAAAGTGAGTGCATTAGCAAAGGGAAGTAGAAAGCAGGAGATTGGGGCTCAATGGCAGGGGTAGAGTCAGGATATTGGGGTTCAGGGGTTGGAAGATTGAAGTTTGGGGGCAAGGGGAGAAAGCAACGGTTTGGGGCAAAGGTTGACAGGGATTGGGGGTAGGCGAGAGGGTGACTGGGACTGGGGGTAGGAGATGGAGCTTGGGGAGGAAGGGAATGGTTGTCAGGCAATTTCCCCCGTGGGACGCAAAGGGGTCGGCATGAGTCGATAAGGGGTCGTCGTGCACGGCGATGTCGTCTTCACTGTGCGTGCGCCATGCTGGTGCGCTAATCGTGGCGCAAACCAATTTCTGTTGGCGGAGCCACGGGGACAATTCGGTGGGTGGGGGGTTTGTGAGGCTCTAGTCGCTGTGCCCGGGCGAAAACCTTTAGCACCCCATTTGCGCCTCCCGCTAACGGGCCTTTCTGAGCGGGCCAATTTCGGCCCCTAGGAGTCAGCGCAATTAGCTTTGGGTGGGAGGAAGAGGGAGACTAAGGTTGGGTGCCGGGGACCTGAAAAGAGGACTGGAGAATGGGTTGGCGTGAGTGTGGACCCAGCATTTCCGGCAGAGCCAAGAGAAGCAGTAACATGATAAATGGGAGATGTGCTGAGAGAGGAGGAAACGCAAACCAACGATTCTGAGCACGGGGAACTACACACTCTGATTTTACATCACAAGTTCAAATATATGAAGGAGTGAGATACAGGAGGGCCGAGTACAAGCTGGCAGTGGCCCACAATAGTGCTGGGTATTCTGCAGCGAGTGTCTCACCTCCTGGCTCCCCAAAGCCTTTTCACCATCTACAAGGCACACCAGGAGTGTGATGGAATACTCACCACTTGCCTGAATGAGTGCAACTCCAACAACACTCAAGAAGCTTGACACCATCCAGGCCAATGCAGCCCGCTTGATTGGCACCCTATCCACCACCTTAAACATTCACTCCCTCCATCACTGGTGCACCATGGCTGCAGAATGTACCATCTACAAGATGCACTGCAGCAACTTGCCAAGGCTTCTTCGACAGCACCTCCCAAACCTGTGATCTCTACCACCTAGAGGGACAAGGGTAGGAGGTGCATGGGAACACCATCACCTGCAAGTTCCCCTCCAAGTTGCACACTACCCTGATTTGGAAATATATCGCCGTTCTTTCATCGTTACTGGATCAAAATCCTGGAACTCCTTCCTAACAGCACTGTGGGAGTACCTTCACCACGCGAACTGCAGCAGTTTAAGAAGGCGGCTCACCACCACCTTCTCAAGGGCAATTAGGGATGGGCAATAAATGCTGGCCTTGCCAGCGATGCTCACATCCCGGAACGAAAAAAAAACATTCTTCAGCGGTCTCCAGCAGTCCCTATAAGGACCGCTGTTTAGGCCATTGTGGAACTGGTAAAAACTAGTTGGATCTTGTATGATGAGTGCTGCACCTAGTTTTGCAGAAGGGTCCTGAAACACGATCAGGACCCTTCTTTGCATAGTTCACTTGATCTAACAGTCAAAAAACTCCAAAAGTACTGAGGGTCAATGTGCTTTTGTACAAAAGAGATTTAATATGCCACCACACAGATTAGGTACAAGACCTCATGCCCAGGAATTGGCATACATTGTGCCCATTTTACACCCACAAAACAGTCATACAATTTGTATCCAATGTGTCCCAATAATTTCTGCTGAATGTGCCATGAAACAGGACTAAGCCCACCATGTAAATTGAGTTTGACACACCTGCTCTAGAATGAAGAGAAGTGAGACTTTCTGTTGGTTACTGCATGGAATCTAAATACAGTGTATTTCAAACAAGCTATAAAAAGTTTCATGAGACCTTCTACCAGCCATTGATTTAAATGCTTAAAGAGTGCAGATTGTCATGTATGTAACCTTCATGTAACAACACTGCAATACTGTATATACTTGAGAAATGCACACCTTGACCACAGGGGGTGAACTTGTGGGAGACACTCCTCACCTGGTCATCCAGGTATATAAAGGGAGGTCCCACATAGGGGCATCACTTCCTGGTCCTGTGAATAAAGGTGCAGGTCACAGAGTGACCTTGTCCATAGAATGTGCCTCGTGTGGATTTGTGGTATTGTGTAAGGACTTTACAGTGGCAACGAGAAACGGGAATCAACGACCCACGAGAATGGCCACCGGTAGCACAGAGGAATGGTACTGTGTTGGTGAGGACTGGGGCGATTTCATTGAGAGGCTCCAGCAGAGCTTTCACACGAAGGACTGGCTGGGAGATGCAGCGGCCGACAAGCGAAGGGCTCATCGACTGACCAGCTGTGGATCTAAGACTTATGCGCTCATGAAAGACCTGCTAGCACCCGAGAAGCCGGCGGACAAAACCTTTGAAGAGCTCAGCAAGCTAATCAGTGAGCACCTAAAACCATGGAGCAGCATACACATGGCCCGACACAGATTCTATACCCATCGACGTCGGGAAGGACAGAGCATACCGGACTTCGTTGCGGACTTCCGCCGCTTGGCCAGCCTCTGTAAGTTCACAGGCGCCTGCAGAGGGGAGATGCTAAGGGATTTCTTTATTGAGGGCATTGGTCATGCCGGAATTTTCAGAAAGTTAATTGAGACCAAGGACTTGACCTTGGAAGCGGCGGCGTTGCTGGCTCAGACTTTTATGGCGGGGGAGGAGGAAACCAAGATAATATACGAGCGCAACTCTGACTCCAATGTGGCAATGGATCAGGGGATCAATATCATAAATGTGACTCAGCCCAGCAGGCAGGCAAGGGCAGTTCGACACACCCCAGGCAGCAATAGACCCAAGAGTAAGTCTCCAACAGAGACAATGGCAGGCTGAACGGACATTTACGCCATCCCAGTGGGCAATGCAGTCTGCGATGGGGCCATTGACACCCATTAACAGGGTGCTCAAGAGCAGTCAAAGGGACAATCAGCGAGAAATGCCTTGTAACAGCTCTTTTGTTCACAACAATGGGAATCTCAGTTCATGCTGGAGGTGTGGGGGCGGACATGCTGCTCGGACTTGCAGGTTTCAACAGTTCGCCTGCAGAAATTGTAACCTCACTGGCCATTGAGCCAGAATGTGCAGGAAGCCTGCGACCAGGCTAATTTATGAGGCGGATGGACCAGAAGAGGGGTCTGCAAGGCAGGATGAAGCGTGGGGCAAATCAATGGATGCTGAAGTTCAGCGGGTTCATGTGGCAAACATTCAGAGCTCATATACCAAAACGCCACCTATAATGATGAAGGTCCTATTAAATGGCATCCCGGTATGCATGGAGCTGGACACAGGGGCCAGCCAGTCAATCATGAGCATTCAACAATTCGAAAAGCTATGGCCACTCAAAGCCAGCAGACCCAAACTAGAACGCATTGAGACTCAATTACGGATGTACACCAAATAAATAATTCCAGTGCTAGGCAGTGCAATGCTGGCTGTCACACACAATGGATCAGTGAACCGGCTGCCGCTCTGGATTGTCCCGGACAATGGTCCCGCACTGTTGGGGAGGAGCTGGTTAGCTGAGATGAAGTGGAAATGGGGGGATGTGCACGCAGTGTCATCTGTGGAGCGAAGTTCATGCTCACAGGTCCTACAGCAATTTTGAGTTACTATTCCAACCTGGAGTCGGGACGTTCAAAGGTACCAAAGTAGTGAGTCGCATCACCCCGGACGCCAGACCAGTGCACCATAAAGCCAGAGCTGTGCCGTATGTGATGCGGGAGAAAATTGAAAGTGAATTGGACCATTTGCTGAGAGAGGGCATCATCTCGCCCGTTGAATTCAGCGACTGGGCGAGCCCCATTGTTCCCGTCCTAAAAGCGGATGGCTCAGTCAGGATCTGTGGCGACTACAAGGCCACTATCAACCGGGTGTCCATAGAAGACCAATACTCGCTCCCGAGAGCGGAGGATCTTTTTGCCACGCTGGCAGGCGGCAAGCTGTTCACCAAGTTGGACCTCACTTGAGCTTACATGTCCCAAGAACTGGCCGACGAATCCAAACTACTGACCACAATCATCACGCACAAGGGACTGTTTGTTTACAACAGGTATTCGATCAGCGGCCGCGATCTTTTAAAGAAACATGGAAAGCCTGCTCAAATCCATTCCTGGAACAATCGTATTCCAGGACAATATCTTCATCACGGGTCAGGACACCGAGGGACACCTCCACAACCTGGAAGAGGTGCTATGCTGACTGGACCGGGCAGGCCTGCGACTCAAGAAGCCTAAGTGTGTGTTTTTGGCTCCCGAATTTGAGCTTCTGGCAGGAGGGTTGCTGCAGACGGGATTCGGCCTACCGAACCCAAAACAGAGGCGATTCGACGAGCACCCAGGCCCTGCAACACATCGGAATTGCGTTCATTTCTGGGACTCTTGAACTATTTTGGGAACTTTCTGCCGAACTTAAACACATTGTTGGAGCTGCTGCATGTGCTCCTGCGTAAGGGTTGCGATTGGTTTTGGGGGACTGTCAAGAACGGGCTTTCAATCGGGCGGGTAACCTATTCTGTTCAAATAAGTTGTTGACCCTGTACAACCCCTGTAAGAAATTGGTTCTGACATGTGATACATCGTCCTATGGGATTGAGTGCGTGTTGCAGCAGTGCAATGCTGAGGGGCAACTACAACCTGTGGCTTATGCCTCCAGGTCGCTCTCTCAAGCAGAACGTGGATATGGGATGGTTGAGAAGGAAGCACTCACATGTGTCTATGGGGTGAAAAAAATGCACCTGTACCTTTTTGGCAGGAGGTTCGAATTAGAAATGGACCACAAGCCGTTAATATCCCTGTTGTCAGACAGCAAGGCTGGCAATGCCAATACGTCAGCTCGCATACATTCGGCACCGGCCGGGCACTGAAAATTGCGCTGACGCGCTCAGGAGGCTTCCACTGGCCATCACCGAGGGGGCAGTGGAGCAAAGCGCTGAGATGGTCATGGCCGTTGATGCCTTTGACAGCGCAGGCTCCCCCATCACAGCCCGCCAGATCAAAATCTGGACAAACAGAGATCCCCTCCTATCTTTGATTAAGAAATGTGTCCTGACTGGGGATTGGGCGCCCGCACACGGAGCATGCCCTGAGGAGGTCAGACCATTTCACAGGCGGATGGATGAGCTCTCCTTCCAAACCGGCTGCCTACTATGGGGCAGCCGGGTAGTCATGTCCCAGAGGGGAAGGGAAGCTTTCATCAGGCAACTCCACAACGAGCACCCAGGCATCGTGCTGATGAAGGCCATTGTCCGGTCACATGTTTGGTGGCTAGGAATTGATTCAGACCTGGAACACTGTGTTCGCAGGTGCACGACGTGTGCCCAGCTGGGAAATGCCCCCAGGGAGGCCCCGTTCAGCCCGTGGCCCTGGCCCACCAGGCCATGGTCACGCATTCACATAGACTACGCGGGCCCGTTCATGGGTAAAATGTTTCTCATCGTGGTTGATGCATACTCGAAATGGATTGACTGCATCATTTTGAATTCGTGCATGACATCCACCACTGGAGAGTTTACGTGCGGTCTTTGCGACCCATGGTTTGCCGGACATCCTTGTTAGCGATAATGGCCCATGTTTCACTAGCTACGAATTCATGTTGGGTAATGGCATCAACCATGTCAGGACAGCACCGTGTGTGGAGGTGCGTGGAGAGGCGTGAGTTCCGGGGTTGGTGAGAGGCCTATAAAGGCCCAACGCGGCAGCAGTCGGGAGCAGCGTCAGAGGTGCGTGGAGAGGCCGACCTGTGCAGCTACAGGGAGAAGGCAAAAAAGAAGTAGAAAGAAACAGAAAGGTGACGTCACAGCCAAGGGGGTAAGTGATTGGCTGGTGATTGCTAAGTAGTTTTTCTTTTTTCTCTTCTACAACAGTGAGTAAACTTTAGCATTGTTGGTGCTTATCAAAGGGTTAAGTCATGGCAGGACAGCTCGGTCACGTGTTATGCTCCTCCTGTACTATGTGGGAACTCAGGGACGACACCAGTGTTCCTGACGACTACGTGTGCGGGAAGTGTATCCGCCTCCAGCTCCTGACGGACCGTTTTGCGGAGTTGGAGCTGAGGGTGGATTCATTCTGGAGCATCCACGATGCTGAGAATGACGTGAGTAGCACGTGTAGCGAGTTGGTCGTACCGCAGAGAAAGGGTCCACAGCCAGATAGGGAATGGAAGACCAGCAGGAAGAGCAGTGCAAGGAAGGTAGTGCAGGGGTCCCCTGTGGTCATCCCCCTGCAAAACAGATACACTGCTTTGGGTACTGTTGGGGGGGATGACTCATCAGGGGAGGGCAGCAGCAGCCAAGTTCATGGCACCATGGCTGGCTCTGTTGCACAGGAGGGCAGGAAAAAGAGTGGGAGAGCGATAGTGATAGGGGATTCAATTGTAAGGGGAATAGATAGGCGTTTCTGCAGCCGCAACCGAGACTCCAGGATGGTATGTTGCCTCCCTGGTGCAAGGGTCAAGGATGTCTCTAAGCGAGTGCAGGACATTCTAAAAAGGGAGGGAGAACAGCCAGTTGTCGTGGTGCACATTGGTACCAACGACATAGGTAAAAAAAGGGATGAGGTCCTACGAAACGAATTTAAGGAGCTAGGAGCTAAATTAAAAAGTAGGACCTCAAAAGTAGTAATCTCGGGATTGCTACTAGTGCCACGTGCTAGTCAGAATAGGAATCGCAGGATAGCGCAGATGAATACGTGGCTTGAGCAGTGGTGCAGCAGGGAGGGATTCAAATTCCTGGGGCATTGGAACCGGTTCTGGAGGAGGTGGGACCAGTACAAACCGGACGGTCTGCACCTGGGCGGGACCGGAACCAATGTCCGAGGGGGAGTGTTTGCGAGTGCTGTTGGGGAGGAGTTAAACTAATATGGCAGGGGGTTGGGAACCAATGCAGGGAGACAGAGGGAAACAAAAAGGAGACAAAAACAAAAGACAGAAAGGAGATGAGGAAAAGTGGAGGGCAGAGAAACCCAAGGCAAAGAACAAAAAGGGCCACTGTACAGCAAAATTCTAAAAGGACAAAGGGTGTTAAAAAAACAAGCCTGAAGGGCAAGTACTTTGGTTCGGTATTCACTAAGGAGGACACAAACAACCTTGCGGATATAAAAGTGGTCAGAGGGTCTAGTAAGGAGGAGGAACTGAGGGAAATCCTTATTCGTCGGGAAATTGTGTTGGGGAAATTGATGGGATTGAAGGCCGATAAATCCCCAGGGCCTGATGGACTGCATCCCAGAGTACTTAAGGAGGTGGCCTTGGAAATAGCGGATGCATTGACAGTCATTTTCCAACATTCCATTGACTCTGGATCAGTTCCTATCGAGTGGAGAGTAGCCAATGTAACCCCACTTTTTAAAAAAGGAGGGAGAGAGAAAACAGGGAATTATAGGCCGGTCAACCTGACATCGGTAGTGGGTAAAATGATGGAATCAATTATTAAGGATGTCATAGCAGCGCATTTGGAAAGAGGTGACATGATAGGTCCAAGTCAGCATGGATTTGTGAAAGGGAAATCATGCTTGACAAATCTTCTGGAATTTTTTGAGGATGTTTCCAGTAGAGTGGACAAGGGAGAACCAGTTGATGTGGTATATTTGGACTTTCAGAAGGCTTTCAACAAGGTCCCACACAAGAGATTAACGTGCAAAGTTAAAGCACATGGGATTGGGGGTAGTGTGCTGACATGGATTGAGAACTGGTTGTCAGACAGGAAGCAAAGAATAGGAGTAAATGGGGACTTTTCAGAATGGCAGGCAGTGACTAGTGGGGTACCGCAAGGTTCTGTGCTGGGGCCCCAGCTGTTTACACTGTACATTAATGATTTAGACGAGGGGATTAAATGTAGTATCTCCAAATTTGCGGATGACACTAAGTTGGGTGGCAGTGTGAGCTGTGAGGAGGATGCTATGAGGCTGCAGAGCGACTTGGATAGGTTAGGTGAGTGGGCAAATGCATGGCAGATGAAGTATAATGTGGATTAATGTGAGGTTATCCACTTTGGTGGTAAAAACAGAGAGACAGACTATTATCTGAATGGTGACAGATTAGGAAAAGGGGAGGTGCAACGAGACCTGGGTGTCATGGTACATCAGTCATTGAAGGTTGGCATGCAGGTACAGCAGGCGGTTAAGAAAGCAAATGGCATGTTGGCCTTCATAGCAAGGGGATTTGAGTACAGGGGCGGGAGATGTTGCTACAGTTGTACAGGGCCTTGGTGAGGCCACACCTGGAGTATTGTGTACAGTTTTGGTCTCCTAACCTGAGGAAGAACATTCTTGCTATTGAGGGAGTGCAGCGAAGGTTCACCAGACTGATTCCCAGGATGGCGGGACTGACCTATCAAGAAAGACTGGATCAATTGGGCTTGTATTCACTGGAGTTCAGAAGAATGAGAGGGGACCTCATAGAAACGTTTAAAATTCTGATGGGTTTAGACAGGTTAGATGCAGGAAGAATGTTCCCAATGTTGGGGAAGTCCAGAACCAGGGGTCACAGTCTAATGATAAGGGGTAAGCCATTTAGGACCGAGTTGAGGAGAAACTTCTTCACCCAGAGAGTGGTGAACCTGTGGAATTCTCTACCACAGAAAGTTGTTGAGGCCAATTCACTAAATATATTCAAAAAGGAGTTAGATGAAGTCCTTACTACTCGGGGGATCAAGGGGTATGGCGAGAAAGCAGGAATGGGGTACTGAAATTGGATGTTCAGCCATGAACTCATTGAATGGCGGTGCAGGCTCGAAGGGCCGAATGGCCTACTCCTGCACCTATTTTCTATGTTTCTATGTTTCTATTAAACAAGGCATGCTCAGGATTCAAGGGCCCTCCCTTCAATGCCGCCTATCGCGCCTCCTCTGGCCTATAGGTGCTGACCACATTCGCTCACGGGGGTCCCGCCCGCGGAGCTCCTTATGAAATGTACACTCAAAACTCGGCTGTCCATCATTCATCCTGTCTTGTCCAACATTGTTGAAGGCAAGCGCCAGTCCCAAAATGAGTACCATGACCGTAATTCAAGGGGGAGATGTATAGAAATTGGTGACCCCGTATTTGTTCTCAATCACACTTTGGGGCCCAAATGGCTTGAAGGTACTGTAATAGATAAAGAGGGGAATAGGGTCATCGTGGTTAAACTTAACAATGGGCAGATATGCCGCAAGCATCTGGACCAAGTAAAAAAAAGGTTCAGCATGAACACTGAGGAACCTGAGGAAAATCATGAGATGGTATTCACACCACCGCCAGTGAACGAGCAACAAGAACATTCAGCAGCATGCACAGTCCCTGCGGTCAGCCCGGACAGGCCGAACTCACCACAGGTGACAGACACGCATACCAAGGCTCAACAACCAGAGCCCCAACTGCGGCGCTCCACGAGGGAGCGCAGACCACCCGAGAGACTTAACCTGTGATCCCAATAAGACGTTGGGCGGGAGGTGATGTCATGTATGTGAACTTCATGTAACAACGCTGCAATACTGAAAATACTTGAGAAATGCACACCTTGACCACACGGGGTGAACTTGTGGGAGACATTCCTCACCTGGTCATCCAGGTATATAAAGGGAGGTCCCACGCAGGGTCATCGCTTCTTGGTCCTGTGAATAAAGGTGCAGGTCACAGAGTGACCTCGTCCATAGAATGTGCCTCATGTGGATTTGTGGTATTGTGTAAGGACTTTACACAGAAGATGCTACCCGCAATCTCTAAACATTTAAGCCTAAAAGTTCTGTGGGGTCTTTCGAGAAATTCAGAACTGCTGCAGGGTGAGACATCCACCCATTGCTCTGGTCTGCCATTGATCTCATACCAAATCCTGGGAAAGGAGTCATTTAAATATTGGTTGGTGGGTTCTTTTTGTGCCACAAAAAAGATTTCCACACTGCTGCATCCTGCTGCTCGGACAGGGAGTACTCAAGGCCTGGATAGGACCTAAGAAACATCAATGGCCATTGTAGCACAATCTCGTGGGGAAGAGTGGAATGCACTTCCATTAATGTATACTCTAAACTGCTGGAAGCTTTGTATATATGTACATAGGAACATAAGAATTAGGAGCAGAAGTAGGCAATACACCCCCTCGAGCCTGCTCCACCATTCAATAAGATCATGGCTGATCTTTGATCTCAACTCCACTTTCCCACCCTATCAGTGCTGGGACCCCAGCTATTTACAATATACATCAATGATTTAGATGAAGGAATTGAGTGTAATATCTCCAAGTTTGCAGATGACACTAAACTGGGTGGCGGTGTGAGCTGTGAGGAGGATGCTAAGAGGCTGCAGGGTGACTTGGACATAGAAACATTTGATTTTTTAAAAACATTATTTCTTATTAATTTTTTTTGATTGATTTATTGGTTGATTTATTGATGTTTTTATCATTTATTATTGATGATGGTTCTTTATTTGTAAAACTGAAGTGTTTAATGTTTGTAAACTTCCCTTTAAACCCCTCCCCCATTCCCTACGCCTGATTTGTAACCTACGCCTGATTTTCTAAAGTGTAGACAAGGTTTTTTCGAGCGTACAAAAATCTTCACTTACTCCATTCTAAGTTAGTTTGGAGTAAGTTTTCACTGCCGAAACTTTGAAAACAGGCGTAAGTGGCCGGACACGCCCCCTTTTGAAAAAAAAATTCTGTTCCAAAGTGAAACTGTTCTAACTGACTAGAACTGCCGAGAATTTGAATTTCTAAGATACTCCATTCTACACCAGTTGCTCCAAAAAATCAGGAGCAACTGAGGCTGAAATTTGGGCCCATAGTTTCTATGTTTCTATGTCCAAGTCACCCTGCAGCCTCTTAGCATCCTCCTCACAGCTCACACCGCCACCCAGTTTAGTGTCATCTGCAAATTTGGAGATATTATACTCAATTCCTTCATCTAAATCATTGATGTATATTGTAAATAGCTGGGGTCCCAGCACTGAGCCCTGCGGCACCCCACTAGTCACTGCCTGCCATTCTGAAAAGGACCCATTTATCACGACTCTGTGCTTCCTGTCTGCCAACCAGTTCTCTATCCACATCAGTACATTACCCCCAATACCATGTGCTTTAATTTTGAACACCAATCTCTTGTGTGGGACCTTGTCAAAAGCCTTTTGAAAGTCAAAATACACCACATCTACTGGTTCTCCCTTGTTCACTCTACTAGTTACATCCTCAAAAAATTCTAGAAGATTTGTCAAGCATGATTTCCCTTTCATAAATCCATGCTGACTTGGACCGATCCTGTCACTGCTTTCCAAATGCGCTGCTATTTCATCTTTAATAATTGATTCCGACATTTTCCCCACTACCGATGTCAGGCTAACCGGTCTATAATTCCCTGTTTTCTCTCTCCCTCGTTTTTTAAAAAGTGATGTTACATGAGCTACCCTCCAGTCCATCTCTGTCTTAAATGGCTGACCCCTTATCCTGAGACTATGCTCCCTCGTTATAGACTCTCCAGTCAGGGGAAACAAGCTCTCAGCATCTACCCTAGTGTAAAGCACTCATGCACAGAGCTCCCTTCTAGCTAGAAGAACTGATGTTTCAGCCACAGCATGGGTACTGCCTAGCCAAAACCTGAACTGTAGCTCAGGCTGATAGCTGCAGCGTAAGAGGACCCTTCGACCATGGTAAATTGAGGGAAATGATCGGTTTTGTTTGTTTTCAGCTCATTCACTGAATAAAGCACCAACATTACAGTCATAAAACTTACAAACGCACGGAGCATTAGTGGAGTATCTGGAGGTCCTCAAAGCTGATCACAGCCCAGATCTCATCCAACATTCACATACACAGCCCATTGGACAAGAGCCAGCAGCCAGTATCCTGCCTGATTTCTGCATCCTCTCTGTAGCCTTTCGACACTGATGCCTGTTCCAATGCTTAACACCTGAACTAACGCCCCAACATCTGTACTATTCCCTCTCTTCCTCCGCACGGCTGTTAAACTCACCATGCCTCATGGGATCATCGCATTCCCTGTAAAAGTAATAAAACACAAATAATATACATTCTGCAACAGAGAAAGGAGGCTACTTTCCTATCTGTGAGTGGTTTGTGCAGATAAAACAAGGGAGCAGAAATAACTTCCTGTTCTGTGCTTTTACATTTTTAGTGCTTTTACTGGTTAGTACAAATGGACTCTTGGGCTTTGTGTTTTTGTATGAAAGAGTCTGTTCACCATTTCCAGCAATCACAGCTAATCACAGACATCTCAGACAGCAGGCCGGGTGAGACTAAGCTCCCATAGAGATTCAGTCAGCCACACAAAGTATTCCACAAGACCCATGGAAAGTATTAGCGGATCTATTCACACAATGGCTCCTGTGGCTGGGAAGGATTTTAAAGTACAATAAGGCAGACATCTGCTGAAAATGAGCATTGTGTCATTGTTACACATAATACAAAATAAAACATCCAATAGCACAAATTGAAATCTCCACCTCATTCCCCTCATGGGAAGATGTAAATAACCAACATAAAATGTTATTTAAAGCTGCCCTTTAGCTTCTTCTCACACAAATAATAAACTGAGCGTTCCTGCCTCTAATGCATTGAACAATCTCTGCATTTTATACCAACAGAGGCCCTGTTGAGTACTGTGAAACTAGGCCTATATTCTCTAGAGTTTAGAAGAATGAGAGGTGATCTCATTGAAACATACAAAATTCTTACAGGGCTTGACAGGGTAGATGTAGGGAGGATGTTTCCCCTAGCTGGACTATCTAGAACCAGGGGTCACAGTCTCAGAATAAGGGGTCGGCCATTTAGGACTGAGATGAGGAGCAATTTCTTCACTCAGAGGGTGGTGAATCATTGGAATTCTCTACCCAGAGGGCTGTGGAGGCTCAGTCATTGAGCATATTCAAGACAGATATCGATAGATTTTTGGATATTAAAGGAATCAAGGAATATGGGGATAGTGCAGGTGAGGAATTGAGGTAAAAGATCAGCCATGATCTTATTGAATGGTGGAGCAGGCTCGAGAGGCCAAATGGCCTACTCCTGCTTCTATTTCTTATGTTCTTATGAAACCTCCCCCTCTTTTGTGAAAGGGTTTATTTAGAGACAGTTGAGGGGAAAAAACAGTTGCCCCCATGAACGAAGGGTTAGTCTGAGGACAGTCTCCCTTGCTCATGTACTTTTTGCTCATATCCTGGACAGAGTGTGCTCCAAAAAATAAATGTATTACTGCAAAGCAATAGATAAAACAACATTATGGCAGGATTTCCTGGGCAAGAGGAATTTGAGGAGAGTTTGCTCGGCCGGGCAGTCAAAAATAATGTGTGGTGTTCCAGGGAGGGCCTCCATTATCACGAAGAATTCGGGCACATCTGGAGATGTAGTTTTGGGTGCAAGGTCCGTAAGGGCAAGAGGATCTGGGGAAAATCTGGCAGCACCATTAAAGGGCTAGATACAGTAAAAGCCCCAGGGGAAAGCCAGATTCCTCTGCCTCATGGAACCTGACACCTTCCCTCCCTGATGACCGATGTCTCCACCTTCTCAGCCATCGCACTTCCTCCCTCCTGACTGCCCCCCCTACCAGCCCGACCAACCCCTTTTAATGGCTTGCCTGAGGGCTTTTGCTGGCATCACGGTGATCTGATCTTCAAGATCTCTTCAGCGGTGAGCTGCTTGGAGATACCCATCTAAAAATAATTCCTGTGGCGTCAGGGGGAGCAGCATTCTGCAATATCCTGATCGTCATGTTGCTGCTCCAACCTCCTCCCAAGTCTTGCCTGAGGGCCACTGCCGGCGAGAGATGCAGTCTGATAGTCAACGATGTAAAATAAATTTACTGCCTGTGAAGGGGCGACATGCATTGGCAGCTCACACAAAAAACTTTTAAGACCCGAGGACCAATTTCGGGCTGGCATCGAGCCTTTGGTTGGGGCACAAGCCGTTGACAAGACTTTGGTTACAGACCCGTAAATGAGCTAAAACCAGTTTCCACCTCAAAGAAGTCAAAGTTTCTATAAACTTGAGCACAACATTTTGAAAATACTTTCACAAAAATGTTTTATATTTTAAACATTGATTTATGCATCAACAACAACTTTCATTTATATAGTCCCATTTGTATCAAGTCCCAATCCAGAGACTTGTCGACATTATCTCAGCTGACACTATCAGAGGGCCTCAGGCTCTCCATGACTACCACTCAGATAACAGCGGAATTCAAATGTAATAAGATGAAATAGTGCTAAAGGTTTTCGTATTTTAAGCGTAAATAAGTTGCAGCCACAACCACTGTACAAATGGGTACCCATTATCTTTTACACGGGTTCATAAAATCCCGTCAGCCGAGGCATTTTCCGCCCACAAAACTGGCAACGCCTCCAAGTCGGAGAGGAAAGTTTCCACCGATTGGGCCTATTCGAGAAGGTTTGTCACATTGCACCCAGATACTGAGGTGCACAGGCACCATAGGCTCGTGGAATCAGCCTTAATCACGTGACTTGCAGTGACAAGCAGTCACTTCAACTCTTTTGGAGCAAAACATAATTAACATTAAATCAAGTACCCCCTAATCTGGGGGACACTCCAGCCACTTTTCAACTGCCCTTTTTAAGCAATCACTTCAACTCTTTTGGGGGGAACAAAATAAACATTAGATCAAGTGCACCCCCCCGCCACCCCCCCTTGATCTGGGGGATACTCCAGACACTTTTAACTGCCCTCTTTTAAGCAGTCACTTCAAGCTGCAGCAAACACTTGAACCAATTAATTTAAAAACCAGTTTACATTCAGTCAATTGATCTGCCCTTTGTACACAACACCTATGACCAGCCGGCAGTCAATGGAAGCCATGGAGATGTGTCCTGCTCTGCTGCATGTGACTGGTTTATTCAAGACAGCAATGACCAGCAGGCAATTGTAACCACAGGCCCTGCTGCTGCAACAGACAAATTGGCACATTTCCTGCTCAGGGGAGTGACTTAAATGTAAAAGTTGTAAAAAGTTTGCAGAGGGAGGGAGAAAGTGTCTTACCTTGTGATCTTTATCATTACTCTGAAGGGAATTTTTATTTCATTGGCCGACATCAGCCCCATGAGCCTCCAACTGGCCTGTTCCGGTCACAAATTGATAATTTTCAATGACATAGCTCGCATGTGCTGATTTATGGAAGATTTTATATTTGGGTTATGCTAATCATAGAATCATAGAAGTTTACAACACAGAAGGAGGCCATTTCGGCCCATCGTGTCTGCACTGGCCAACAAGAGGCTATCCAGCCTAAACCCACTTTCTAGCTCTAGGTCCGTAACCCTGCAGGTTACAGCACTTTAAGTGCACATCCACGTACTTTTTAAATGTGGTGAGGGTTTCTGCCTCTACAACCCTTTCAGGCAGTGAGTTCCAGACTCCTACAACTCTCTGTGTGAAGAAATTTCCCCTCAAATCCCCTCTAAACCTTCGACCAATTACTTTAATTTTATGCCCCCTGGTTGTTGACCTCTCTACTAAGGGAAATAGGCTCTTTTTATCCATTATATCTAAGCCCCTTGTAATTTTATACACCTCAATGAGGTCTCCCCTCAGCTTCCTTTGTTCTAAGGAAGACAAACACAGCCTCTCCAATCTGTCCTAGCTAAAATTCTCTACTCCCAGCAACATCCTCGTAAATCTCTTCTGTACCCTCTCTAGTGCAATCATGTCCTTCCTGTAATGTGGTGACCAGAACTGCATGCAGTGTTTTATGCCTCGGCTAATAAAGGTAAGCATTCCGTATGCCTTCTTAATCAACTTATCCAACTGGCCTGCTACCTTCAGGGATCTGTGGACATGCACTCCCAGATCCCTTTGTTCCTTTACACTTCTCAATGTCCTACCATTTAATGTGTATTCCCTTTTCTTGTTAGCCCTCCCCAAATGCATTACCTCACACTTCTCTGGATTAAATTCCATTTGCCACTGTTCTTCCCACCTGATCAGTTAATTGATATCTTCCTGCAGTCTGCAGTTTTCTTCCTCATTGTCAATCACACAGCCTATTTTTGTATCATTTGCAAACTTCTTAATCTACCCCCTATATTCAAGTCTAGATCATTGATGTATACCACAAAAAGCAAAGGACCTAGTACTGAGCCCTGCAGAACCCCACTGGAAGCATCCTTCCAGTCACAAAAACACCCATCAACTAATACCCTTTGCTTCCTGCCTCTGAGCCAATTTTGGATCCAACTTTCCACTTTGCCCTGGATCCCATGGGTATTTACTTCCGTGACCAATCTGCCATGTGGGATCTTATCGAAAGCCTTGTTAAAGTCCATATACACGACATCATCGACCCTCCTGGTTACCTCCTCGAAAAATTCAATCAAGTTAGTCAGACAACACCTTCCCTTAACAAATCCGTGCTGACTGTCCTTGATTAATCCATGTCTTTCCAAATGCAGATTTATCTTGCCCTTCAGGATTTTTTACAATAACTTTCCCACAACTGAGGTTAGGCTGACTGGCCTGTAATTACTCAGTCTATCCCTTTCTCTCTTCCTAAACAAAGGTACCACATTAGCAGTCCTCCAGTCCTCTGGCACCACACCTGAAGCCAGAAAGGATTGGAAAATGATGATCAAAGCCTCTGCTATTTCCTCTTTTGCTTCGCTTAACAGCCTGGGATACATTTCATCTAGGCCTGGGAACTTGTTGACTTTCAAAGCTGCTAAATCTCTCACTATGTTTATTTCATCTAATATCTCACACTCCTCCTCGATAGCAATGTTTGCATTGCCCATCTCTTTCGTGAAAACAGACGCAAAGTGTTCATTAAGAACCATAACCGCATCTTCCACCTCCGCACACAGATTACTTTCATGGTCTCTAATAGGCCCTACCCTTTCTTTAGTTATCCTCTTGGTCTTAATATATTTATAAAACATTTTTTGGTTTTCCTTGATTTTACTTGCCAAGAATTTTTCATGCTCTCTCTTTGCTTTCCTAATATCTCTTTTGATCTCACCCCTCGACTTTCGATACTTCTCTAGAGATTCTGCCGTATTTAGCCCTCGGTATCTGTCATAAGGTTCCCTTTTTTTTCTTTATCCTACCCTGTATGTCCCTAGGCATCCAGGAGGCTCTAGATTTGTTAGTCCATTTGCATTAATGCATTTGAGCAGAAACTTGAGTGTAACTTCACCTCGGCAAAACCGACGCAGTTTTCACCACATTCTGAGCTCAATTTTCTGATTGTGTCTCTAGTGGAAACTGTCATGTATCTTACATTATTATATATAACTGTATCCTAACATGCTATACATGACTGTAATAAGATATGACCTGTAACCACCAGCATACCTTACCACCAGGGGTGCACTTGCAAGAGACAGGTATATAAGGGCAGGTCTCAGGCAAGTGCAGCATTCCAGAGCTGTGAAATAAAGGTGCAGGTCCAGAGTGACCTTGACTTCACTACATGCCTCGTGTGAATCTGTACTGAGGGGACAGGACTTTACAGAAACTCCATACTGAGATGTTAAACCGAGGCCCTTCCTGCCCTCTCAGGTGACTATAGAAGATCCCATGGCGCTATTTGAAGAAGAACGGGGAGATCTCCCCGGTCTCCTGGTCCAGACTTATCCCTCAACCAACATCACTGAAACAGAGTATCTGGTCATTGTCTCATTACTGTTTGGGAAGCCTTGCTGTGTTCAAATTAACTGCTGTGTTTCTGACATTATTAAAGTGATTACACTTCAAAATTGATTAATTGGCCGTAAAACATTTTGGGACATCCTGTGATCATGAAATGCATTATATAAATACAAGTCTTTCTTTTCGTTATAGTGTTCATTACATATAATAAAACATCAACTTACGTGGCCCGGATTATTAACACTTCATATGCTGTATGTTGAAGTATTTTGGGGGAGAAATTCAGTCGCGCCTCTGTTGCAGCATTAATCCAGGCGGAGCGGTACTTTCAGCGCCTTGACAAAGTTTACACCTCCCGCCCAGAAATACGTCAGAATCGGTTGAAGAGCTGACAGGGACAATGGCGATGAATCAGCCATTGCACACCAGACCTGAGGGTGCGATAACGAAAGTTTAGTCAGTACATTTTGTGCACCCATTGCGCATGAGCAGAACTCCAAATCGGATCCGAGGAAAAGCCGAGTCTTAAATGCATGGCATTGTAATGCATCCAATAAAGTTTTCAGAATCACTTGTTTTCATCCTGTGCTGTTATGTCTGTCCACCACTGCAAACTCAGAGGCTCACACACCGTGCTCTGTGTAAACGTTGCACTGACTGTCACCTCCGAGGGAAGTGCTTCCTCATCCCTTTAAGTAGCCACCAGTTAACGACTCTGCAAGCCTGTACCGACTGTTTTTCCAGATGCTGTTCTTGGTGGCCGGTAAATGAGGCGGCCGCACCTAATTCACCGACCGAGGCGCAAGCGTGGGCGTTGCACCAGGACTGACGTCAGGATCGCACTGATCATCATCAGCCAGGCATTAATGATTTGCACCTCCGGTGAGCCTTGAATGAATTTTTGATCAGGGCGCTAAAAACTGCTCTCCCGGTCGGTAACCTCTTCTGCTCCCATTAACGCTCCCTCTGCCCGCTAACTGAGGCATTAGACAACCGAAAATCCAGCCCGGCATCTTTGACAAAGCAACACTCCATCAGTATTGCACTGGAGAATCAGCCTAGATCATGTGCTCTGGTCATGGAGTACACTCACTCTCACAACATTCTGACTCAGAGATTGCTGCCAAGGGAGACCAACTTGATAAACAGCATGTAATCCAGGTCATGAAAACATTTGTGGATCTATCAATGTTTTATTTTCATGGGAGGTACCGAGCACTAAGGTGAAATAAAGTGATGCCTTGCTTTGCCATGACCAGTCTTTTGGATTGTGTCATCAAAAGCAGCAAAATGGAACATAAAAGCATCATAATCTGAAGAGAAGTATATATTTCCTGAAAAATTAATAAAATGAGTACACATATAAACTTGAAAAGGAGAAAATTGCATTGTTATCGGCAAATTGCAGGTGGGTGGGATTCATTAGATAGCTCTTTCAAAAAGCTGGCACAGACATGATGGGCCAACTGATGTGCTGTATGATTCTATGGGGCCGAAATTACCCATTCCCTTAAGGCCTGTTACCACCGGAAATTGGTGGCCATGCTGCGGAGTGTAATGGCTGCCGATTGTTCGTGTAATGGCCGCCGTCCGCCCAATTGCCCTGTCGCGGTTTTCCGGCGGTGAACATATCTGCACCACTTCCCCCATTTCCGCCACACTGCTACCCAACACTCCCTAGTGCGTCATCAGAGCACGCACTGCCAAGGTCCCGCCTGGAAGCCACATTCCGCTGAAAAAAAATCTTGTGACCGCTCGACGGTGCCAACGTTAGGTTTTCTAACGGTGCCTAGTTCTTGCTGCAAACCGCTAGCATTCCTTAATGGTGTGTTGGTTTTTCCTGCATTTGTGCCAGCGATTTTTCACCATCTTTCGCAGCCAGCGCTACACTGCGCGATTGATTGATAGTGCTGCAGGCTCCTCCATCTGCACAACAGGGAGCCGACATCGAGGAAGCTGGGTTTGGGAAGGGGTTAGAAATGGGGGCAGTACTGGCAAGCCAATGCCTCCTGCACATTGTGCGTGCCACCGAGGCATGTAAGAGAAGGCGGCGCCAAGTCTAACAGCTGCAGAGGCAGCGGGCAAGGGTTGCAGCAATCATGGAAGCCTAGCATGGAGAGGGCCAGGGAAACGGTGACAGAGGTGAGGTCAGAGAACTGTCACAGGAAGGTGCTCAACAAGGGCGTCCCCTAAGGAGGAGAGGGAGGTATGCGAACCCCCCTCACCAGATACTGGGCCAGCAGGACAGGAGGCAGCCTGCAGCAGAGCCAGATGCTGGGAAGCACCAGCCTGCAGAGGTGGAGGACCAAGCAGACCAGCAGGGAGAAACCAATGAGGCAGAAAGAGAGCAAGACGGCTGCACAGACAAGGAGGCGGAATGCCATATCGACAAAGGGTGTTGTGGCAACAGTTCTCCTTCAGGGACCTCAATGAAAATCAGTACCTGCGTAGACTACGATTCCGCAAGGACGTAGTCATGGAGCTCTGCTTCATCATAGGCAGTCCCTCGGAATCGAGAAAGACTTGCTTCCACTCTTAAAATGAGTACTTGGATGAACAGTCCAATACAAGAGCCACAGTCCCTGACACAGGTGGGACAGATAGTCGCTGAAGGTAAGGGAGGATGGGACAGATTTGCCGCATGCTCCTTCCGCTGCCTGCACTTGATTTCTGCATGCTCTCGGCGATGAGACTCGAGGTGCTCAACGCCCTCCCGGATGCACTTCCTCCTGGTCTTTGGCCAGGGACTCCCAGGTGTCGGTGGGGATGTTGCACTTTATCAGAAAGGCTTTGAGGGTGTACTTGGAACATTTCCTCTGCCCACTTTTGGCTTGTTTGCCATGAAGGAGTTCAGAGTACAGCGCTTGCTTTGGGACTCTCATGTCTTGCATGCAGACAATGTGGCCTGCCCAGTGGAGCTGATCAAGTGTGGTCATGTTCCAGGGACCTCAATGATAATCAGTCATTAGGTAGCATCAATGGATGTATGGAGCTCTGCAATCTGCTACAGGCAGACTTGGACTGCAAACACATGTGAGGACAGCCCTGAACGTGGCATCCAAGGTTACAATCATCCTGAACTTTTAGGCCACAGGATCCTTCCAAACTGCCACTACAGACATCTCTAACATCTCGCAATTTTCAGCCCATACATCCATATGGGAGGTCACAGATGCTCTGTGTTGGAGGAAGGCTGATTACATCTCCTTCTCTATGACAAGGGACAAGCAGTTGGGTCGGCAGACTGGATTCCTGCACATTGCAGGCTTCCCCAGGGTCCAGGGGGCCATTGATTGCACCCCAACTCACTACCGAGATCTTCCAAAAGCGCAAGGGATACCACTCCCTCAATGTTCAACTGCTTTGCGACCAAAACCGCAAAATTATGGCAGTTGATGCCCGGTTTCCTGGCAGCAGCCACGATTCATTCATACTGCGGCAGACCAGTGTGCCACGCCTCTTCACTAGTCCGAGTCAAGATTGTGGCTGGCTCCTTGGTGACAAGGGCTTCGCACTTGGCTCATGACTGCTCTGCGCAACCCTCGAACTGCTGCACAACTCGCGCACAATGAGAGTCTGATGGCCAACAGGACCATCATCGAGCACACAATTGGGATTCTCACACAGAGGATCCGTTGCCTGGACTACTCAGGGGGTGTACTGCAGTATTCGCCTGAGCGTGTCTCCATATTCGTGTTGGTGTGCTGCAAACTCCACAAACTGGCCATCATGAGGAGGAGGAGGAGGTATAGTATCCGGAAGTGCATGAGGAGAAGGAGGAGGAGGAGGCACAGGAGGAGGAACAGGATGTGGGTGGCCAGCCACGCAGGAGGTGGCGTCGCCATCGTGACCCTGCACGGGAAGCACAAAGCTGTCTCAGAGTTGCACGGCTCACATAACTCAATGTCCAGTTGAGCCTGCATCTGGCCAGCTCCGTGGGCCAACCTGTGAGCCTTCTCACACATCATTCCCGCACAGTTAAATGAGAGACTTATTCAGAAATTTCCAAACCAAGATAAAGATTTATTACACCCCAAACAGAGGGGGCACAAAACATCAACATTATCATTTATCACCCTTGTGCAGCCCCTTATAACCACTCTTACGCAGACCTATCCTTACACTAGGCCGCAGTGTCTTCCCTGTGGCTGCCTCATGGCTTTGGGAAGGTTGCTGTGTGTCTGTAGAGGAAGCTACAGATGTCCTTCTCGGATGCCCTCGACCAGCTCTGGCGCTGGAAGGGCCGGCTGCAGACTGGGCCACATCCTTCTGTGCGGCTTCAGTTGGAAAAGGCTGGGGCGAAGCCATGGTTGGCAGCAATTGCGGAATGGCAGGTCTCGGCTCAGGACTGCTGTAAACCGGCGAGCCCACATCAGTATCCTGGTCTGGGGAGCCTGCGCCACTCCCCTGGGGCAGCACCCCACCTCCCCCACCAAGCAGCTGGAGCACAGGTTGGTGAGGTGGGGTGGCACGGTTAGGCCCCCGGTGGACCGTGGTGTACCTAACCGCAATGGCAACAGTCAGATCTCGCGTAGCATCCAGCTGAGACTGCATGAAAGCAGCCATAGTCTTGAAGCCACCAGAGACAGCAGTAAGACTCTCCGATGCCTGTTGCCCAGAGTGCAGGAGAGCATTCTGAGCTTCCAAGGCAGCGGTCATTCTGTCCAAAATAGCACAGTGATACTCGTTCCATCACGCTTGTGCTGCAATGGCAGCTGCCAACTCGACCAAGGGATAAGAACATAAGAACATAAGAAATAGGAACAGGAGTAGGCCATACGGCCTCTTGAGCCTGCTCCGCCATTCAGTATCATGGCTGATCTAATCATGGACTCAGCTCCACTTCCCCACCCGTTCCCCATAACCCCTTATCCCCTTATCGTTTAAGAAACTGTCTATTTCTGTTTTAAATTTATTCAATGTCACAGCTTCCACAGCTCTCTGAGGCAGCGAATTCCACAGATTTACAACCCTCTGAGAGAAAAAATTTCTCCTCATTTCTGTTTTAAATGGGCAGTCCCTTATTCTAAGATCATGCCCTCTAGTTCTAGTCTCCCCCATCAGTGGAAACATCCTCTCTGCATCCACCTTGTCAATTCCCCTCATAATCTTATACAGTTCGATAAGATCACCTCTCATTCTTCTGAATTCCAATGAGTAGAGGCCCAACCTACTCAACCTTTCCTCATAAGTCAACCCCCTCATCTCCGGAATCAACCTTCTCTGAACTGCCTCCAAAGCAAGTATATCCTTTCGTAAATATGGAAACCAAAACTGCACGCAGTATTCCAGGTGTGGCCTCACCAATACCCTGTATAGCTGTAGCAAGACTTCCCTGCTTTTATACTCCATCCCCTTTGCAATAAAAGCCAAGATACCATTGGCCTTCCTGATCACTTGCTGTACCTGCATACTATCCTTTTGTGTTTCATGCGCAAGTTCCCCCAGGTCCTGCTGTACTGCAGCATTTTGCAATCTTTCTCTATTTAAATAATAACTTTCTCTTTGATATTTTCTGCAAAAGTGCATGACCTCACACTTTCCGACATTATACTCCATCTGCCAAATTTTTGCCCATTCACTTAGCCTGTATTTGTCCTTTTGCAGATGCATCATCGCAGCTGGATCCACACAGTCACTCTGGGCTTCCACCATCGTCTGCACACTGGCAAGGATGGGTTACATGGTGTGCGCAGAGTTGTCCACAATGCGGGAGGCGGACTCCTCCACGCTCCTGACCACTTGTGACAGCCTCTCGGGGACCCCTTGCATTGAAGCCAAGAGGTCCGATTGCATGGCCTCCATCCTTTGTTCATAAGCCCCAACATCGATGGGCTTGTCTGAGTCCTCCTCAGCAGGACTCTGCTGCGCACTCGATCCCCGGAGAGATGGCACGCGAGCTTCCCTTTGCTCTTGACAGTGCTGCAGCCCGCTGGGCCCCGGTGCATCACCCAGTGCAGACCCCCCTCCTAATGTTACCCAACCGCGTACTCCCAGTATCTGAGCTAACGCATGATCTTCCAGGGCCTCAAGGGTGTCCTCCTGCCTCTGGCTGCCAATCGCCTCAAGGGTGTCTGTCTCACTTTGGCTGACACTCGGGGTCTCATCTACAATCATAAATGGGACAAGGGGTGCCATGAGGCTAAGGTGATGCATTGCACCATGCAGCAAGCAGCTTGCACACAAGCATAAGCAATTTCCAAGTAGGCGATTGCACTGTCAGGGAGAGATGGCATTCCACGAAGGCCTTCACTTACCCATGCTGCCACCAGTGGGATTATCGCGACCAGCAGCCACAGGGAAGCCAACCACCCAGTCCCTCAACGACTATCTGTCCCACCTGTGACAGGGACTGTGGTTCTCGTATTGGACTGTTCAGCCACCTAAGGACTCATTTTTAGAGTGGAAGCAAGTCTTCCTCGATCCCGAGGTACTGCCAATGATGATGATGAAAAACATGTGGGCCCATTAGCCGCTGCATCCTCTCCTCCACATCAATCAGCTCGACATTTTCGGCCTCGCCCCCACCTGTGCTTTGTTACTGGGCACGGTTCCGTGCCACATTGGCCTGCAAAGCAAAGAAGGGAGAGTAAGTCGGAGTGTCCTGAGGCCTCGGCAATTAGTGCAAATGTGGGTCCATTACATGCAGCTGTAAATCTCACATGCAAGGGAGCCTCCATTGTGAGTGTGCACACATACAGGCCTCAGCAATCAAATGCTACTTCAGCTACTATATTGTGTTGGTGAGAAAGAAGTTAAGGTGAAGGAGAGTCTTGTAGATGTAAGGTGAGGGGTTGGGGGAACATGTCCTCACTTTCACCCATCTCCTCTGAAGCAACTCAGACTGAAGTCAAGACACAGCTGCAAAACCGACCCTTTAAGAAGGCCAGGGAGCAGCTGCATCGTTATGATCTCCACAGATGCTGCCTGACCCGCTGAGATTTCCAGCATTTTCTGTTTTTCTTTCGGATTCCAGCATCCGCAGTATTTTGCTTTTGTGTTATGATCGATTGGTTAGAGCATGGGATTCCGCGGTCCAAATGCCACTCCGTTCCCACACCGCTGCAAGCAGACCATTACCGCAGTCATTACCACTCCGCTCCATTTCGCAATTTCGGCCCGTATGATCCTAGTGCATATCACTCAAAGAAAAATCATATCCTTACCTCAAATGCTAAAAATGAATGCATTAGCAAAGGAGAATAGAGAGCAGGAGATTGGGGCTTGGTGGGGGTGGGGTCAGGATATTGGGGTTCAGCGGTTGGAAGATTGAGGTTTGGGGCAAGGGAAGAGAGTAAGGGATGAAATTGGTAAAGGCCAAGAGACACCCAAGTGCCACCCAAAGGACTGCCGAAGACTGCCGAGATACATGACGGTACTTAGGGTGGGAGCTTCGGCAAAGAGGTCTTTGAAAGGGTACCCAGCAGCAAAAGAGGGACTTACGCCATCAATCAGGGCAGCAGTGGGCGGGTGCTTTCACTCTCAGCGGCAAGGACTCTTGCCGCCCAAGTGCCACCGAGGATGGAGTTGGGCCTACAGAGGGTCGAAAAGCTGAAAAGAAAAATCAATACAAAAAAAAAACGGAACACCTTCAGGGGACCCCATGCAGGTAAGTCACTGTAAGAATGATGACTAATCTTTTTTTGCAGGTCTTCATACCTACCGTCGGGGATAGACCAGCCTCCACGCAGCAGTCCTTCACCCGGCTGGCGCCGATTCCCGCTGACTCCCGCCTGCACTAATCTGGCATCTCGGTAGGTGAGAGGTCACTTGCGCCACTTAGTCGCCCGCTGACATCAGCGGGTGGCTCCTGGCAGTTCTTCCCCCCACCCCCCCACCGGCCCGCTGCAGCCCAACTGCATACTGTGGTGTAAAGTCCTTACCCTACAGTATGAAACCACACGAGGCGCATTCTGGGGATAAGGTCATTCTGTGACCTGAACTCTTTATTCGCAGGACTCCAAAGACGGTGACCCTGAGTGGGATGTCCCTTTTTATACCTGAGTGATCCGGTAAGGAGCATCTCCCACAAGTTCACCCCTTGTGGTCAAGGTTTGCATCTAGGTTGAGTTTATACAGTAATACAGTGATGTTACATTGTGGTTACATACATGACATCACCTCCCCACACAAAGTCTTATTGGAATCATAGGTTTAGTCTTTCAGGTGGTCTACGCTCCCTCGTGGAGCGCTGCAGTTGGGGCTCTGGTTGTTGGACGCTGACGTGAGTGTCTGTCACCTGTGGTGATTCCGGCCTGACCGCAGGGACTGTGCATTCTTCTGATTGCTCTTGTTGCTTGTTCACTGGCGATGTGGTGAGCTCCATCTCATGGTCTTCTTCAGGTACCCCCGTGTCGATGCTGACCCTTTTTTATACATGGTCCAGATGCTTACGGCATATCTGACCATTGTTGAGTTTTACCACAATTACTCTATTCACCTCTTTGTCAATTACAGTGCCCTCAAGCCATTTGGGCCCCATGGCGTGATTGAGGATGAAGACAGGATCATTTATCTCTATCCATCTCCCCCTCGCATTACGGTCATGGTTCTCATTTTGTGACTTGCGCTTGCCCTCAACTATATCGGTCAGGACTGGGTGAATGAGGGACAACCGAGTTTTGAGTGTCCGTTTCATTCGTAGCTCTACGGGCAGGACCCCCGTGAGCAAGTGCGGTCGGGATTTATAGGCCAGCAGGAGGCGCGATAGGCGGCATTATAGGGAGGGCCCTTGAATCCTGAGCATACCTTGCTTAATGCTTTGGACAGCACGTTCCACCTGGCCATTGGAGGCCGGCTTGAACGGCGCAGTCCTTTCGTGGTTGATGCCATTGCCTGACATAAACTCTCGGAATTCGTAGCTTGTGAAACATGGGCCATTATCACTAACCAGGATGTCCGGCAAGCCATGGGTTGCAAAAATCACACGTAGGCTTTCCACAGTGGTGGATGACATGCATGAATTCAGAATGATGCACTCGATCCATTTTGAGTACACATCTACCACAATAAGGAACATCTTACCCATGAACGGGCCCGCGTAGTCAACATGAATGCCTGACCATGGCCTGGTGGGCCAGGGCCACGGACTGAGCGGGGCCTCCCTGAGGTCATCACCCAGCTGGGCACACGTCATGCACCTGCGAACACAGTGTTCCAGGTCTGAATCAATTCCAGGCCACCAAACGTGTGACCGGGCAATGGCCTTCATCAGGACAATGCCTGGGTGCTCACTGTGGAGTTCCCTGATGAATGCCTCCCTGCCCTTCTGGGGCATAACTACCCGGCTGCCCCATAGTAGGCAGTCGGCTTGGATGGAGAGCTCATCCATCCGTCTGTGGAACGGTCTGACCTCCTCAGGGCATGCTCCGTGTGCGGGCGCCCAATCCCCAGTCAGGACACATTTCTTAATCAAGGATAGGATGGGATCTCTGTTTGTCCAGATTTTGATCTGGCGGGCTGTGATGGGGGAGCCTGCGCTATCAAAGGCATCGACAGCCATGACCATCTCGGCGTTTTGCTCCGCTGCCCCCTCAGTGGTGGCCAGTGGAAGCCTGCTGAGTGTGTCAGCGCAATTTTCAGTGCCGGGCCGGTGCCGGATGGAGTAGTCATAAGCAGCCAGCGTGAGAGCCCATCGTTGTATGCGAGCTGATGCGTTGGCATTGACAGCCTTGCTGTCTGATAATAGGATGTTAATGGCTTGTGGTCTGTCTCTGATTCATACTTCCTACCAAATAGGTACTGATGCATTTTTTTTACACCGTAGACACATGCAAGCGCTTCCTTCTCGACCATCCCATATCCCTGTTCTGCTTGAGAGAGCGACCTGGAGGCATAAGCCACAGGTTGTAGTTGACCCTCAGCATTACCCTTCTGCAACACGCACCCAACCCCATAGGACGATTTTTTACAGGGGTCGTAGGGAGTCAGCAACTTGTTTGAACAAAGTAAGTTTCGCACCCGATCAAAAGCCTGTTCCTGACAATCCCCCCCAAAACGAATCGCAACCCTTTCGCAGGAGCGCATGTAGCGGCTCCAACAACGTGCTCAAGTTCGGCAGAAAGTTCCTGAAATAGTTCAACAGTCCCAGGAATGAACGCAACTCCGATGTGTTGCAGGGTCTGGGCGCTCGTCGAATCGCCTCTGTTTTGGATACGGTGGGCCAAATCCCATCTGCAGCAACTCTCCTGCCCAGAAACTCAACCTCAGGAGCTAAGAACAAACATTTAGACTTTTTGAGTCGCAGGCCTACCCAGTCCAGTCGGCGTAGCACCTCCTCCAGGTTGTGGAGGTGTTCCTCGGTGTCCCGACCTGTGATGAGGATGTCATCCTGGAATACGATTGTTCCAGGAATGGATTTAAGTAGGCTTTCCATGTTACGTTGAAAAATCGCGGCCGCTGATCGAATGCCAAATGGACACCTGTTATAAACGAACAGTCCCTTGTGTGTGGTGATGGTGGTCAGTAGTTTAGATTCGTCGGCCAGTTCCTGGGTCATATAGGCTGAAGTGAGGTCCAACTTGGTGAACAGCTTGCCGCCTGCCAGCGTGGTGAAAAGGTCTTCCACTCTCGGGAGCGGGTATTGATCTTGTTGGGACACCCGATTGATGGTGGCCTTGTAGTCGCCACAGATTCTGACAGAGCCATCCGCTTTTAGTACGGGAACGATGGGGCTCGCCCAGTCACTGAATTCGACAGGCGAGATAATGCCTTCTCTCAACAGCCGGTCCAGTTCGCTCTCGATCTTTTCCCGCATCACATACAGCACCGCTCTGGCTTTGTGGTGCAGTGGCCTGGCGTCCGGGGTGATGTGTATCACTACTTTAGTGCCTTTGAAAGTCCTGACGCCAGGTTGGAATAGTGAATCGAATTGTTGTCGGACTTGTGAGCACGAACTTCGCTCCACAGATGACATTGCGTGAATATCGCCCCATTTCCAGTTCATCTCGGCTAACCAGCTCCTCCCCAACAGTGCGGGACCATTGCCGGGACAATCCAAACCAGTAGCCGATTCACTAACCCATTGTGTGTGACAGCCAACATTGTACTGCCTAGCACAGCAATGATTTATTTCGTGTAAGTCCGTAATTGTGTGTCAACACGTGCTAATTTGGGTCTACTGGCTTTAAGTGGCCATAGCTTCTCAAATTGCTGAACGCCCATGAGTGACTGGCTGGCCCCAGTGTCCAGCTCCATGCGTACAGGGATACCGTTTAATAAAACCCTCATCATCATTGGTGGCGTTTTGGTGTATGAACTGTGAATATTCACCACATGGACCCGCTGAACCTCGGCGTCCATCGATTGGCCCCAAAAGTCATCCTGCCTCAAAGAACCCTCTTCTGGTACATCCGCCTCGTATATTAGTCTGGTTGCAGACTTCCTGCACATTCGAGCTAAGTGGCCACTGAGATTGCAGATCCTGCAGACAAACTGTTGAAATCTGCAAGATCTAGCTGAGTGTTTTCCCCCACACCTCCAGCATGAGTTAAAGTTTCCATTGTTGGGAACAAAAGGGCTATGGTCAGGCATTCCACGCTGACTGTCCCTTTGATTGCTCTTAAATACCCTATCAGTGGTGTCAATGGCCCCATCCCGGGCCGCATTGTCCACTGTGATGACATGAATGTCCGTTCAGCCTGCCATTGTCTCTGTTGAAGTCCTGCTCTGGGATCTATTGCTTCGGACTGCCACTGTCTGCCTGCGGGGCTCTGAGTCGCATCGATGATGTTAACTCCCTGATCCATCGCCGCGTTAGAGGCAGAATTGCGCGCGTATATTTTTTTTGTCTCTTCCTCCCCCACCATGAAAGTTTGAGCCATCAACGCCGTCGCTTCCAAGGTCAAATCCTTGGTCTCAATTAATTTGCAGAAAATTCCTGCATGACCGATGCCCTGGGTAAAGAAGTCCCTTAGCATCTCCCCCCTGCAGCTGTCTGTGAACTTACAGAGGCTGGCCAAACGCCGAAGGTTCACTACGAAGTCCGTTATGCTCTGTCCTTCATGATGTCGGTGGGTGTAGAATCTGTATCGGGCCATATGTATGCTACTCGCCGGTTTAAGGTGCTCCCCGATCAATTTTCTAAATTTTTCAAAGGTTTTGTTCGCCGGCTTTTCAGGTGCTAGTAAGTCCTTCATGAGCGCGTAAGTCTTTGGTCTGCAGCTGGTCAAGAGATGAGCCCTTTGCTTGTCGTTCGCTGCATCTCCCAGCCATTCTTTCATAATGAAGCTTTGCTGAAGCCTCTCGACAAAATCATCCCAGTCTTCCCAAACACAGTACCGTTCCTCCGTGCTACTGGTGGCCATTCTCGTGGGTCGTGAGTTCCCGTTTCTCGTCGCCAATGTAAAATCCTTACTCTACAGTATGAAACCACACGAGGCACATTCTGGGGACAAGGTCACTCTGTGACCTTAACTCTTTATTCACAGTACTCCAAAGATGGTGACCCTGCATGGGACCTCCCTTTTTATACCTGAGTGATCAGGTAAGGAGTGTCTCCCACAAGTTCACCCCTGTGGTCAAGGTGTGCATCTAGGTTGAGTGTATACAGTAATACAGTGGTGTTACATTGTGGTTACATACATGACAGGCAGAACCCGAAGAGGAATGTCGGCCGATCTCAGCGGTAGTCGGCAGTAAGGCCTTCAATTTTGGCCCCTAAAGCTTTGGAGGAAAGGTTGACAGGGATTGGGGGGTCGGAGAGAGGATGACTGCGATTGAGGGTTGGAGATGGAGCTCAGGGGAGAAAGGGGGACTAGGGAATAGTTGTCAGGAAATTGGGGTTCAGGTAATGGGACAGCTGGCATCTGAGAGACGAGGAGTCAGGAAAATTAGACGTTGGGCAGGAAGGAGAAAGGAATTGAGGGGGGCATGGGGTGAGGAGAGGACTGGAGAATGGGGTGGGATGAGTGTGGACCCAGCATTTCCGACAGAGTCAGGAGCAGGAGTAAACGTAATAAGTGGGAGTTGTGCTGAGAGAGGAGGAAACGCTCAAGGATTCTGAGCATGGGGAACTGCACACCCTGATTTTACATCACAAGCTCCAATATATGAAGGCGTGAGATGCAGGAGGGCCGAGTACAGGCCGGCAGTGGCCAACAGTAGTCCTGTGCAGCTGGGAGGAGCACTCCTGTGCTTCCACATTTCACAGAAGAGGAAGTAAAAATACTTTCCCTAACATCGGGACCAGCCACATAAATATCGTGGCAACAAGAGCTTGGTATTCTGCAGCGAGTGTCTCACATCCTGACTTCCCAAAGCATTTCCACCATCTACAAGGCTTAAGTCAGGAGTGTGATGGAATCCTCTACACTTGCCTGGATGAGTGCAGCTCCAACAACACTCAAGAAGCTCGAAACCATCCAGAACAAAGTAGCCCATTTGATCGGCACCCCATCCACCCCTTCAGCATTTGCTCACTCCACCACCGGCACATTGTGGCTGCAGTGTGCACCATCTACAAGATGCACTGCAATGATTGCGCCTCTGTTGCAGCATTAATCCAGGCGGAACAGTACTTTTAGCACCTTGAAAAAGTTTGTGCCTTCTGCCCAGTAATACATCAGAATCGGTCGAAGAGCTGACAGGGCCGATAAATCAGCCGATAAATGGGCGTGCGATAACGAAAGTTTGGTCATACATTTTAGCGCGCCCATTGCACGGAACTCCGAATCAGATCTTGGGAAAAGCCAAGTCTTAAAGGCACGGCATAGTAATGCACCCATTAAAGTTTTCAAAGTCACTTGTTTTCAACCTGTACTGTTATGTCTGTCTGCCGCTGCAAACTCTGAGGCTCACGCATCGTGCTGTGTGTAAACGTTGCACTCACTGTGACCTCCGAGGGAAGTGCTTCCTCATCCCTTTAAGTAGATACCAGTTAACGACTCTGCAAGCTTGTACCGACGGTTTTTCCAGATGTCTTTATTGGCGGACGCTCAATGAGGCACACGTACCGAATTTAGCAACCGGGGCGCAAGAGTGCGTGTTGCACCAGGAATAAGTCATGATCGAAGTGATCATCAGCATCCAGGCGCTAGTGATTTGCACTCCCAGTGAGCCTCTAAATAATTTTCGGTCAGGGCGCTAAAAGATGCGTGCTGTTTGCTAAGCTCTAACACTCGCATTAACGCCCACTCTGGCCGATAACTGAGGCTGTAGACAACCGAAAATCCAGTCCATTATTTCTTTCACTGATGATGATTTACAATTTGAGAAAAGCTTATCTGACAACTATTTATCATATAATGAAAGACAGCTGAACAGACAGCTTCAATGTTGGATACAATGAATTCCAAAAATTTCTCATCAAAATTGGCATCCGAAGTGAAAATGTGGGGATTAGGAATTGAGCTTGAAGGAAAAACTAAGAACCAGAGCTTGAAGGTGGGAGCTTACAGTGATGATGAGGAGTTTGGAATACTTCCTCAACCTCCAGTAAGATAATGGAGTAGATTGATTTGCCTGTACAGATGGAGAGGTGACAGATTTTCAGAGGCAGACCTGGGTATAGATGATTGAGCTGGGTTGTGGATCATGACCACAATCCTCAAACAACATGAAAACTGGCTCAGTACAAAATCAGAATCTCATCTCCATAAAACACTACTTTAACTCAAACCAGTCGAATCGAGCAATTTAAAAAGTTAGAAATTTTGCACAACTACAAAGTACAAAAAAAACTTCCAACCACTAGCATTTTTTAAGCTGATAACTTTGATTACACTGCTCTTTATTGACGTCAATAGCAAACAAGGAGCCTGAGTCCGACTCTGGTTCGATAGGTCTGTATGAGCACTCACAACACTTTGACAATACTTTCTGAAAAGCTCAGCTAACAGAGCATGAAGGATGTTTAAAGAGTCAAGACATTAAGGTAAGAATGAAAGGACGAATCAAGAAATATCACTCTTAAATTTGAGAAAGTCACAGCTTCAGTGAAAGCCAAAGAAATCAAAGTGAGATAGGAGAAACATTGAAACGCAATCTGGTTAGTATTACTCTGGTCATTAATCTGCTTGGGCTCTTAGTTCATGTTTTGTTTCTAATAGATTATATTGTTTAAAGTGTTTAATAATATTAACATCCATTATTTTGTTATTGAAAGCTTAATATTTTACTCAAAATTCTTATTTGTAGTTGAATCCCACTGATGTTAATTTGAAGTCGCTTAATTCAAATTATCTGATAGCTAATTACATTTTTTGACACTAAATTATTACTTTTGCTACTTATACCAATCAGTTACAATTATTGTTTTTAATAATGACTTTGAATTATCAAGTGTAGACTGTAATGGGACTGATATATTTTAAATATGTAATCACTCAATATAATTTAAAATGCTAAAAATTTATCTTTTAAGTTTAAAAATCTATTTTTAACTGCTGATTTATTGAACCTACTGAAGTGGTGAAAAGAAAATCCAATCAATCTGTACTCTGTGCATTAATATGCTGCTCCAGCTACATTGTCTTGTTGTTTTGTGAATGTGAACAATTGATCTCTCGGGAGTTCTAGACATGGAAAGTCACTCTGAAGCTCTTTGCCATTTAGTGAAAAGACAAAAGTGAAAGTGAATGGACGTCAGAAATTGCAGTGCTCTATTTCCCCCATTACTTTCAGTTGCCCCAGAATGAAACTAATGTACAAACCATTGGCAACTACAATTTGCTGGAGTGGATCATCGCGTGGCATGCCCAATTAGTTAGACTTTTCTCTCACCCTTCAGCTGGAAAATTATTTGCATTGCAAGTCGCTGGAAGTGAGAGCTGATAATGGCGCAGCGAGGGCAACGGGGCATCAAGGACCTTGGCGAACAGCTGGACCAACAGTCTATCTACCTAACCATTGTGATTTAAGAGTTGAGAAAGAAACAGGAACGATGGAGAAGGAAGGTGAATTAGAGTTAAATCAGGTACAGAAAGAGAAATAAAAAAGAGGAAAGAAAGATTGGATTACGAGAGAGAGAAAAAAGAGAAAGTAAAAGTAAGAAAAAAATCTACATTTTAAATCTTAAATTTTAAATTTTAAAAATCTCTAACAACAATTTACTATCTGTAGGAATGAGAGTCCATAGTTTCAATTGTCCTCTTTCTGGGTTGAAGAAGTGGAATGACATTGCAGGAACATAAATCTCGTCATTACAACGGTACTTACCCTGTTAACCAATAGCCCCAACTTCAGGCTTAGCAGCCAAAAATTGAAGAAATTGGCATGACCATGGATACTTAATATCCCACTGCAGTAATGTGCACCCAAAATGTTCTGATAATCTACCTGCTGCATGCGAGTGCTCGCCGCCCCCCCCCCCACCCCCCTCTTAACTAAATATGTAAAAATGAGTCAACTCAAGATTAAGTAAACTTGTGGGAGTCCTTTCAACATATCTCCCACATTGTGTGGTGCAATAATTCTAACCTGGAATCTCACTTGAGGCTTGCTGCTTTTCTATTCTCAAATATGACAAGTCAGTGACTTTATCGATCAGCAGAGAAGCACATCACCAGAGCTGCATTTATAGTCCTGCCTCTGGCGTCAACATGACCACGTTAATCTGCTTATCTCATTAGATAACTCATTTCAGATATTCGCAGGTTGTGTTACTTTGTTTATTCTCCACACAACTAGGTTTGAACTCATCCTTCGAAATGAGATTAATGACCATTCTGGGGATTGTAGTCATGGCCCTTTGTATAGGATTACTGTTCCCTTTTCATAAGGAAGGTGAAATGATTATAACAGGTAAGTTTTTAACTGTATTACTTCAATGTACTTCTTTCCAGTAAAGCATTTTTTGGAAGTGA
Organism: Pristiophorus japonicus; assembly: GCF_044704955.1. NCBI lineage: Eukaryota > Metazoa > Chordata > Chondrichthyes > Pristiophoridae > Pristiophorus > Pristiophorus japonicus. The sequence continues at coordinate 49,116,702 of NC_091983.1, forward strand.
TAGAGCCTCTGAGATTCATGTATTGAAAATTATGGCTAATGTTAATTTTTTTTACAGAATTTTCTTAAGTATATGCGTTTGGGTTTTCTAGCAAAAGAGATTTTGCCGAGTATTTTTTTTTCTGATGTGAAAGAAATAAATGTATAATTTGGAAAGATCCAAAGTCAAGTTAAAGTTTTGTTTTATAAATGTGAGTAAGTTCTCTTGCTGGCTCAGCCAAGGGACTGAGCCATACAGATGAGAAAGGTCTCAAATTCTTTTCTGAGCCAACTGAACTCAGCTTCGGTGGCAGTAGAAGTGCTACAATAGGCCTCTACACCTCTGGGTTAGGAAGGAGAACATCAGTCACAGACCCTGCTAGATGTGCATGTGTATAGACATCAGATAAGGAAAAGATTGTGATGCCCGCATGATGAAATAGATGATCAACATTCACTGTGAAGGTTGATGCATGAGTAATGGGCATTTAGGCAAAGAGCTGAAGGGTGACCAGCCATGAAACTATACTTCAGCATGAGTCAGTGGGGTAGAAATTGAAATAGGTCCATTTTCAAACCCAAAACAGGAAACATAGAAACATAGAAAATAGGTGCAGGAGTAAGTCATTCGACCCTTTGAGCCTGCACCACCATTCAATATGATCATGGCTGATCATGCAACTTCAGTACCCTATTCCTGCTTTCTTTCCATACCCCCTGATCCCTTTAGCCATAAGGGCCACATCTAACTCCCTTTTGAATATATCTAATGAACTAGCCTCAACAACGTTCTGTGGTAGAGAATTCCACAGGTTTCACAACTCTCTGCATGAGCATGCCAGAAGCAGAAGGGTCGAGGCTCACCTGAAATTGGGCCTCGGGCATCATTTTAATAATAACACTGAGCTGCCAGTGCTTGTTACACATTCAGAGGCAGCTCCTCCAATTGCAGCATCCAATTTGGGCCACCTGCCTCACTGGCAGCAACTCTCACATGCACTAAAGGAACAGAAGTAGACCATTCAGCCTATTCTGCCATTCAGTGAGATCACGGCTGATCTGCGACGTAACTCCATATACCTTCCTTTTCCCCATATCCCTTAATACCTTTGGTTCACAAAAATATATCAATCTCAATTTTAAAATTGATCCAGCATCAACTGCTGTTGTCAGAAGAAAAATTTGGCAAAAATTTGGCAGATGGAGTATAATGTGGGAAAATGTGAGGTTATCCACTTTGGCAGAAAAAATAAAAATGAAATTATAATTTAAATGGAGAAAAATTGCAAAGAGCTGCAGAACAGAGGAACCTGGTGGTCCTTGTGCATGAAACACACAAAGTTAGTATGCAGGTACAGCAAGTAATCAGGAAGGCAAATGGAATGTTATCCTTTATTGCAAGCGGGATAAAGTATAAAAGCAGAAAAGTCCTGCTACAACTGTGATAGGGAAATTGATGGGATTGATGGCCAATAAATCCCCAGGGCCTGATAGTCTGCATCTCAGAGTACTTAAGGAAGCGGCCCTAGAAATAGTAGACGCATTGGTGGTTTTTTCCAACATTCTATAGACTCTGGGTCAGTTCCTATGCATTGGAGGGTAGCTAATGTAACCCAACCTTTTAAAAAAGGAGGGAGAGAGAAAACAGCGAATTATAGACTGGTTAGCCTGACATCGGTAGTGGAGAAAATGTTGGAATCAATTATTAACGATGTAATAGCAGCGCATTTGGAAAGCAGTGACAGGATCGGTTCAAGTCAGCATGGATTTATGAAAGGGAAATCATGCTTGACAAATCTTCTAGAATCTTTTGAGGATATAACTAATAGAGTGGACAAGGGAGAACCAGTGGATGTGGTGTATTTGGACTTTCAAAAGGCTTTGGAAAAGGTCCCACACAAGAGATTAGTGTACAAAATTAAAGCACATGATATTGGAGGTAATGTATTTATGTGGATAGAGAACTGGTTGGCAGACAGGAAGCAATGAGTAGAAATAAACGGGTCCTTTTCAGAATGGCAGGCAGTGACTAGTGGGGTACTGCAAAGTTCAGTGCTGGGACCCCAGCTATTTACAATATACATTAATAATTTAGACAAAGAAATTGAATGTAATATCTCCAAATTTGCAGATGACACTAAACTGGGTGGCAGTGTGAGCTGTGAGAAGGATGCTAAGAGGCTGCAGGGTGACTTGGACAGGTTAGGTGAGTGGGAAAATGCATGGCAGATGCAGTATAATGTAGATAAATGTGAAGTTATCCACTTTGGTGGCAAAAACAGGAAGGCAGAATATTATCTGAATGGTGACAGATGAGGAAAAGGGGAAGTGCAACGAGACCTGGGTGTCATGGTACATCAGTCATTGAAAGTTGGCATGCAGGTACAGCAGGCTTTGAAGAAGGCAAATGACATGTTGGCCTTCATAGCGAGAGGATTTGAGTATAGGAGCAGGGAGGTCTTACTGCAGTTGTACAGGGCCTTGGTGAGGCTACACCTTGAATATTGTATTCAGTTTTGGTCTCCTAATCTGAGGAAGGACATTCTTGCTATTGAGGGAGTGCAGCGAAGGTTCACCAGACTGATTTCCGGGATGGCAGGACTGACTTATGAAGAAAGACTGGATTGACTCGGCTTATATTCACTAGAATTTAGAAGAAAGAGAGGAGATCATAGAAACATTTCTTCTCTCAGAGGGTTTTAAATCTCTGGAATTCTCTGCCCCAGAGAGCTCTGGAGGCTGGATCATTGAATATATTTAAGACGGAGATAGCCAGATTTTTGAGCAATGAGGGAATATAGGGTTATAGGGAGCGACCAGGGAAGTGGAGTTGATTTCATGATCAAATCAGTCATGATCTTATTAAATGGCGGAGCAGGCTCGAGGGGCCAAATGGCCTACTCCTGCTCCTATTTCTTATGTTCTTATGTTCTTATTCAAGTGAATTCCAAGCTTATACCATCCTTTACATGTAGAAGTGTTTCCTAGCTTCACTCCTGAAAGATCTGGCTCTAATATTTAGGCTATATCCCTTATTCCGAGATTTCCCTACCAGCGGAAATAGTTGCTCTATTACCCTATTAGTTCCCCTTAATATTTTGAAAACGTCCATCAAATCACCCCTTAACTAGCTAAATCCCAAGGAATACAACCCTAGTTTGTGTATTAGTCCTGGCGAAGTGGGGGCACAGGTGGGGAGTTAAGAAGTTCAGGAGGAGGGCAATTGCAAGCCAGCAGTGACCCTTAGGAGTGCTGTGGAGCCAGGAGCAGTATTTCTTCTCCTCTCGATCACACAGAAAGGTAAGGGTAAAAATGCTTGGTCATTTGCAGCAACTCTACCAAGACCTAAGTGAAATAGCCTGCTTCACTCAGCACTGAAGAATTTTGCTGAAGGGTGCTTAAACAGGTGTTAATCTCCTCAGTAGCTTGAGGAAGGGGCCTAATGCTTGTTTAACGAAGCTATCCGGGATGCTTAAAAATCACCCGAGGACCAATTTCTATCCCAGTGTCTTCAGGGGAAAAGGGAAGGGAAGGCAAGAAGAGCTAAAACAAAACATGAATGTAACAATTTACTTTTGTCAGATGTTTAATTCCAATAAGGTGAATTCACTTAATAGTGTCTCTTTGTATATTGATTTGTATTGCACTGGTATCTATTTAGATGAGATAACATTTGGTTTTCCATTATTTACTTGACATAAAATAAGAGGTTCTTATGTTTCGTTAGATCCATGAATTATATAAATATCTTCTAATTTGTTAGCCATGGGGTATTTAAATATTGTATCATATGATTTTTTTTCAGCTCATAAATGTTGAAACTTTTTTTTTCAGCTGTTGAATTTTAATTGGTGTGCTTGTTTCTATGTAGACATGGCAATGTAACAACTGGGTCAAAATGAACTATTGATCAAGCCCTTTGCTAAGAATCTCGACCAGTCACGCATTTATTGCTAATGTAGCAACATTATAAGAATAAAGTCATAATGAATCAATTAGATTTCTCATCATTGACATGTCCAGCCAGTTGAATGAGTGAGTCTAGTATTTCTAATTTGATTGAGAATAGATATACAGGAACCAGAGATACAAAAGCTAATGTTAAATAGGAACCCACTACACATTCTACACCCATGTTGTTACTTTCATAAATCCCTTTCACATTCTCAGCTCTACCATGTGAGGAAAATAAACGATTAGCAGTTTATTATCTTTACATATTGCTCTGAGCAGTAATGCTGAACACAATTATTATGTTATATGTCAAACTGAAACAAACTATGGGGCTGAAATTCAGGTCCCCAAAAAGATCCGTTATCTCCGGAAAGCGGCGACCAGGCGACGGAGTTGAGCGGCTGCCAACTTTCGGTCCAATGGCCGCCACCAGCAAAATTTAGCTTGGCCATTGTTCAAGCGGTGCTGACTTCCTCCCGCTTCCGCCCCGCTGCCCCACACTTCGGCCGCGGTACTGTGGTTACAGGCGTAATGACGCAATCAGAGTGCGCACCGCTGCCGCTCCGCCCCGGAACCGATATTCACCATAAAAATACCTACCTACTTCCTGACGGTGCCCCCGACAGCTTTTTGTATTGGAACCTTTCGCTGAGCTGCTCGAGACCACCAGCGGAGGAAAAAGGAGTTTTGGTAGGATAGGGATTTCTGTGCACTATAATTTTGCGGCGTTCTTGATGGGAGTTCCAAAAACTACTGTGTACTTCTGAGAACTTTTGGCGAATTTTGAAAAGCGTTTTACTCGCCGTGATTACCAGTGGCCTAGGGGCCTCATTCTGTTCTGCACAGAGGCCTCCTAGTGAGGGTTGAGCCTGCAGACGCAGTGGGCTTAATGTTAGCAGGGGAATGCATTGTCCACATTGTGAGAAGCAAGGGCGGCAGACAGGAGAAAGTGGTGCTGTCAGCAATGGGTCCTAAGGCAGCGGGCAAGGGAGGCAGCAGCCATGGCTGCCCAACATGGAGAAGGGCCTGGAGGTGGCCGCAGATCTCAAGGCAGAGAGCTTGGCCAGGAAGGAGCTGGCGTCAGGAGGAGGGTCAGGTTCACAGACCCCCTGCACCACATAGTGGTTGAAGAGCCAGATGCTTGCCTGCTTCAGCCTGCAGAGGCTGAGCAACTTCAACAGGATGAGGGAGAAAGCAATCAGCCAGCTGCCTTCAGAGAGGCCCAGCACAGATCTGGGGGAAGGAGGCCCTACCATGTAAGGATGTTCCTGGAGCTAAATGATGCGCAACATCTGTGAAGGCTCCAATTTAGGAAGGACATCCTGAGGGAGCTGTGCAATCTCCTGCAGGCAGATTTGCAGCCTCAGACAAGACTGAGGACAGCTCTCAGCATTGAAACAAAAGTCACCATAGCACTGAACTTCTACGCAACTGATTCTTTCCAGTCTAAAACTGTAGACATTTTTAATATCTTACAGTTCTCCACCCATCGCTCCATTCGTCAAGTGACCGATGCTCTCTATAAGAGAAGATTCCAATACATATAGATCCCAATGACCAGGGAGAAGCAGGTGGAGTGGCAGGCCAGATTTGTCCAGATTGCAGGATTTCCCAGGGTGCAGGGAAACCATCGACTGCACACATGTCGATCTGAGGGCACCACAAACCCATGCTGAGATTTTTATGAACAGAAAGGGATTCCACTCCTTGAATGTTCAGCTGGTGTGTGACCACCAGTGCAGGATCATGGCAGTCGATGCCAGGTATCCAGGCAGCAGCCACAATGCCCCAAGGCTGGGAACTAAATAGTCAGGGGTATTTGACAATTCGGAAGGATAGACAAAATGGAAAAGGAGATGGGGTAGCTCGCTTGATAAAGGATGAGATCAGGGCAGTAGTGAGAAATGATAAGGGGCCTGAAATTCCGATCTAGGTCTTCTTGCGGCAATCGACTGAAAAAGTTAAAAAAGATGCGTACCTACTTGTTCTTGCTGCGCCCGTTCGAACTTCTGAACCTGAGGCCTTCACTCCTACGCATCGGAGCGCGTGCACGTCAGGACGTGCGCAGGGCTGGAGCTATAGTCACATGGCTCTGGGCAGCCAATCAAGGTACACTATTTTCTCATTCATAATAATGGGAACTCCGTTGGAGTTCCCTTTATTATGAATGATAAATCCCCACCAAAAATACAAAACACTAATAAAAAATATAAAAATACACTACATATTTAAGAATCATTTAAATTAAAGTTTTATAAAAAATATATTTTCCCGACTTTTTTTAAAGATGCCTTAAAATAAACTTACTGTAGTGTGCAGGGTTTTTAAACAATAAATTATGTTTTTGTAACTTTATTTTAAATGTTTTTGTGTATTTTTAAACACTAGCGCCTGTAAAAGTAGGCTATATGCCTGCATTTTCAGGCGCAAGATTTTTGAGGACATTTGCTGGGCAAGATATGCGTAAATATTGGAAATCTTGCCCTGCAAGTGTCCTCGCTCCCGATATGCACGAGATCTGTCAAGCCAGAAACTTGACAGATTGGAAAAGCCGGTTTTCAGCGAATGCGCATTGCGCGCTGAAAACTGGCTTTTCCGATGCCTTCCCGGGTCCGTAGAAACTGTGTACGGACCCAGGACATCGGAATTTCAGGGCCATTGGCTCAGAAGCTCAAGATGTAGAGTCAGTTTGGGTGGGGATAAGGAATAATAAGGGAAAGAAGTCACTGGTGGGAAAAGTCTATAGGCCCCCTAACAGTAGCTACACTGTTGGACGGAGTATAAATCAAGAAATAATGGAGGCTTGTAAAAAAGGAATGGCAATAACCATGGGCGATTTTAATCTACATATTGATTGGACAAATCAACTTGGCCAGGGTAGCCTTGAGGAAGAGTTCATAGAGTGTAGCCGGGATAGTTTCCTTGAACAGTATGTTGCGGAACCAACCAGAGAGCAGGCTATCTTAGATCTGGTAGTATGTAATGAGACAGGATTAGTAAAGGATCCTCCAGGAAACAGTGATCATAGCATGGTTGAATTTCAAATTCAGTTGGAGGGTGAGAAAGTTGGATCTCAAACCAGTGTCCTGAGCTTAAATAAAGGAGACTACAAAGATATGAAGGCAGAGTGGACTGGAAAAATAGATTAGAGTGTAAGACGGTTGATGAGCAGTGGCGGACATTGAAGGAGATGTTTCATGACTCTCAACAAAAATATATTCCAATGAGAAGGAAAGACTTTAAGAGAAGGGAGAACTATCTGTGGCTAACTAAGGAAATAAGGGATGGTATCAAATTGAAAACAATGGCATACAAAGTGGCCAAGTCTCGTGGGAGGCCAGAGGATGAGAAACTTTTTAAAACCAGTAAAGAATGCCTAAAAAAAAAGAGAGGGAAGATAGATTATGAAAGTAAACTAGCAAGAAATATAAAAACAGATAGTAAGAGTTTCTATAGGTACATAAAAAGGAAGAGAGTGGCTAAAGTAAATGTTGGTACCTTAGAGGATGAGACTGGGGAATTAATAATGGGAAACAGGGAAATGGCAGCGACGTTGAACAAATATTTTGTATCAGCCTTCACGGTAGAAGACACTAAAACCATCCCAATTATGGATAATTAAGGAGTTACAGATAGGGAGGAACTTAAAACAATCACTGTCACTAAAGAAAAAGTATTCAGTAAAATAATGGAACTAAAGGTGGACAAGTCCCCTGGACTTGATGGCTTCCATCCTAGGGTCTTAAAAGAAGTGGCTGCAGAGATAGTGGATGCATTGGTTGTAATCTACCAAAATTCCCTGGATTCTGGGGAGGTCCCAGCAGATTGGAAAACCGCAAATGTAAAGCCCCTATTTAAAAAAAGAAGGCAGACAGAAAGCAGGAAACTATAGACCAGTTAGGCTAACATCTATCAGTGGGAAAATGCTGGAGCCCATTATGAAGGAAGCAGTAGCAGGATATTTGGAAAAGCGTAATTTAGTCAAGCAAAGTCAGCATGGTTTTATGAAAGGGAAATCGTGTTTGATAAATTTGCTGGAGTTCTTTGAGGATGCAACTGTAAAGTCCTGTCCCCTCAGTACAGATTCACACGAGGCATATAGTGAAGTCAAGGTCACTCTGGACCTGCACCTTTATTTCACAGCTCTGGAATGTTGCACTTGCCTGAGACCTGTCCTTATAGACCTGTCTCTTGCAAATGCACACCTGGTAGTAAGGTATGCTGGTGGTTACAGGTCATATCTTATTACAGTCATGTATAGCATGTTAGGATACAGTTATATATAATAATGTAAGATACATGACATCACCCTCCCCCAAGGTCTTATTGTCTTTATAGGTTCAGTCCCTCAGGTGGTCTACGCTCGCGCGTGGAGCGCCTGAGTTGTGGTTCAGTTGTTTGCCTTGGTGTCTGTTTTTCTTTGGGGGTGGTTGCTGGTATCTCGCCTGGGCTGTCTGTTACGATTGGTGTAATTGTTGTTGACTCGCCTGGGCTGTCTGTTGGGATTGCCCTTTCCTCAGGTTGTTCCCTCTGTCTGTCCACCAGGTGTGGTGAGAGTTCCACATTGTAGTCTGCCTCTGGTTCCGCAGTGTTGTTGGTAAATCTGCTTTTGACTTGGTCTACATGCCTCCGGCAGGTTTTGCCATTGTCCAGACTACCAGTAGCCTGTTTCCTTCCTTGCCCGTTACTGTCCCTGCAAGCCATTTGGGACCCCTGCTATAGTTTAGTACAAACACTTTGTCCCCTACCTCATTCCATCTCCCCCTCGAATTTCTGTCATGGTACTCAGTCAGCTTACGGCGCTTTGCCTCAACGATTTCGTGCATGTCTGAGAGGATTAATGAGAGCCTTGTGTTTAAAGTCCTTTTCATCAACAGTTGCGCGGGGGGGATCCCAGTCAATGAGTGCAGACGAGATCTGTATACCAGCAGCAGTTGCGACAGGCGACCCTGCAGCGTGGGACCTTGGATTTTAAGCATGCCTTGTTTAATGATTTGCACTGCTCTCTCCGCCTGGCCATTGGAGGCCAGCTTGAACGGTGCCGTCTTGACGTGATTTATGCCGTGGTCAATTGTAAAGTCTTGGAATTCCGCGCTGGTGAAGCACGGACCATTGTCACTGACCAATATGTCAGGGATTCCGTGCGTTGCAAACATGGTTGCGAGGCTCTCCACAATGGTGGAGGTTGTGCTCGAGTTTAAAATGGTGCATTCGATCCACTTTGAAAATGTATCTACAACTACGAGGAACATTTTGCCCATGAATGAGCCCACATAGTCTACGTGCACCCACGACCACGGTTTGGTAGGCCAGGGCCAGGGGCTCAGTGGAGCTTCCCTGGGGGCATTGTTGAGTTGGGCACAAACGGTGCACCTTCGGACACAGAGCTCCAAGTCCGCGTCAATACCAGGCCACCAGACGTGGGATCTGGCTATGGCCTTCATGAGAACAATCCCCGGGTGCTCGCGGTGGAGCTCCCGGACAAATGCCTCTCTGCCTCGCAGAGGCATGACTACTATGCTGCCCCACATCAGGCAGTTTGCTTGGAGTGATAGCTCATGCATGCGCCTGTGAAAGGGTTTTAATTCCTCGGGGCAGGCATCGCGAGCCTCTGCCCAGTCACCGGTTAGGACACATCTTTTTACTAAGGATAACGTAGGGTCGCTGGCCATCCAGGCTCTGATTTGGCGAGCCGTCATGGGCGAACCTGTGGACTCAAAGGCATTGATTGTCATGACAATCTCACAGTCCTGTTCGTCAGAACCTTCCATGGTCGCCAGGGGTAGCCTGCTGAGCGCGTCGGCACAGTTGTCTGTGTCTGGTCTGTGCCTTATGGTATAGTCGTAGGACGCCAGCATGAGTGCCCACCGTTGAATTCGCGATGAGGCGTTGGCATTTATTGCCTTGCTCTCGGATAGGAGGGTCGTGAGGGGCTTGTGGTCAGTTTCTAATGCGAACTTGGCCTCAAAAAGATATTGGTGCATCGTTTTGACACCGTACACGCACACGAGCGCCTCCTTCTCTACCATTCCGTACCCGCGCTCCACCTGCGAAGTGACCTGGTGGCATAAGCTATGGGTTGTAATTTGCCCGCACTATTGACATGTTGCAAAACGCACCCGACCCCATACGCTGACACATTGCATGTGAGAACTAGCTTTTTACCTGGATCAATGAAAGTCAAAACACTGTTGGAACACAGAAGATTGCGTGCCTTATTGAAGGCGCGTTCCTGGGCGTCCCCCCAAAACCAATCACATCCCTTCCTGAGTAGCACGTGGAGAGGCTCCAGCAGCGTGCTTAAGTTCAGCATTAAGTTCCCAAAGTAATTGAGTAGCCCGAGAAAGGCGCGCAGTTCTGAGACATTCCGGGGCCTGGGTGCCAGGCGAATTGCTTCTGTTTTGGACTCTGTTGGGCGGATTCCATCAGCGGCAATCCTTCTGCCCAAAAATTCAACCTCGGGTGCGAGAAACAGGCACTTGGATTTCTTGACCCGATCCAACCGCTTTAGTACTTCCTCCAAATTACGGAGATGGGAGTCGGTGTCCCTGCCCGTGATAAGTATGTCGTCTTGAAATACAACCGTCCCCGGGATGGACTTGAGCAAACTCTCCATGTTGCACTGTAATATGGCAACTGACGACCTGATGCCGAATGGACATCGATTGTACATGAAAAGGCCTCGATGTGTTCTGATGTTGTTGAGTAGCTTGGATTCCTCAGTCAATTCTTGCGTCATATACGCAGATGTGAGGTCTAATTTTGAGAAAAGTTTACCTCCAGCCAATGTGGCAAATAAGTCCTCTGCCCTGGGCAGTGGGTACTGGTCCTGTAGGGAGACTCTGTTTATGGTAGATTTGTAGTCCCCACAGATTCGTATGGATCCATCAGGCTTCATGACTGGGACGATGGGATTTGCCCAGTCGCTAAATTCCACAGGTCGCTAAATGCCCACTCGCTAAATGCCTTCCCGCAGAAGCCTGTCTAGATCGTGTTCAATCTTTTCCCTCATCACATAGGGTACAGCTCTGGCCTTGTGATGGACTGGTCTAGCATCCTGTGTGATGTAGATTTTGACTTTGGCCCCTTTGAAAGTGCCCACACCTGGCTGAAAGAGATGTTCAAATCGCTTTATAACTGTTGAGCAGAAGGTCCGTTCCTCTAATGACATGGCATGGACATCATCCCATTTCCAGTTTAGTTTTGCCAGCCAGCTTCTCCCCAGTAGTGCTGGGGGGTCTCCGGGGACAATCGACAGGGGAAGTCGGTTCACTGTCCCTTTGTGTGTGACAGAGAGCATGGCGCTGCCGAGGACTGGTATGATTTCTTTGGTATAGGTCCTTAGTTTGGTGTCGACCCTTGTAAGTTTTTGTCTGTCTCTTTTATGCGGCCACAGTTGTTCAAATTGTTGAGCGCCCATGAGAGATTGACTCGCTCCCGTATCCAGCTCCATGTTGACAGATATCCCGTTGAGTAGGACCCTCATCATTATAGGAGGCGTCCTGGTGTAGGAGCAGCGGCCATTGATCGTGTTGACCCGCTGTACATCGGTGTCCCGGGTACTGTCCCCACCATCTTCTGGTCCGCTTTCCGACCCATCCGATTCGTATACCAGCCGAGCTGCCGTTTCTTTGCACATGCGGGCCAAATGCCCTGTATTTTCACAATTTCTGCAAACAGCCTGCTGAAATCGACATCCCTTTGACGAGTTCCCACCCCCACACCTCCAGCACAGACCTGTTCCATTGTTCAAAGTGTTTCCAAAGAATGAGCTGTGTCTGGCTGATCTCTCTTGAGCTTCTCTCAGTTTGTAGTTGATTGCTCGCATTGTGGGTTGATGAGGTGTGAACGGCCGTTCCTGTGGCCCTTGTTGGCTTCTGCCTGCAGTCGAGAGCCTGTTCTCCCGGTTTTGTCTGTGTGTGGGGGTAGCAGCTTGTTTAGTGCTGTGAACTTCTTGTTCCGATGTTTTGTTAAGTTGTCGTACCTGTATTGTAAATCAACCTCGTTTCTTCTTCCCCTACCAAGAATGTCTGTGCAACCAGTGCTGCTGCCCCTAAGGTCAGGTTCTTGGTCTCTATGAGCTTTCGGAATATGCCTGCGTGGCCTATTCCTTCATTGAAAAAGTCTCTCAGCATTTCTCTCCTCAGTTCATCGGAGACCTCACATAAACTAGCCAACCTCCGATGTTCTGCCATGAAGTCGGGTATGCTCTGGCCCACACAGCGTCTGTAGTTGTAGAACCTGTGTCTGGCCATGTGTAGGCTGCTCGCTGGCTTCAGGTGGTCTCTTACCAGTGTTCTCAATTCTTCAAACGACTTGCTTGCTGGTTTCTCGGGTGCCAACAGATCCTTCATTAAAACGTATGTTTTTGAGCCACAGCTGGTCAAGAGATGGGCTCTTCTCTTGTCTGCCTTATCGTCGCCGAACCAGTCTTTGGTTACAAAGCTTTGCTGGAGTCTCCCTATAAAGTCCTCCCAATTGTCTCCCGCATTGTACTTTTCATCTGATCCGTTGTTCGCCATTCTGTGGATTCTGTAATCCCGTAACTCGTCGCCACTGTAAAGTCCTGTCCCCTCAGTACAGATTCACACGAGGCATGTAGTGAAGTCAAGGTCACTCTGGACCTGCACTTTTATTTCACAGCTCTGGAATGCTGCACTTGCCTGAGACCTGTCCTTATATACCTGTCTCTTGCAAGTGCACCCCTGGTGGTAAGGTATGCTGGTGGTTACAGGTCATATCTTGTTACAGTCATGTATAGCATGTTAGGATACAGTTATATATAATAATGTAAGATACATGACACCTCCTATCGTTGATTAAGAAATGTGTCCTGACTGGGGATTCGGCGCCCGCACACGGAGCATGTCCCGCGGAGGTCAGACGGTTTCACAGAAGGATGGATGAGCTCTCCATCCAAGCCGACTGCCTACTATGGGGCAGCCAGGTAGTCATGCCCCAGAAGGGAAGGGAAGCATTCATCAGGGAACTCCACAGCGAGCACCCAGGCATCATGCTAATGAAGGCCATTGCCCAGTCACATGTATGGTGGCCGGGAATTGACTCAGACCTGGAACACTGTGTTCGCAGGTGCACGACGTGTGCCCAGCTGGGCAATGCCCCCAGGGAGGCACCACTCAGCCTGTGGCCCTGGCCCACCAGGCCATGGTCATGTATTCACGTAGACTACGCAGGCCCGTTCATGGGAAAAATGTTCCTCATTGTTGTTGATGCGTACTCGAAATGGATCGAGTGCATCAGATTGAATTTGTGCACGACATCCACTACTGTGGAGAGTCTGCGTCCGGTCTTTGTGACCCACAGCTTGTCGGACATCCTGGTTAGCGACAATGGCCCGTGTTACATTAGCTATGAATTCCGGGAGTTCATGTCGGGTAATGGCATCAAACATGTCAGGACAGCACCGTTCAAGCCGGCTTCCAATGGCCAGGCGGAACGTGCGGTCCAAGTCATAAAACAGGGCATGCTCCAGATTCAAGGACCCTCCCTTCAATGCCGCCTATCGCGCCTCCTGCTGGCCTATAGGTCCCGACCGCATTCGGTCACAGGAGTCCCGCCTGCGGAACTACTCATGAAACGGACAATCAAAACTCGGCTGTCCCTCATTCATCCAGTCCTGTCAGACATTGTTGAGGGCAAGCGCCAGTCCCAAAATAAGTGCCATGACCGTAACTCAATGGGGAGATGTATAGAAATCGATGACCCTGTATTTGTTCTTAATCATGCTTTGGGGCCCAAATGGCTTGAGGGTACTGTAATAGACAAAGAGGGGAATAGGTTCATAGTAGTCAGACTTAACAATGGCCAGATATGCCGCAAGCATCTGGACCAAGTAAAAAAAAGGTTCAGCATGTACACTGAGGAACCTGAGGAAGATCATGAGATGTTGCCCACACCACCACCAATGAACGAGCAACAAGAACATTCAGCAGCATGCACAGTCCCTGCGGCCAGCCCGGACAAGCCGGAATCACCACAGTGACAGAGACGCATGCCAAAGCTCAACAACCAGAGCCCCAACTGCGGCGCTCCACAAGTGAGCGTCGACCGCCTGAAAGACTTAATCTTTGACCCCATAAAAAATGGGGGGGGGGGGGGAGGTGATGTCATGTATGTGTAACTGTAATCTTCATGTAACAACACGGCATACTGTATACACCTAATAAATGCACACCTTGACCACAGGGGATGAACTTGTAGGAGACACTCCTCGCCTGGTCATCCAGATATATAAAGGGAGGTCCCACGCAGGGACATCACTTCTTGGTCCTGTGATTAAAGGTTCGGGTCACAGAGTGACTTTGTCTGCAGAATGTGCCTCGTGTGAATTTATAGTATTGTGTGAGGACATTACAAGGATGACTGGCTTTCACACTAAAAATGAGTTCTCAGGTGACTGATCCAATGCAGGACCTACAGTCTCTGTCACAGGTGGGGCAAATGATAGTTGAAAGAACAGGTTGGTGGGGTGTCTGGGTTTCTGCGTGCTCCTTCTGCTGTCGACGCTTGGCTTCAGCTTGCTCTCGGCGAAGAGACTCGAGGTGTTCAGCGGATGTTTTTCCTCCACTTTGGGCGGTCTTGGGCCAGGGATTCCCAGGTGTTGGTAGGGATATTGCACTTTTTCAAGGAAACTTTGAGGGAGTTCTTGAAGCGTTTCCTCTGCCCATCTGGGGCTCACTTGCCGTGTCGGAGCTCTGAATAAAGCGCTTGTTTTGGGAGTCTCATGTCAGGCATGCGGATGATGTGCCCTGTCCAGCGGAGCTGATCGAGCATGGTCAATGTTTCGGATGTTGGCCTGAGTGAGAACACTGACATTGGTGCGCCTACCCTGCCAATGGATTTGCAGGATCTTACAGAGGCAACATTGGTGGTACCTCTCTAGTGTTTTGAGGTGCCTGCTGTATATAGTCCATGTTTCTGAGCCATATAGGAGGGCAGGTATCACTACTGCTCTGTAGACCATGAGTGGGTTTGAGGTCCTGATCTTCAAACACTCTCTTCCTCAGGCGACCGAAGGCTGCACTGGCATACTGAAGGCAGTGTTGGACCTCGTCGTCGATGTCTGCCCTTGTTGACAGTAGGCACCCGAGGTATGGAAAATGATCCACGTTGTCCAAAATCTCAACGTGGATCTTGATAACCAGGGGGGCAGTGCTGTGTGGCGGGGGCAGGTTCGTGGAGGACCTTTGTCTTACGGATGTTTAGTGTAAGGCCCATGCTCTCGTACACCTCGGTGAAGGTGTTAACAATGGCTTGGAGTTCGGCTTCCAAGTGTGCACAGAGAAAAGCGAGGTCTGCTTCCTGTAGTTTGATGACGGCGGATGGGACAACCTTGGATCTGGCCTGGAGGCTGCGGAGGTTGAACAGATTCCCATTTGTCTTGTAATTTAACTCCACTCCAGCATGCTGAGGGTGAGATGGAGCATTGCAGCAAGGAAAATCGAGAAGAGCGTTGGTGCAATGGCACGGCCTTGCTTGACCCCGATCCAAACTTGGAATGTGTTATGTATGCATGTTAATGTATGTACTGTAACACCTGACCACTGAACGTACCTTCGCCCTGTATATACTATACCTGTACCACCAGAGGGTGCTACTGCTGGAGACCTAAGGGTCACCTGTACACTGCAGGTAATCATGTATAAAAGGGACCTCACCACTTGGTGTCCTCACTTTAGGAGCTGCAATAAAAGACTAAGGTCACTTCTGTTCAAGTTCTATAGCCTTACCTCATGCAGTCGTTATCAGAGTGCTTGCATACACAACAGAATGGGTCTGTGGTGGATCCTTTGGTCAGGATCATGGCTTGCATGCAATCGTGGAGCAGGTGGAGGATAGTGAAAAACGTTTGAGGGCAACCAAATCTGAGCATGATGCTCCATAATCCCTCAAGGTTGACAGTTTAGAAGGCTTTTGTGAGGTCAAAGAAGGCCATGTAAGGGGTCAGTGCTGTTCCGTGCATTTCTCTTGTATCTGCCGCAAGGTGAATATCATGTCTATTGTGCCCCTTAGTGGGTGGAATCCACATTGCGACTCTGGGAGGAACTCTTCAGCCACAGGGAGAAGGCGATTGAGGAGGATTCTTGCGATGACTTTCCCGGTGGTCGACGGCAGGGAGATTCCTCTGTAGTTACCCCAGTCAGACTTGTCACCTTTCTTGAATGCTCACGATTACAGCATCTCTGAGATCTCCTGGCATGATTTCCTCCTTCCAGATAAGAGAGATGAAGTCATGAATCCACGCCAGTAGTTCTTCTCCACCATGTTTTAGTGCATCAGCGGGGATTCCGTCTGCTCCTGGTGCCTTGTTATTCTTCAGTTGTCAGATGGCCTTTCCAACCTCGTGCCGGGCTGGTGGTGTCCTTAGATGGTGGTGGGTGGCATGCTATGGGATGGAGTCGAGGACACCCATGTCGAAGACAGAGTTTCGGTTAAGCAGATCCTCGAAGTGCTCCTGTCAGCGGACACTGACTGCCTGTCTGTCCTTGAGGAGCACCTCTCCGTTCTTGGCCAGCAGTGGGGTAAGGCCTTGGGTGCTTGACTGCACTAAAGAATTCTCGCACATCATAGTTGTTGGCTAGGTGCTGGATTTCTTGTGCTTTCTCCATCCACCATCTGTTCTTTAGGTCATGGGTTTTCTGTTGGACCTCGGCCTTCAGATGTCTATAGAGCTGCTTTCTTGCCCTCGAGTTGTGTTACTGTTTCCAGTCCAAGGATGCCTTGCACTTGCGGCATATTAGCTCTGGGACCTCCTGGACGTTCTTGTCGAACCAGTCTTGGGGCTAGAAACTCCACTCTTGTGGTTATCCCCATGGGCGTTAAAAAGGGGTTTTCAGATTGCCGGCTTCTCGCCATTCTCAAAGCATCTAGTCTCCATTTTTGAGCGATATAAAATAGGCAGCAGCGTAAAATTTTTCTGACCTTCTGCCGTAAAGTGTGGCCGTCCTTAGCAACGGCACGGCAAGGCTTGATTCCCGCGATTCAGAAGGTCAAGTGTCATCATGACATGCACAGAAGAGGAGACAGAGAGAGAGGGAGCTCAGAGCGACTGAAGGCGTGTCTCGGTATGGTGTGGCTGCTTTGGGAGGAAGGAGGGAGACTTTAGGGCTTCACAGCAAGTAGACAAACAAAAAGTAGCTGTTATCAGCCATATATTTGCCTGAATTTGGCCTATCATGGAGAGAGAGGAGGAGGCATCACAACGGCTGTGGAGAATGACGCTGAGAGAGTAGTGAGGTGAGAGAGGAGCACATTAGAGGGCGCAAAAGAGCCAGGAGGTTCTCGGACAAGGCAAATGCCTCCCTCCTGCAGGAGGTCGAGTCACGTTGGGTTGATTTGACACAGGGAGGGTGTGGAAAGCCCACCCCGAAAGTCTACCAGAGGATATGCTCCGAGATAGCAGAGGTGGTCTCGTCGGCGATCAATGAGGTTCGCGAGGGCAACCGATGCTTCAAACGATGGAACGATCTTGTGGGATCCGCAAGAGTAAGTATTACATTGATTTACATGTATTTATATAATTTGATTTGTAACAGTCATGAATGACTATCATCAGATGTGAGGTCTTTCACTTTTACCGGGAATGTTTTACTCAAAGCCTGTGGTCACGATGTACGTCTTTAGGTAAAGAATGATAATTATCATAATAATCATGATTACATCTGTCAGTTATATGTTGTACCAGTCTTTGTGACAGTACCGAGCAATGATATCATGCAATGATTTCATGCCATGTCGCCCTGTCACCTTTTACAGAAGAAGCTATCGACGATGAGGTCCGTGCAGAGGCGGGCCACAGTCCCCAGTGACATCACTGAGATGGAGGAGCGGGTGCTCACACTCATGGGGAAGCACCCCCAGACAGCCATGGATGCATCTGCAGACCCTGAAGTGATGCCACGTGAGTAAAGCTTACACCATAACGTGATGTAAAGTCAATAGATGCCACACCCACTCATATCCAAACAATCATATATGATAGATGATTTCTAAAATTGTCATAGAAATAATAATGGCCTGATGAAAATCATTGGAATGCAAATGTGTTGATGGTCATGAAATGTGATGTCTGCAATGATTTTGAGAGCGATGATGCTTTTGTCGTGCATATGCTGTGTGTAGCGCTGGACTCACCTTGTCACCCTAGAACACTCTTCTCCTGTGATAACCTCATTTGTGTTTTGCAGCTCAGCCAGCAGCGTGACCCAAGACAAGACCACAGAGGCCAGAAGATGGGGGAGCGGGGCCCGACTCTCCACACGATCCAACATCTGGTGCTGAGGAGTTCCGATTCTCGCCCGTCAATCTGCTGGGTCTGTTCTGCACAGTTGAGAGCACGGACTTCGAGGAACCTGCATCACCACGCTCCAGAAGCCATTCCACCCCATCTAGTAGTGCTCCAGTCATTTCTGCCTCCACTCTGGAGGTACTGGCCCCAAGCACCTTGCCACAGGGCACCCCATTTGTCCCTAGAACGGCGCCGATCTCACAGAGGTCTCGTGGATGCGGCAGGTCTGTTCCACGAGCACCATTTGACAGAAAGAGATGGTACAGTTGTCCAGGAGAACTGTAGACATTGGTGACCAGCTCATCGAAGCATTGGGGGCATATCCCGACAGCTGACCGCCATGACCGAGTACATTCCACAGATGGCGGAGGCCCTGGATGCGATAGCCAGGAACACTGCTGGCACAGGCCTCCCAGTGGTCCCCGAGCGCGGCACTCCACCCCTAGGTTCCGCACCACCACAGATGAGAACAAGGACCAAGATCCTGCTTCTGCATCAGAGAATGTTTCCCCCTCAGCATGCCCCTGTTCCCACACCAGTGCAACAATCGCATCTGCCTTCATCCCCCCCCAATGAGGCACCGCCTGGGAGCTCCTCGGCCAGGCGCCGTGGAGTGAGGAGGGGTAGGGGTAGAGGTGGGGAGAAGAAGGGGAGGGGGGTAGGGAAGTGAGGTGCATGTCTGCAGGTGATGGCTGTGTTATATCTCCATCTGGGTGTATGCAATTTGTTGTAATGTATGGGGGCTGGGGACCACGCCCCTGCATTGCCTTTGTATTCTGTGTTGGTGGACATGTTGAACATGTGATTTATGTCAATGGTGGAAAAAGTTGGGTGTGGGCGGGGATGGGGTGTTATTGGCTGTGATACTTATGATTTCAGACCAATGTTGGTATAAAATTTATGTTATTGAACATAACCTTGTTGCGCATTGTCTCAGGTAGCTGCACCATTACACACTGGTGATTCCTTAACATGAAAGGGTTAAATACAACTTAACATCAATCAACGTAAACTTTAACTTGCACCAAGGTGATGGGCACCATTGATGTCTGAGCAGCACACACACAGCAGTGTGTCAGCATTGTCACTCACATCAACGCTCTTTCAGGCAAATCGTTCAGATATCAGTTCCTCACGTATGAGTGCGATTTAAAAAATGCCAGCCATAGAGCTGGCATTGTTCAGAACAGTTCCACTTTTTCTGGGCGGTTTTTTGGGCGAGCGATATTGTGGGCGATATGTGTGCGAGGTGGTGAAAGTGACGCTGGGCGATCTCCTGGGCGTTAGTTTTGCCAGATGTGCTTTAAACGACAAAAAAAAAGTGGGCGGGAGATATTATTGAATCTCGGCGTTAATTCCGTGCGGGAAGTAACACTGGGCGATATTATGGCCGTTGATTTCCCCCATTCTGATGATTACAGCCCAAAAAGTGAGCGGGCGGTAATATTTTTTCCTGGCGTTAAGCACATGGAGAAAGTAATGCTCAGTGATAAGTTTCCTAAAAATGCCCGTCAGTTTCCATTTTGTGCCAAAATGGGCGATATATGGGCACTATACGTCATGGGCGTTAAGTGGACATAAAGCATGCAAAAAAAGTGGCATTTCTAGCCCTTGGTGTTTCCTGGTCGAGTGACCGAGCATCTCTTCGCAGGTGCTAATTATGGAAGCCTTGAGGGCAGACCAGGTGCTGTGGACATTCTGCATCTCTGGGTCACTGGGAGTCGCCAGATTGGTAGTGAGGCACTGGCTGAATAGGGTTTTCTTAGCAGGATCTTTGAGTGATCCAGCGTTGATTTTCCTGTGGCATTGTTTCTGTTGCCGTCACTGTTTTTGGGCAATGTTAATGGTGATGACAGAGCGAATTAGGCGGTGGTCCATCCAGCAGTCAGTGCCTGTCATGGCACGGGTGATGCGGACGTCCTTGCGGTCCCTTGCTCGGACGATGTCGTAGTCTAGCAGATGCCAGTGCTTGGAGCAAGGGTGTTGCCATGTGGCTTTGTATTTGTACTTCTGACGGAACAGGGTATTGGTTATGATGAGGCTGTATTCTGAGCATTTCGTCAGGAGGAGGGTGCCATTGGAGTTGGCTTTCCCTACAACCTCTCTGCCGATCACACCTCCCCAGAGGTCTGTGTCCTTTCCAACTCTGGCGTTGAAGTCGCCGAGGAGGATCAGCTTGTCGCACGTTGGGACTTGGGACAGGCATTGTTCGAGACTGGAATATAACTCCTCTTTGGTCTCGACTGTAGCTTCTAGCTTTTGGGGCGTATGTGCTGAAAACCATAGCACACTGGTTCCTGGCTCGGGTGAGGCGAAGAGTCATGAGGCCTTCAGTTATACCACAAGGAGAGTCTCTGAGACGGCTCACTAGCTCGTTTTTTATGGTGAAGCCAACCCCATGGAGGTGACGTTCTTCTTCTGGCTTGCCTTTCCAGAAGAAGGTGCAGCTGACCTTCCCCTGCACGCTGAGTCTCCCTGAGTTCCCGGGGAATGATTGCGGTGCAGCGTTCCGGTCTGTTGCTGTTAGAGTTGTCCATGAGGGTCCTGACATTCCAGGTCCAGAACTTTATCTTAAAGTGTGGAAGATGGCTGTGCATGAATTATTTTAACATGTGATGGCCGTTGCACACCAGCTACCACATGGGTTTGACAGAGCAAGGTCTTTGTAAAGTCCTGTCCCCTCAGTACAGATTCACACGAGGCATGTAGTGAAGTCAAGGTCACTCTGGACCTGCACTTTATTTCACAGCTCTGGAATGCTGCACTTGCCTGAGACCTGTCCTTATATACCTGTCTCTTGCAAGTGCATCCCTGGTGGTGACATATGACCTGTAACCACCAGCATACCTTACCAGGCATAAAATTTTGAAGGACATTCGCTGGGCATGAGTTGGGCAAATAGCTCAATCTCTCCTGTGCGGATGTCCTTCTCCTGGGGATGTGGAGGATCTGTCAAGAAAAATTTTGACACGTCTGAAAAGCCGGAATTGGCGCATGCTCATTTTGCAAGGTCTCGCCTGGTACGTGCGCACTTCACATGGACCCGGTGAGGCCAGAAATTTTGGCCCAATATGTCTACTGACCTACCCTTATCTACCCTTTCTGTTACTTCTTCAAAATAATTCACTAATGTTGGTCAAGCATGACCTCTTTTTGAATCCGTGTTGACTACTCTTATTATTTTTTCAGTTTTTAGAAGTTCTCCTATTACATCTTTGATTAAGGATTTCATTATCTTTCTTATCATCAACCTTAAGCGAATTGGTCTATAGTTCCCTGGGCTTGTTTCTCTCCATTTTTATAATTAGAAATCACATTAACTGTCTACAATCTTCTGGCACTATTCCCTTTTCTAATTATTTTTTATATATAGGTAATAGTACCTCTGCTATCTCTTCTCCAACTTCTTTTAATATGCATGGATGCAATCCATCTGGACCAGGGCTTTTGTCCTCTCTAAGTTTGATTAGTTGAACAATAATCTCCCCCTTTCCATCTTAAATGTCTTTATACCTTTTCTGATCTCTTCTTCTAATGTCAGTCCATGATGTTAGTTTCCGAAGCAAAGTAATTATTTAATATTTCGATCATTTTGCTGTCATTACCTCTGAGTCTGTGGGCTAGATTTTAAATTTTTTTTGCATCCATTTGACTGCCAAATGAGGTATAACGCCCAGATATCGCCCATTTAGCCACAAAATGGAAACTGACGCCCATTTTTCAGACACTTATCGGCGAGCGTTACTTTCCCCATGTGTGTAACGCCGGGAAAAAATAATGCCACCGCCCACTTTTTTGGGGCAGAATCATCAGAACGGGCGAAACCAACGGCCATAATATCGCCCAGCATTACGTTCTACACATAATTAATGCCAAGATTTAATAATACCGATCGCCCACTTTATTTTGTCGTAAAGATCACATTTGCTGAAACTAACGTGCAGGCAATCGCCCAGCATCACTTTCAACACCTCGCACACATCTTGCCCACAATATTGCTCTCCCAAAAAACCGCCGGGAAAAAGTGGAACTAACCGGAACTACTCACAGCGGGTATGGACGTCATGTTCTAAATCACATGTCGCATCATTTAAAAGGCTGCTCTGCTTCAACTTCGGGGGAGTTCGGATGTACTCTGGAGGTGTTTCGACATGATGTGAACATCTGAACAAACATCTTTATCATACTGTGGACAATTGGAATTTACAGCTGTCTTCGTCAGGACATTCATTCTTTGTGACCAATCGGTGGAAAACAGATAGCTATTGGAATGGGGCATGTCCTTTCTCACCCTCTCTTGATTACATGCTGCAGACTCGAGATGGCAGAAGGTATGCTCTACAGCATCATGTGCCCAATGTAAGACGTGCCAGACTGATGACGAGGACCAAACGTTACACACCCCGCAAGTACAGGGAGAAGCGGTCTTACCTCAACTTGCCCGACACTACCTGCCTTCGGAGACTGCGCTTCCACAAAGAGGTTATCGCTGAGGTATGCCAGCTCATAAGGGGAAATCTGCAGCCTACCAGCAGCATCAGTACTGCACTGTCCGTTGAGGTCAAAGTCACCACGGCACTGTCGTTCTTTGCGGTATGTCTCAGCATGCCACACATTGCTGCATTAGAGGTAACTGAAGCCCTGTACGTACGCAATCTGGACTTTATCAGCTTCCCTATGCCGAGGGAGGCTAAAATTGAGAGGGCTCTAGGATTCTACCGAATTGCTAACTTCCCCAAGGTGTAGGGAGCTATAGACTGTACGCACATCGTGATGCGGGCACCTTTTCAGGATGCAGAGGTTTTCAGGAACCGCAAGGGATTCCACTCCCTGAATGTGCAACTCGTTGTCGACCACCAGCAAATTATTATGGCAGTGAATGCTAAATTTCCGGGCAGCATCCATGATGCTCACATCCTGCGTGAGAGCACTGGATCTGACTTGTTCAAAAATCAGCCACGAGGCCAATGCTGGATGCTTGGTGACAAAGGATATGGCCTCGTCACCTGGCTGATGACCCCCTGCGTGACACCCACACTGAAGCCAAGAGGCGATACAACGAGAGCCACAGAGCCACTCGCAATATCATGGAGAAAACCATGTGAGTACTTAAGCAGCGCTTTAGATGCCTGGACCATTCAGGAGGCGACCTCCAATACCACTCTGAGCAGGTAGCTCAATTCGTGGTGGTATGCACAACTTGACTATTCGGAGGGGACAAGAATTGCCTGATGAGTCTGGTAGTCCACCTCACCAGAGAGAGGAAGAGGAGGTCAAGGAGGTGGACGCTGAATCCATGCCCCCGCCCCCTGTAGACTGCATGAAAGGGCCCATGGTGGCATGATAGCTGCAAGACTCTTTCGTCAGGAGCTCATAAATGAGCGCTTTGCCTGACAGAATGGTATTTACAAGGCTGACACACTGCTGGGTGTGCAGGTAATAAATCAATGGTGGACATCATCTTCGTGACAGTTAAATTTTAAGTTGATTGAAGTTAATTATACCCTTTGATGTTAAGGAATCACCAGTGTGTAACAGTGCAGCTTTCTGAGCCAATGAGCAACAAGGTTTTGTTAAATAAAAAACATTTAAACCAAACATTTGTCTGAAATCATCAGACCCTTCCCCCCCCCTTCGCTTCTCCTCCCTATCTCTACCCCTTCCCCATCCCCTCCTGACTCAAAGCCGCCTGGCCGAGGAGCTCTTCAGGCAATGCTTCATTGCGGGGGCAGTGGGGGGCCGGAAGGACGACCGAACCACTGCTTGGATGGATACGGGAGGGAATGGTCCCGAGGTGGAAACGTGCTTCGAGCCAGAAGCAAGATGATGCTCCTGGCTCTCACGTGTCATTGGCAATGGGGATGCGGCACCTTGGGGTGCAGTGCCACGTTCCGGGACCACTGGGAGCCCTCTGCCAACCAGTGTTCCTGGCTACCAGCTCCAGGGCCTCCTCCATCCCTTCCATGTTATATATTATTTGTTGGACAAAAACTCGGTGCCAACTATGTTCTTAGTGCTTAGTAGGCTTTTTGCTGCTGGTGAATCTACCTCCTGCCTCCCACAAAAGCCAAACAAGCACACACCACACCCACACACGCTTTCAGTCCCTCTCTGCTCCCTCTCTCACTCTGTATCCTCTTCTGCGCATGTAATGATGACCCCTGACCTCCTGAATCGTGGGAAATGAGTATTACCATGCCATTGCTAAGGATGGCGACATTTTGCGGCAGAAGATCAGAGAGATTTAACGCTAACACCCATTTCAGATTGCTACTGGTAACGCCCAATTTCAAAAATAGAGGCTAGGGGCTTTGAGAATGGGCGACAAGCCGACAGTCTGAAAACCCATTTTTACCACCCACGCCAGAAATAACGCGATCTGCACAAAAGTGTAAAATCTAGCTCTTAATCCCTATCCTGATGTTTCTTTTTTTTTAAATTTTAGTGTCTGTAGAATACTTTAATATTTATTTTATATTCCTTAATAATTTAATTTTGTAGTTTCTCTTCGCCTTACTAATTATTTTCCTGATTTCTTTCCTAATATTTCCGTATTCTCTTTTGTCAGCCTCTCCTTTGCTATCTATGTATTTAGTGTATGCCTTTTTCTTTAGTTTCAATTTTGCCCTTATTTACTTATGCATCCATGGTGTGCTACTACTGGCTAGTTTGTTTTTGTTTCTTAATATGATATATTTATCATTCTAGTTGGTCTCTGTTGATCACCGTTTTAAATGTTTCTCACTTCACTACTGTTCTATTTTTTTGTTTGTCTGTAAATTATTCCAGTTTATTTTTGCTAGATCCATTCTCATCCCCTTAAAATCTATTTCCCCCCCCAATTTATTATTTTGGTCTTTATCTGACTTCTCAATCTGTATCTTATACCTATTAGGTTGTGATCGCCATTGTCTAAATGTTCCCCTACACTTACTTCTCTTATCTATTCTGGTTCATTTCCCATTATTAGATCCAGCAGTGTTCCCTCTCTTGTTGAACTTTTGATATACTGGATAAGAAAGGACTGTGAACATTGTAAAAACTCTATTCTCTGAGCCCCCTTTGATTCCTGTACTTGCCAGATTATTTCTGGTAGTTCAAATCTGCCATGATTATTATTCTATATAGTTTTCACATTAGATTTATTTGCTTACATACATGTTCACTCCAAACTTTCTTTAGCTGCTTTCCAATCCGCTGGTACCTCTCCAGAGTCCAGAGAATTTTGGTAGATTATAACGAATGCATCTGCTATAACTTCCACCATCTCTTTTAATACCCTGGGATGCATTTCATCAGGACCAGGGGACTTGTCTACCTTGAGTCCCATCAGCCTGTCCAGCACTACCCCCCTAGTGCTAGTGATTATCTCAAGGTCCTCCCTTCCCACATTCCCGAGACCAGCAATTTTTGGCATGGTTTTTGTGTCTTCCACTGTGAAAACCAAAGCAAAATAATTATTTAAGGTCTCAGCCATTTCCACATTTCCCATTATTAAATCCCCCTTCTCATCTTCTAAGGGACCAACATTTACTTTAGTCACTCTTTTCCATTTTATATATCGGTAAAAGCTTTTACTATCTGTTTTTATGTTTTGCGCAAGTTTACTTTCGTAATCTATCTTCCCTTTCTTTATTGCTTTCTTATTCATTCTTTGCTGTCGTTTAAAATTTTCCCAATCTTCTAGTTTCCCACTAACCTTGGCCACCTTATACGCATTGGTTTTTAATTTGATACTCTCCTTTATTTCCTTGTTTATCCACGGCTGGTTATCCCTTCTCTTACTGCCCTTCTTTTTCACTGGAATATATTTTTGTTGAACACTATGAAAGAGCCCCTTAAAAGTCCTCCACTGTTCCTCAATTGTGCCACCGTTTAGTCTGTGTTTCCAGTCTACTTTAGACAACTCTGCCCTCATCCCAATGTAGTCCCCTTTGTTTAAGCATAGCGCACTCGTTTGAGACACTACTCCCTCACCCTCAATCTGTATTACAAATTCAACCATACTGTGATCACTCATTCCGAGAGGATCTTTTACTAGGAGATCATTTATTATTCCTGTCTCATTACACAGGACCAGATCTAAGATAGCTTGCTCCCTTGTACGTTCTGTAAGAAACAATCCCGTATGCATTCTATGAATTCCTCCTCCAGGCTATCCCGTGCGATTTGATTTGACCAATCGATATATAGGTTAAAATCCCCCATGATTGCTGCCGTTCCTTTTTCACATGTCCCCATTATTCCCTTGATTAGTGTCCGCCCCACCGTGAAGTTATTATTTGAGGGTCTATAAACTACGCCCACCAGTGACTTTTTCCCCTTACTATCTCGAATCGCCACACACAATGATTCAACATTTTGTTCATTAGAGCCAATATCGTCTCTCACAACTGCCCTGATATCATCCTTCATTAAAAGAGCTACCCCACCTCCTTTCCCTTCTTGTCTATCTTTCCGAATTGTCAGATACCCCTGTATGTTTAATTCCCAGTCTTGGCCACTCTGCAACCACATTTCTGTAATGGCCACCAAATCATACCCATTTGTAATGATTTGTGCCGTCAACTCATTTACTTTAATTTTGAAGGCTGCGTCCATTTAGGTAGAGTGCTTTAATACTAGTTTTTAAACCATGATTTTTAGTTTTGACCCCTCCTGCAGCCCCTTTATATTCATACATATTGTCCCTTCCTATCACCTTGTGGTTTACACTTACCCCAGTGCTACTCTGATCTGTTGCCTCCTGCCTTTCGCATTCTTTCTTGGGGTCCTGTTCATCTGAGCACTCAAAAACTCTAACTAGCTCAGAGCCCTCTCCTGGGTTCCGAATACTCCTCGCATTGAGGCATCGAGCTTGCCTTTCTTTTACATTTGACCCTTTAGAATTTTGCTGTACAGTGGCCCTTTTTGTTTTTTGCCTTGGGTTTCTCTGCCCTCCACTTTTACTCATCTCCTTTCTGTTTTTTGCTTCTGTCTCCATTTTGTTTCCCTCTGTCTCCCTGCATTGGTTCCCATCCCCCTGCCTTATTAGTTTAACTCCTCCCCAACAGCACAAGCAAACACTCCCCCTAGGACATTGGTTCCGGTCCTGGCCAGGTGCAGACCCTCCGGTTTGTACTGGTCCCACCTCCTCCAGAACCGGTTCCAATGCCCCAAGAATTTGAATCCCTCCCTGCTGCACCACTGCTCAAGCCATGTATTCATCTGAGCTATCCTGCGATTCCTACTCTGACTAGCACGTGGCACTGGTAGCAATCCCGAGATTACTACTTTTGAGGTCCTACGTTTTAATTTAGCTCCTAGCTCCTTAAATTTGTCTCGTAGGACCTCATTCCTTTTTTTACCTATATCGTTGGTACCAATGTGCACCACGACAACTGGCTGTTCACCCTCCCCTTTCAGAATGTCCTGTACCCGCTCTGAGACATCCTTGACCCTTTCACCAGGGAGGCAACAAACCATCCTGGAGTCTCGGTTGCGGCCGCAGAAATGCCTATCTATTCCCCTTACAATTGAATCTCCTATCACTATAGCTCTGCCACTCTTTTTCCTGCCCTCCTGTGCAGCAGAGCCACCCACGGTGTCATAAACTTGGCTGCTGCCCTCCCCTGATGAGTCATCCCCCTCAACAGTACTCAAAGCGGTGTATCTGTTTTGCAGGGGGATGACTGCAGGGGACCCCTGCACTACCTTCCTTGCACTGCTCTTCCTGCTGGTCTTCCATTCCCTATCTGGCTGTGGACCATTCCCCTGTGGTAAGACCAACTCGCTACAAGTGCTACTCATGTCATTCTCAGCATCGTGGATGCTCCAGAGTAAATCCACCCTCAGCTCCAATTCCGCAATGCGGACCGTCTGAAGCTGGAGGCGGAAACACTTCCCGCACACGTAGTCGTCAGGGACACCGGAAGTGTCCCTGAGTTCCCACATGGTACAGGAGGAGCATATCACGTGACCGAGTTCTCTTGGCATGACTTAACCCTTAGATACACTTAAATTGGCAACAACAATGCTAAAGTTTACTCACTGATCTAGAAGAGAAAAAAGAAAAACTACTCACCAATCACCAGCCAATCACTTACCCCCTTGGCTGTGACGTCACCTTTCTATTTCTTTCGACTTCTTTTTTACCTTCTCCCTGTAGCTGCACAAGCTTCTCGCTGACACTACCCGAATCCTGCACTCGCAGCCTTTTGTAGGCCTCTGTTTAAAAAAGGGGGCAGACAAAAGGCAGGTAACTATCGGCCGGTTAGTTTAACATCTGTAGTGGGGAAAATGCTTGAAGCTATCATTAAGGAAGAAATAGCGGGACATCTAGATAGGAATAGTGCAATCAAGCAGACGCAACATGGATTCATGAAGGGGAAATCATGTTTAACTAATTTACTGGAATTCTTTGATGATATAACGAGCATGGTGGATAGGGGTGTACCGATGGATGTGGTGTATTTAGATTTCCAAAAGGCATTCGATAAGGTGCCACACAAAAGGTTACTGCAGAAGATAAATGTACGCGGAGTCAGAAGAAATGTATTAGCATGGATTGAGAATTGGCTGGCTAACAGAAAGCAGAGAGTCGGGATAAATGGGTCCTTTTCGGGTTGGAAATCGGTGGTTAGTGGTGTGCCACAGGGATCGGTGCTGGGACCACAACTGTTTACAATATACATAGATGACCTGGAAGAGGGGACAGAGTGTAGTGTAACAAAATTTGCAGATGACACAAAGATTAGTGTGAAAGCAGGTTGTGTAGAGGTCACAGAGAGGCTGCAAAGAGATTTAGATAGGTTAAGCGAATGGGCTAAGGTTTGGCAGATGGAATACAATGTCAGAAAATGTGAGGTCATCCACCTTGGAAAAAAAAACAGTAAAAGGGAATATTATTTGAATGGGGAGAAATTACAACATGCTGCAGTGCAGAGGGACCTGGAGGTCCTTGTGCATGAATCCCAAAAAGTTAGTTTGCAGGTGCAGCAGGTAATCAGGAAGGCGAATGGAATGTTGGCCTTCATTGCGAGAGGGATGGAGTACAAAAGCAGGGAGGTCCTGCTGCAACTGTACAGAGTATTGTTGAGGCCGCACCTGGAGTACTGCATGCAGTTTTGGTCACCTTACTTAAGGAAGGATATACTAGCCTTGGAGCGGGTACAGAGACGATTCACTAGGCTGATTCCGGAGATGAGGGGGTTAACTTATTATGATAGATTGAGTAGACTGGGTCTTTACTCATTGGAGTTCAGAAGGATGAGGGGTGATCTTATAGAAACATTTAAAATCATGAACGGGATATACAAGATAGAGGCAGAGAGGTTGTTCTCACTGGTCGGGGAGACTAGAACTCGGGTGCACAGCCTCAAAATATGGTGGAGCCAATTTAAAACCAAGTTGAGAAGGAATTTCTTCTCCCAGAGGGTTTTGAATCTGTGGAATTCTCTGCCCAAGGAAGCAGTTGAGGCTAGTTCATTGAATGTATTCAAATCACAGATCGATAGATTTTTAACCAATAAGGGAATTAAGGGTTATGGGGAGCGGGCGGGTAAGTGGAGCTGGGTCCACGGCAAGATCAGCCATGATCTTGTTGAATGGCGGAGCAGGCTCGAGGGGCTAGATGGCCTACTCCTGTTCCTAATTCTTATGTTCTTATGTTAAAGCCCAGTGCTACTAAATGAGTCACTCCTACATTTTGAACACACATAAGCATGCATGCGTGAACGTGTGCACCCAAAACAATGGTGGGGTGAAACCATGTTGTTGGTTTGAGTGTGATCTCAATGTGTTTGTATGCAATTCCTTTTTCCCATTATTCTTATGGAGGCACTAAATGCTAAAATAGCAAGCAAAGAAACTTGATGTGAATAAGTCAGCACTTACATGCAAATATCACACAGTACGGTCTCAACCCATACTTTGTGCTCTTTAAACTATAATTTGCCTTTGCTCGTGGTATCACTGCAGAAACTCAATTGCAGTATTTCCCACATCAACCATGAAGTAGAAATGAACAGCACTACAAACAAGTAAAGCTGCACTAAATGGGTTTTATGTCTCTGCTCCCTAAGGATCCACAGATACTATTACTTATTATACTTCCCTTAATGCACTAATCTTCTGTTGCTCCTGCCAATAAAAAAAGAAAGACTTGGATTTATATCGCGCCTTTCACAACCTCAGGAATCCCAAAGCACTTTACAGCCATTGAAGTAATTTTGACATGTAATCACTGTTGTAATGTGGGAAATGCAGCTGCCAATTTGTGCACAGGAAGCTCCCACAAACAGCAATGTGACAATGAATCTTGTCCATAAAGATCGACATACCTGTCACCATTATAGTACCGGATAACTATACACAACCAGAAAAATATTATGAAGCATTACGAGGCGTTAGATTCTTTTTTCCTGCTCCATTCCCAGCAAAGTTTATAAATTCATTAATTAATGGAAATTGATGTTCAAATACTGTCATCACAGTTTGAGAATATAAACTCAGTTAATATCAAAAGTTGGTCTCAGTAAAAGTGACCATGAAGCTGTCAGATTGTTGTAAAAATCCAACTGGTCCATGAATGTTCCTTGGGGCAGGAAACATTACCTGTATGTGGTTGACTCCACATATGTGCAAGCCGTTCAGTTGCATCAAACTTCTATTGCAAGTTCAAGAAGAAGGCCCACCATCTCCTTCTCAGGGCAACTAGATAGGGGCAATAAATATCAGCCTTGGCCACATCCTGAGAATGAATTTTTTTTAAAGCACCTATTCTGTATCCAAACTACAATCCTAGGATACCAATGTAATGCTATTTTTTCTGCACTCTCAGGAGTCCAAGAATAAAACTGCCATTGGTAGTCTCATTCAGATAGGGTCGGGAGCTCATGTGTAAAATTGAAGCTTTCATGCCAGTGGCCAAGGGAATGTGTAAAAACTCTCATCAACACTTCGATCAGCACAAAAAATTTACATGTAAACATAAGGAAATACCACAAAAAAAAATCTCAATTCACTCCCAGTAGACATGGCCCACGTTACAAAGCCAACCCTCACTCAGAAAGGCTGCAGGATAGTTAGTGTGGAAAATAGAAAAATGTCATGTTGGTGGAATTGCTCAGTTTACTTTCCTCGGGTTGGAGCTGATCAAAGAAATGTTAAGTAATGAGAATGAATGAGAACATTTAAATCATGTAATTACCATCAGCTCAGTTACAATCATGCTAACCCTTAAATATCTACAAAGCTGAAAAGGTATTGCAATGAGTGAAATTTCAATAAGCAGAGCTATGGATATAATAAATCAATAAATTATAAATATATTCACCATATTGCTTAATGATGTATCCGATGATTCTACTGTGTAACTCATCATTGTTCTTGCACTGTGAAGAATACTTCGAAATGCTTGGTGACCCCTTTTTATCCAATGCGGTTCAAGAAGGATTAAACATGGTGGACAGTGCTATACATCACACAATGAAAAGGTAAGAGCAACACTAAGACAAGGAAAAAAATGACAAATAAACACTTCCCTAACAAATTAATTTGACTAGTAGATCTCTTGTTGCCTTGCATGCAGTGTCCCTGAATTTCCACAGAGGCTATCATGATCTCCTGCTGTAATTTTGGCAAGGGGTCGGCTGGAAAACGGAACAAATTTATTTGCCCTAGTCGGATCTCACGATGAGTAAGCTCCTAGTGACATTTCCAGGTCCTGAGCAGCCCAACCAGCGGTCCTTAGAAGGACAACTGGAGGCAGCGCAAAAGCTTGGAATATTTTTAGGAATGTAACTATTGAGGACTGTTATCGGCCCGCACTCGCCCCCTCTGAATCGTCGCCTGTCCCCATCACTAAAAACTGAGGTGCAGGCTGAAATTTGTAAGGCCTCAACAGGAAAGCTCAATCAGGGCACCTCACTGGCACCCGCAGCTCACCTGATTTATTCTGAGGAGGCCCAAGTATAAATTTACCTCAGTCCTCAGGCCTCTTCATTCCGGTACATCGTCGCTGCCCACTGCTGAAATAGCACTGATTGGGACACTAAGGAATTTAGGCCCCTCTGTCCTTACTTTTATTTATTCATTATAAATCCCTAGCTTCATATTTATAATGGAAATATCCTTTGTAAGCTTGTCACATTGTAATTACACCCTCGTGTGGGCACAAGATGAAAGGTTCCTTATAACTGAGGATGCATACTTGAAATGTAGTCACCAATAAATGTTATGTGAATTGGATGATCTGAAGTTGAATTCTAATCCAAATTAAAGTTTCCATAATTCTATCAACTAATCAGAGATTGTTCAGCTTGACAGAATGCTAAAGAACAATATTTCACTTCATAATCAAAAATGTATCCAAAAGCGGAGTCATAAAAGTTCAGCTCCAATTGTCTAGTGTAAACTAGGCCCTCTAAATCTGTGATTCATCCTGTGTTTCATAATCAGCCTCATACAAAGCAAATTTGTATACACAAATAGGTTGACAATTAGCAAGTAATGATTCAGCTCGCCCTGTAAATTCCTTTATTTTGCACATCTTTTATAAAATGCAACCGAAACTGGGTGATATTTACTATTTGAACCAATGCATCTACATTTCAGTCATAGGCTGACATGAAATTATTTTTTCTCTAACTTTACTTATCAGGGATATTGATGTCAGTAAACTTTCTTCTGCCATTGAGTTGCTGTCATTTTCCAAGCGGCCAGAGACTGAAAGCAAAAAAGTTTCAAGAACTGCTGAGATCATGGAAATGTCTTTGTATCTGATCCAAAAGAAAGTGCACCAGAAATACAGGAGATCAACGAATGTTACTGGTAAGGAGATTATGTCCATCCTCAGTAATCGGAAGGAATGTTTGCAGTTACTGGAACTTGAGTCTCAATCCTGGACTCAGGACAAAGTGATTCATTAGCCATTTTGTTACCTAGTGTCATCATCATCACCACCACCATGTTCCCCTCCAAGTCACACATCCTGATTTGGAAGTATACTGCTGTTCCTTCATTGTCGCTCGGTCAAAATCCTGGAACTCCCTCGCTAACAGCACTGTGGGAGTACCTTCACTACATGGACTGCAGCGGTTCACGAAGGCGGCTCACCACCACCTTCTCAAGGGCAATTAGGGATGGGCAATAAATGCTGGCTTTGCCAGCAACGCCCACATCCCATAAACAAATTTTTAAAAAATCTAATACTCCCAGGTCAGATATAACACAGACACACATGTAAAGTAAACCTCCCTCTACTATGAGCCAGATATGTACCTTTACTTCAACGTCAGAAGAGATGTGTGAATGTTTCTATTTTCCATTCAACTATCTGTGAGTTTGAGTGAGATTCAGTTTTTCTTTTTAATTCATTCTCGTGATGTGGGCGCCATGGGCAAGGCCTGCTTTTATTGCCCATCCCTAGGTGCTCCGAGAAGGCCGTGATACAACTAAACTAAGCTACTTCGGAGAATAGTTCTGAGTCAACCATGCTGATGTTGGACTGGGGTCACATAAAGGCCTGACTGTTTAAGGACATCAGTGAACTATTTGGGTGTTTACGACAATCTGCAGATTCATGGTCAGTTCATCTTTGCATTTCCAGATATTTTTTAAGTGAATTCAAATTGCGCTGGTGACAATTCAAACTCATGTTTTCTGGAATAGTAGTCCAGCCTCTGGATTAATAATCTAGTAACATAACCTCTACGCTACCGTACCCCTTAATATGATGTTAATAAGCCTGGACCTGGGCTGACACTTGTCAAAGCACCACTGCCAGCAGAAAGAAGTAACCTTCACCCCATCAATCTGCACGTTTAAAACCTGGCTCCCAGAGGTGAAAAGGATAATGTGCTACACCTACTCTGCCATCTTATTTAATAAATCATAGCAAAACTTTTAAAAATTACTTTAATTAATCCATTGGAAAAAGCCCTGGGGGGAGAAATTTGATTGTTTAGTACCACCATTAGCGCCAGAGAGGGGCACTAAGGGGCTGCTGAACATCTACCGCCCAAGCGCCG
Source organism: Pristiophorus japonicus (assembly GCF_044704955.1). Taxonomy (NCBI): domain Eukaryota; kingdom Metazoa; phylum Chordata; class Chondrichthyes; family Pristiophoridae; genus Pristiophorus; species Pristiophorus japonicus. Next base: position 49,150,952 of record NC_091983.1, read on the forward strand.
TGCTGTCAGCTCGTGCTGTGAAGGTTTAGCGATGGCACTGACAGTTTGCAATGCGCTCGCTAGCACCGCTCTCTCGGTGACGTCACCAAGTGTGCAATGCTACCTGGTCCCGTGTTTGCAAAATGTACTCCTTCACCTGCCGTTGCGCCTGGCGCTGACACCAAGAGGAGAAAGCAGTCGGTACAGCCACGACCCCGGGGCGGTATTGTCCGGAGTGCAAGGTAAGTGCTGAAATGTAAGTTTTTAAGCTTCTACTTATTTGTTGCAGTCGTGGGGAAGTGTGGGTAAAGTTTACTGAAATTTTCACCAGGATGTTTTTTTGTCATCTTCAGGCACTAGGATGCCAGCACTATCACTCCGTTAGCACCCTAAGTGGAGTGTGATACGCTTCTCTTAGCGCTCCACTTTCCTCTTGGGGTAATACAATTGAATATCGCCCGCCACTAAAGGTAGTGCCCCGGCAACGTCACCGCCTCAAAGCAGGTGATACCGAATTTCTAGCCCGCGGCAGGAGTATTTATAGAATGCATTACCTATTTTAAATGTTCCTTCTGCTCCCACATGGATTCTCCCATGGGCTAGTTATTTTCACTGTGAAATTATTTGAAAATACATTTTCCAACAGGTTGACAGCATCATTACAGTTGATTACTTGAGAATGACCAAATGATTTATCACTTATATTAGGCTGTTACTGAATCTCATTCAGCTCTCCATTATCAGTAATAATAATTCTGATTGTGTAGCTATGCTGTAGGTAGTTTACTAATAGGAAACATCAGGAGGCTTTATTACATAGCATTATGCAAAGATCTGAATGCACTATTGCTGATCTTATAGTTTAGATGAATCTGCAGTACCTTTGGCAATATCTAAGCCCAATTAGTAGATAGGTTATCGCTATCAATAAATCTGGTTGCCCAAGATAGCAAACGTTAATGAATAAAACAGCCTGCAATCTTAAGAGCCAATCAGATTTACCCGGTGCTGCACAAACTCATAAACAGTACTACCTGGTGCATACTTTGGCTGCAATGAGCGCAGTTTGTAAGGCTTGAATAAAATCGCAACAGCTATAATTAATTATTTGTCCTCATTCCAACATGAAAAACATTTATTAGAATGGGGACACAGCTGAACGGTTTCTCAATGTTATGGTCAGTATTTCTCAGTGTTCAATTCAGTACGTTTCTGCTGACACCAGAAATAGATGAATTCATCAAATGTGTTCATATTAAGAGCTTGAAGGAATGGTTCACAGGAAAACATTGGGAGGGATGGTAACGATTGCCCTCGTCAAGCCTGCTCCTCCGGCTTCATGTTCAGGTAAGTATTTTTGGTGGTAGCCTCCAGCGGTCTTTCTAAGGGCCTCACATATTAATGGCCTCACATAGGGCTCAATTTTGGCCAAGAGTTCCTCTGTTTTTTTTGGAGTAACCTGCTTTTTCTGGCGTAACTTAAAAATCCCCAGTTTCTCCAATCAATTTGCACCAGCGTAACTCACTTAGTTACGTTTTTTTTTAAGGTTAGTTTTTTTTCTCAAAAGGGGGCGTTACCAGCTACCTACTCCAGTTCTGCCCATTTAGGCAACTTTGGCCAGCTAATAGTCACTCCATTTCGACTTAGGCCAGCGTATATGGCCACTTGAGAAAACCCTTGTGGAGAGTTAAAGAAATCGGCGCAGGTAGGTACACCAGAGGCCATTCAGCCTGGGATAGGAGCAGGAAGCGGAGAGGACCTGCACCTAAACCAACCAAGCCTTACCCTTAGCAATGTTTGCAAACAAAAACTACTAACAATTCTATAAGAAATAAAAAATTGAAGTCCTACATTCATCTTCAAACTGCAATTCACCTTTTTGCACTCGGCCCGGGAAGGCAGTGGGCCAGTGCAGGAGGCCACTCGGTCAGGGCTAGGGGTGGGACAACGCACTGGGAGGCCACTCGGCCTGGGTTAGGGGTGGAACAATGCACCGGGAGGCCACTTGGCCTGGGCTAGGGGCGGGACAATGCACTGGGAGGCCACTCGGTCTGGGCTAGGGGCGGGACAATGCACTGGGAGGCCACTCGGTCTGGGCTAGGGGCGGCTCAATGCACTGGGAGGCCACTCGGTCAGGGCTAGGGGCGGGACAATGCACTGGGAGACCACTCGGCCTGGGCTAGGGGCGGCTCAATGCACTGGGAGGCCACTCGGTCAGGGCTAGGGGTGGGACAATGCACTGGGAGGCCACTCGGTCTGGGCTAGGGGCGGGATAATGCACTGGGAGGCCACTCGGCCTGGGCTAGGGGCGGGACAATACACTGGGAGGCCACTCGACCTGGGCTAGGGGCGGGATAATGCACTGGGAGGCCACTCAGCCTGGGCTAGGCGTAGGACAATGCACTGGGAGGCCACTTGGCCTGTGCTAGGGTGGGACAATGCACTGGGAGGCCACTTGGCCAGGGCTAGGGGCAGGCAGGAGAACTGATAGTGCTCCTGCCTGTCGGTGATTTCTAACAATTCTCCTGCCCATCCCTAGCCCAACAAAGGAAGCAGAATTTAGGAGATCGAGAATTTTACCTAAAGGAGCCCAGCAACACAGATTCGAAGAGAGGGAATGATGTAAATTCAGCGCCAATGAGATGGTAAAATAGCAGCAGTGTGAGGAGAAACAGCACAAGGCTGACGAGAGGGAGGAAGAACATCGCCACACTCTCAAGCTGACAGAGAGATCTACATCAATTGGGACTGTTGTTGCAGACTCGCAGTGCTACTGCGCATGCACAGACATCACGAATCACCACTGCGCATGTGCAAACGTCCCGACACATTTTCCAGCACAGATCGACTGGCCACGCTGCGGTGAAGAGGCCAGACAGCAGCCAAAGTGGCAACATTTTTTTCAGCGCAACTGGGAACGTACATAAGCGGTGCAACTCCGGTAAGTGTGCCGAAAAATGGGCTCAGCCAAAATTGAGCCCATAGACCTGGTTTTCCTGAATGCAGCCGGCACTGGGGCTGTTTGCTTCAGGGTCACCTAATATTTCAGAGGGTATCTCAAATAGACCCTTTATTTGCATATGTAACAGAACTAATGCCTTTTTCAGGCACTGACCCTGGACAACTTTTTTTTGTCTATACCACTATCGCAGCCAGCATGTTTCTGGCTCATAATGAGCGTGCGCTTTTATAATGAACTTAGGTGCCCATTTAATGCCTGAGAAACCGGCACGGCATCATCAAATTTCTAGGCCTATGAATTTCCAATAAAGCTGAATTCCTGGAGGAACCGTCTTCAGAAAATCTGTTCCAAGTTCAGCAAGTTGGGTACTGGAAACCTAAGGACAAGTATCTGCAATGATATGATTGTTCTACTAATCATCTGGTTGTCCCCCTCTTAGTTTATCTGTTAAAATATTCTATGCCAGACAATATGCCAAAATAAGACCTTTTTCTTTTCCAAATGGAAATTACTAATATATATTGCATCAGTCTGTAGATAATATGCCCTTCAAGTCTTGCATGAAACTCTATTGATTTCATGTTCTCTTTTTGTCATTTACAACAGAATTATTTTCTTTTTGTTTTGTTTTAGATCTCCTCTCACCAGATGTGTTAAATGCTCTTGCAACTGCATCAGGATGTTTACCTCACATGCAGCCTCCAACTTGCTCCAACAGTTGTTTGGTCCAAAAATACAGATCGATTAATGGAACCTGCAACAACAGGTTTCTGGAAATTTCTTCATTTACTCAAATAGCAGCACAGAATTATAATTCTGTTTGGATTTTTTTTTAATTGATAAGATTTGGCTGTGGATGTTGATCAGTTTCTTGGCAGGACTTTTTCCAAATAGCTAATGCTTCAGATGTCTGATTCTTGCAGTTGTTTTATACTGAACAATGTAATGCTAACCCAGCTCTTGTTCCTTATATTGGCTGAACAATCCAAAGCTTGGTGAATTTTGCTTCGCAATGATAGAAAGTGCTGACAATGAAGGACCAAAAAATGACGTGAAAGGACCACCAAAAATTAGCTATGGTTTCCCATCCTTGCTCTTTTTTCAGTCTTGTCAATAAAGGTTTTTAATGTTAGAGTTGAAGAAAGCCGATCAGGAAAAAAAGGCATCCAGGAGAGAAGTGAAAATCAAGTCAGATGCAATGTTTTTTTAGTGTGTCAGCTGTGGCTCAGTTGATAGCACACTTGTCTTTGGGTTAGATGGTTGTTGGTTCAAGCCTCACTCCAGAAACTTAAGCACAAAATCTAGGCTGAGACTCCAGTGCAGTGCTGAAGAACTGCTGCACTGTTAGAGGTGCTGTCTTTCGGATGAGATACGACCAATATTTATCGCTCTACCAATATCAGTATAACAGACTATCTGGTCATTTATCTCAATTCTGTTTGCGGCACCTTGCTGTGCACAAATTGGCTGCCCCACTTCCTATATTACAGCACTAACTACACTCAAAAAATACTTAATTGGTTGTAAAGTGCTTTTGGATGTCCTGGGGTTGTGTAAGTCTTTCTAAATTCATCAAACTGTCTTCAGAGTCATAATTTTCAACTGCAGGGCAGAGAACACGTTACCAACTGGTTCAGGGGCTTCATTTTAGATTGTGATCAATGCTTCAGTTCTACAACCAAGAAACCAATAATAGGTGGTAACTATCAACAACTCATTAAGCTATTGCTATACTTCTGGGTGCACATTGGAAAATCTTATAGTTGACCGAGCTGAGTTATTGATACACTGGATGGTGTTTACATTACATTTTGACATTACATTTTGGAAAATCCATCATCTCCATAGTCGCTCACCTACTAACTTTTTCTGAATTGGAAAAAAAATGTAATGAATGCACACTCCCTATAGCAAGACAATCATATAAGACCAGAAAGGTCTCCGGTTCAATCTTCAGTCAGTATTGTAAGATTTCTAAATCGCTGGCATTAAATTTGGCAATTCTTCTAAAACAATTGGAACAGTTTATTAAAAAAACACACACACATGCACATCCACCTTAGTTACAACAGATACAATGAGGTTATAATAAAGAATGATATACCTTACTTCCCTTTGGCTGGCTGGTTCAGGAGAGCGAGAAAAGTCTTTGGCTGAGATCTTTATACCTCTCAAAGGCATTGTCCCTCAGAAAACCTCAGGATTGGACCTTGGTTCCAGGGTAGTTCCTTATTGGCTCTCCTCACACATGTGGCTGTCTGGCTTGGCTTAGCCATCTCTTGATTAGATTAAATGCCTTTCCAATACACAAAACCCATGCAGCAGCTCTGTGGGCTTCCATTTTCTTTCAACATAAACAGGCCTTTCCGTATAATCTACATTTTTAACATTTATACATACACGGAATCAATTTTAATCATTAATAAACCCTTTTATTCTTACAAACTCCCCACCTTGAGGGGGAAATATTGACCCGTCAAATGGTTTATCTCCTCAGAGATCACATATCATAAACATTGAGAGAGAGAGAGAGAGAGAGAAAGAAAAGTGGATGGCCTGACTTGGTCCTCACCTCGTAAAGTGTAGGCCATGTAGGGGATTTATTATAGTCCATTAACATCTCCAGCGGAGACTCACCCCTTCCCGTATCTTCAGTGCACCATCGCGTCTCCATCTTCCCTCGGCTTTGATCATGGCCGGCGTCGTTCTGACAATCGTAAGGATCCGTAACATGGTCTGTGAGAAACAAGATCAGTGCAGTATTTACTCTTTGGCAGTTTTTAACTGATTAATGTGCAACCACTTCTTGTACTTAACACCCTTTTTCCCCGGTAACTGAATCAAATAAACCGCGGGGCTCAATCGGTCTATAATCTTATGCGATCCCCACCACCTGGGCTCAAAGGCAGTTTCTTTTTCCCATAATTTGGAATCATCACTGAGTCTCCCACCTCATATTCAAAGGGACGTACTTTCTTGTCGAAGTACCTTTTAATTTGTCTTCTTGACTTCTCCAATTTGGTGGCCACAAATCGATTAATCTGATCGGTGTGATCTACCACTTGTTCCAGCCACTTGGAACTACATGTTTTTATTGTCAGGGGACTCATCTCTGTTAGTCTTAGCTGGCCTGGTGTTCTCTTGAGCCTCCCCATCATGGCCTGATATGGGAAGACCCCTGTTGTTCTATGAGGTGTTGACCTCATTGCCATTAAGCACATTGGCAGCATGTTAACTCATTGAGTGGGTTGGTCTGTGCACAATTTTTTTAACATTAGCTTGAGGGTCCTATTCCCCCTTTCAACCCCTCCGGACAACTGGGGGTGGTGAGCAATATGTAATTTGTGTTTTATCCCCAACATTTCCTGCAGATGGGTAAAAATGTTACCGGTAAAGTGTGAACCTTGATCGCTATCCACTTGCAATTGTACTCCCCACCTACAAAACACATGATTCAGTCATATTTTGGTGATTGCAGTGTTGGAGAGGCAGGGAATGCTTCGATCCATTTAGTGAATTGATCCACCACCACTAGGGCGTGCTGAAAATTGCCTTTCACCTGTGGAAGTGGTCCAATGAAGTGTATCTGGAGGTGAGCCCATGGCCTTTGAGGTGGGCGTGCGCTTTGAAGCAAGGCTCGGTTAGTGCATGCAGGAGGATTGTGTTGCAAGCACGGTAGGCATCGTACCACGTATTGGTTGATTGTTTCCCTCATGGAAGGCCACCAAGCTGTGGATGTTACCTTATAGAAGGTTACCAGGGCCGAATAGTGCCCTGCTGTGGGGTGGGAGTGAAAGAGGGACCCATCTTTGGTGGAACACACAGCACTGGGCAGGCGTTTGGCTTTCTTTTGAACATCAGCAACTGCTCATCTGAGTCAGGGCAGTGGCTAGTATGGTATTGGGAGCCCAGGCTGTTGGTTGAGGAAGGGGTCTGCCTTCCTCATGCCAGGTGCTTATAACAGCATATGACTCGTATTGCTGCTGCAGGGACTTTAAATCTAGGTGATCTGTTGGGAAGGCCTTGCTAACAGCATTGCAGGGCTCAACAACTATATCCTCTATCTCCCCATCAATTGCAGCATCCTTGGCTGTTCTGTCTGCTCTGGAATTTCCCTCACTGTGTGGACCCCCTTTTCTATGGACTGCTACCTTTCCTATGAAGCAGGGTTGGGATCGCTGTTTAAGGTATGACCAAAGCAGGCGTAACCAGCGCCCATGGACCAGGGCCTTGCTGTCTATCATACAATAGTCATTTTTGTGGTATAGGGGCAGGGAGAGCATGGTGTTTATAGCATTGGCACTATCGGACCAAATATTCACAGGTCTATCTGAGGTTTCCTTTACAGCAGTTAGAAATGTGGTGATTTCTGCATATTGTAAAGACTGTCTGTTGCATCTTCGCTGGATGGTTCTTTCTGGCAATACCACAGCATATCCAATGTGATGAGAACCCATCGATGTAGACATCTGGGGCACCCTGTATGGGCTCTTTCTGCACAGGATGGGTCTCAAAGTTAATCAGGGGTAACGGACATTCATGTGGGTCCCCTCATAGATCAGAAATTGTGGCAGGAATGTGGTGGGTTTGGAAATAGTATCAATGTCTCTTTCCATAAATTCCAATGTCCATTTGCTGAGGCGCTGCGAGGAAACTAGCGAATCTCCAGGTTTCGGCAGTAGTTTCAGAGGTGTGTCCCCGCTGTGCAGGATTGTAGCCTGCAACCCAGTAATAAAGGTAAAGTGATGTACGGACCAGAAGACAGCCAGTAGGTGGCGCTCGCATGCGATATACATCTTTTCTGCCCCCTGCAGGATTCGAGACACATATGCAATGGGCTGTAGTCGATCAGCTCGCATTTGGCACAGAACTGCAGTGAGGCTTTGCTCTGTGGCCCCGACCTCCAAATGGAAGGGCTGCGTGGGATCAGGAGGGATCAGACATGCGGCCTGTATCACCGCAGTTTTTAATTTAGCCACGGACTGGGTGTGGGTATCAGTCCATGCCGGGCGTATGTCATCACCCTGCAGTTTTATTAAATCATACAGGGGCTTTGCACACTCTGCAAAGCCTGGGATAAAGTTCGTTTGGTACCTCACCAAACGCAAGAATGATCATCGGGCTGTTTTTGAACTGGGTAATGGCAGTCGCTGTATTATCTCCACCTTGTGAGAGTCGGGGGATGATTCCTCTGGAGAAATGGACACTCCTAGAAAGGTGACCCGTTCTTTTACTAATTGAGCCTTACGGGGATTCACCTTTAGTCCCGCCTGAGCCAACAATGTCAAAAGTTCGTGCAAAAGGGTTGTCTATTGTAGCAAGCAGGTAGGGCGGGAAAAGTCTTTTAAAATTGCAGCCATTCTTTTGTGGAATATCGTGGGGACATTGTGGAACCCCTGAGGCAAGCATGTCCAGGTGTAGCTCTGGTCCTCAAATGTGAATGCAAATTTGTACTGGTCTTCCCCTTTAACAGGGATACTCCAGAATCCATTGGCAATGTTGTAGGTTGAGAAGTACTTAGAACCAGCAGGAATTTGAGATAATATGGTGGGAATTTCTCTTACTACTGGTGAGCAGCCTGGTGTTACAGAAATTAACTTTCTGTAATCAATAGTCAGTCGCCAGCTGCTATCAGGCTTTTTAACTGGCCATGCGGGTGAATTGGTCGTGAAAGTGCCTGACCTCAGAACACGCTGCTCGACTAGGGATTTTATGGTGTCTCGAATGTAAGAGTGACTCTCCCTTGGGATGGGATACTGTTTAGTGAATGAGTGGGGCGGGTCCCTCAATAGATTCCTCGCCTGCCATTTTTACACAGTCATGCTTGCATGTGGCAAACACCGCTAGGGGTTCCTGAATTAGTTTTGCCACAGCTTCATTTTCGCTCCCTGGAGCATCATACTCAGATGGCTTTTTAATAGCAAAAACCGAGTGAGCATCTGAAATTTCTATCACTCCTGCCTTATCTCTCAATCCCATCCAAACACAATCCTGATTATAATCTATCACCGCGCCATACTGATCCAACACATCAGTCCCTAAAATTCCCCTTCCATCGGGGGTGGTCATCAGCATAGGTGCTGGGACCTTACAGGTGGGGCCTCCCAACTGAAGCTCAGTGGCCTTCCCTGTATACACGGTGGTTTTATCACCGTTAAACCCTTTAAGGGTCATATAACCCTTGCTCGCCGCTGCATGGCGTTCAGGGTATGGGGTGTGGATGATGGTAACGGCTGAGCCAGTATCGATAAGCATAATCTGTTGCCTGCCCCCTTTTAAGAAGACAAGGACTACTGGTCTCCCGCTACCATCATGTCAGAACCCCACTTCCGACCAATCTTTGGGGGCAAAACCCAGTCATACTTTTGATCCTTGAATCGGTCCCTCTAATGAGTGTGCATCAGCGATTGCGTGCACCAGTAAATGATTTTGCATCCTCCCCGTGGCAGTTTATATGAGGGTTATCAATTGATCCAATCGCTGATCTGTCCCAGAGAGCTTGGATTCGTCCCTCGGGAGGTATCTATGTGTTGCAACATGGTTCGGTGCTGGTCTGGGTCTGCTGCAGTCTTTTGCTAGGTGGTCTACCTTCTTACAATTAAAGCACTGTCCTTTAAAAGGGTAGTTTCGAGATCCCTCCACCATTGACACTGGTTTATTTGCAGTGGGTTGTGACTTCCCCTTTATCTAGTCTTTTACCACCTCCCAGGCTATTTGAACTTTGGTCTCTATATCTGTCCACTGATTGGTGGACCTCATGGCTATTCCCAGGGTGGTTTTAACTAAAGGGTGGAGTTGGGTCAGGATCATTGATTTAAATTGTTCCTGATTCTTTCCTACTGTAGCATTTGCAGGTGCCTCGTTCTGCGTATGTTGATAGATATCGTGCAGACCATTACTGAAGGCTCTAGGGGTCTTTTCTGGGCGCTACTTGATCTGATTAAGCAGAGCCACTAAGTTCAAGTTTTGGATCCCTAAATGGTTTCGGATCTCGGTCATGAGTACATCAGCCGCTGCAGTAGGCTGGAGGACTGCTTCTGACAGATTATCTTTTAGGGAAGTGGAACAGGCCAAGAAGAGGACTCTATCTTCCAACTCGGGGTGACACCTTCTGAAATTTGCCCGCCTCCTATTAACTTCCAGTGGGTCGTCCCCATCATTAATGGGCCCCAACTCGTGGCTACACGCCGTGGCGTTAGCACCAGATATGGGCCGTGAGTCGCTATGGTTACTGGTGATGTGGCCGTGCGCATTACGTCGTGAAGAAGTGGTTACTACGGCTACAATTGGCTCTTGTGTCTCCATGGTAACCTATTCTACACCACTCTCCTGGGGATTATACTTCCTGACTTCCTTCCTCTTCCCAATCTGTCTCCCCCTCGTCCCCTTCTGTTGTCTCTGTTATGGCTCCCCATATCACTGCGGATACCAGGGTCCACTGCTCCCCTAACTTACTTTTTAGTCTCGCTATTTCTAGTTGGCACTGGGAATGATCTGCGTCCCTATGTGGCTTCTTAATTACTTCTCTTCATGTTCCCCTAGCATCTTCTATCCCTTGCTGGAGCCTCAAGTTTTCCCATTTATATTTTTTTAACTCTAATTTGTTTTCATTTGCTTTAACAATGGCTTCTGTGGCATTTAAGTTTGAGAGACTTTGTTGTTGTAGCAATGAAGCTGCCTGTTCGGCCCCTCTTTCTAATTGCTTAATACTATGGTTTAATTGGCCAATTTCTTGTCTTAAATGCTGTATTTCTCCCTCTTTTAACTGCTTCAACAAGTTGGAGGCCTTCTTCCTTTTGTTGTTTTATACCTTTAATCTCTATTCTTTTAGTTGAATCTCTTTTACTTGCAATTCTTTCAAATCTTGTATCACTTTGGCATCCTGTCTCAGTAATTCCTCATCTCTCCGTACACAATAAAATGCACTGAACGCCCCGAGACTGTTTGCCCATTTTGGCCTTATCTCTCCCTTAGCTACCCTTTCCTGGATAAGTTTCACCATCTCTCCAAATGACACAGGTTGACCCTTGTGGATGTGCCATGCCTGTTCCTTTAACTCTTCCATCTCTTGTATTGGGACTGTTTGAACAACATCTCCTGATAAACTAGCTCAACATTTCTTTTTATTGTTGACTTTATGTCCATGACCGATCCCTTCATCCTGTGTCTTTTGAATATAACTACTGGTGGGTCCCCACTTAAACAGTTACAACCCACGCCACTTAAACAGTTACAACTATTGAGACGACTGCTCCCCTAGGACGCAACTCCCGATCCGTTTAATTGTTTCAATTATAATTCGCAACACAGGTTAGAATCTCAACTCCCTAGATTTCCAATTGTTCAAAAGAATCATCAAAAAGCTGTCTCGCCAGTTGCCCGCATTCTCCACCAATTGTAAGATTTCTAAATCTCTGGCATTAAACTTGACAGTGAGACAATTCTTTTAAAACAATTACAACAGTTTATTAAAAAAACACACACACATGCACATCCACCTTAGTTACAATAGATACAATGAGGTTATAATAAAGAATGATATATGTTACTTCCCTTTGGCTGGCTGGTTCAGGAGAGAGAAAAGTCTTTGGCTGAGTTCTTTATACCTCTCAAAGCCATTGTCCCTCAGAAAGCCTTGGGATTGGACCTTGGTTCCAGGGCAGTTTCTTATTGGCTCTCCTCACACATGTAGCTGTCTGGCCTGGCTCAGCCATCTCTTGATTAGTTTAAATGTTTTTCCAATGCACAAAACTCATGGGGCAGCTCTGTGGGCTTCCATTTTGTTTCAACATAAACAGGCCTTTCCGTATAATCTACACTTTTAACATTTATACATACACAGAATCAATTTTAATCATTAATAAACACTTTTATTCTTACAGTATCTAGTTTACTGACCTTATGAGCCAGAGTTTCTGCTTCTGATATTATTTGGTGGCCCTGCTAGAAGTGCACATGCTGTGATGCTCCCAGCAGTTAAATAGTCTGCTAACACTCTCTGTCAAAGCTTTACACATGAATAATGGTCACTTGGGTAAGATACCAGAGGGTGATCAATGCCTATGAACTTTACTCCAGTAAGGAGTCAGCATCTTCAGGAGAGGAGTGGGGAAGATAAAACTGACTAGAAAAGTAGATCACAATAAAGTGATAAGTGCCAGATAAATATAGATACCTGATGTCAACTTACTCTGCTCTTTGTCCACTGATCCCAATAGCTCGAAGCATATTTACACTACCAGCTTTAACCTTCCTTCCTTTTATCCCCTTCACTTTTCTGCAAATATATATTTTATCAATCTAGCTTCTCATGTTTCCACGTATCTATATACTGCTCTGTCAGAAGAATAGGAAGGTCAAACCCATAAATATTTTATGCAGATGTCCTCAATCTTACTACAACAGCAAAATACAGGAATCTGAAAAAAAACAGAAAATGCTGGAAATCTTAGCGGGTCAGGCAGCATCTGTGGAGTGCATCAATCTTACTTATTGGTCATCTATCCCTTAAAAAAGGATTCCAAACAGATTTGGCTTAGATTTTGCACCAAATGCCAAATGTACTAAACAAATTTTAAAAACTTGGCTTGCTCCATTACCTCACCCCAGAATGAAAACCCAAAAGAGTGGAGAGAGATATTAAGTAAAGTCATCTCCATTAAGTCTATTGGGTGCGACACTAATCTTCAATTTCAGAGCATATAGCCAGGGTTTCCAAAGGCAGGTTCTGCAACACTATAGCAAGGATTGCACTTAGTTCCTGTCATTTCCTATTTCCCCCTATATCCTAAGATAGGGGACCAGATTGTCTATTGCGATTTTTATTTTTATACTTCCATTCTACACAGTTTTGCTCCTTAATGGCCTTGTAGGTAAAAGTAGTACTTAGTCTGTTGCTGAGCAGTGCACACTAAAAGAGCCTAGGTATGATCTCCATACTGCACTGAGTGTCAGCTGATGCAGTGGTGAAGACACTACCACTGGTCTCAGCATCCCGAGGCTAGAGAGAGGGGGAAAGACTCTGCCTGTATTCCCAGACCCTATCATTCCTCTTGCTTGAAATTGCACATATAACAGTGTCAGGTGAGGAAGGGATTAAGCTTGGCTGTGATGCCCACTTGGCTGACACTCCCTGGATAGGAGTAGAAGTTAAATGTGAGAGGTGTACTGATGGGCTTCCTATAGCCATGATCTTCCTGCCAGCCTGAGTCAGTGCCTTCAGGTGGGGATGGGAGAAAATTGCAGAAAGAAACTATTTCACATGGCTTATAACAAATTGAAGTACGCAATTGTTATAATCAAAAATTTGAGGCAAGATTGAGGCAATCAATACATTAAAAAATCAAATTAATTAGACAAGAGGTATTGTAGTGGAAATCTTGACAATGACTAAACTAAGGCAAACCTTAATTGATCTATTCAGGCCAAATATTAGCAAGGCGGTTGGAACAAGGGCAGCAAACCATAGAACTTATATTAGGAAAGGGCTTGGGTCTGATTACCAAGGCTCTGAAAGAGCAATCCAAAAAGAACAAATATTTTGGCAAACAAATGGAAGACCGTGGTGCCAAAAATTGGAGAATGTACATCTTAGCGTAACTGAGATGTGCCCGCCCCAAACCGCTGCTGCTGAGGTTACCAAAGCCTCATGGGGCTGTGAGTTTTGCTGCATTTTGCATGGCCACAGAGGGCTGGCTGTGCATCTGGGGTGTCTGCCACCCCCCACCACCCACCCCAATCAAAATTGCAATAAAGTGCGACATAAATAATACCAACCCCCCCCCTCCTGAAGTAACTTTTAGTTGCCTGCATAGATCTCTTGCAAAGATCTGTGGCTCAGATCTTCAGCTATTCAGACTGCAGTCTTGACCCAGAGCCCCCAGGTGAGCCCCACTTCTGCCCCATGGTCAGCTGGTACAGATGGTCTGCATCTGCACCTGCATTGACCATACACTGGTTCCCGAAGAAGGCCCAGAGCAAAGGAACCCCGATGTTCAGAGTCGCTCCTCCCAGTTCCACATCCCTTACACCCATGGTCTTGTGAGCGGAGGCTTCGACTTCACAAAGCCATTCTGAAAACATCAGCCGAGTTTTCCGGCTGTTACAGCAGACATCCACTAAAGTTACCGCGGGAGTCTGCTGGAACAGCCGTGCATGTTCTGGGCCTACATCTATAGGGCAATAATGATGAAATGGGGAGGCAGTACCAGGGGGAAGAGGAGGGCTCGATGCAGCCGGACAGTCTTTGACGCTGACTTCCATTTCCTCGAGACAATAAGGAGAAATACAAAATGCTCTAGAACTGTAACATTCCTAAGCCCAGTCTCAATAATGGTTTCATTCAATCCTTTGAATGAAGTTCTAAACTAAAATCCTGTCAGCCAGTACTACAGGACATTAAAGGTGACATGGTATTATTCAAAAAAGAGCAACACGCTTTCCCAATATCTGGGCCAACATTCTTCACTCAGTCAATATCATCCAAATTGACTGGTAATTTATCTCATGGTTGTTTGTGGGACATTGTTGGCACAGAGTGGCTGCTGCATTTGCCAATATAACAGTATACAATGCACTTTAATAAGTAAGCCATTTTATGGAATGTTTTCAATGCTTCAATGAGAAATGAGCTACATAATTTCAAGTATTTTTCAGAAAGTCCAGACCCAGTGCCGTTCTAGTGCTCTTTGTTTTTTTTTAATCATTGTCAGGATGTGGACACCAGATGTAAGGCTATCATTTATTGCCCATCCCCAAACACAAATGAATGCCTTGCTAGGTCATTTCAGAGGATAGTTAAGAGTTAACCGTATTGGTGTGGGACTGGAGTTACGTATAGGCCAAAACGGCAGGTTTCCTTTCCAAAAGGCTATCAGTGAATCAGTTGGGTTTTTACGACAATCCAACAGCTTCATGGTCATTCTTACTGATACCAACTTCTCCAGATTTTTAAAAACTGAGTTCAAATTCTCAAACTGCCCTGGTGGAATTTGAACTCAGGTTCAGGCCTCTGGATTTCTAGTCTAATAGCATAACTATTACATTACCATACCCAGTTATGGTGTACATCCTTTTCCCTCCAATCAACTATTTTGGCGTCACCTAATTTCTAATCCTTAATTTACCTTGGGCTAGAAATTCCGTAGCACACTGTTTGGGGCGCTCACTTTTGAGAAGTGGAAAAAGTAGGGCCAGGCGCTAATGATTCTTTCCTGCTGGGAAATACAGCTTCAGAGCTCCAAGAGGGAAGTGGAGTGCTGAATCAAGCGCTAACCAGTTCTCTTAGGGTGCTAAAGTCCGAGAGCAGGGCGGCATTGGCAGAGTGCTGAATAATGTGAAGTGCAATGTTACCTGCATCAGAGGCTGCTTCCCTCGCTTAAAAGGAAGGACCAATGATAGTGCATAACCTACTTGTTAGCAGTTCTGCGTTACAAGGTGACCTGAACAGCTGCCATTACAGCCCTAAACAATCTCACAAAGCGGAGGGCTTAGACATCTTGCAGCAATGAAACATCAAAAACTTTGAACAGGCACCAGACTGATGCAAATAATAAAGATTGGCCTACCTACAAACCATTCCCTTTAATTAGCGCTCCCCAAGCGGCCAGCCAAGTTGACAACACCTCCTCTTCATGCCGTTGTTCACACCCGGCGATACAGCAGGGGATGGGAGGGGATGGTAACGTGGCACTGCGCATTTTATGACGCCATGTTCTGCGAGGCGCTAGAGGCCCAGGCGGTAAGAGTTAGCACCAGCGCTAATCTGGAACTGAAGTGCGTGAGCACCGTTTCATTCGCCACACCCCGTCGCTGACCCCTTAACACCCCGTTAGTGCCCTGCCAGGCGTTAACGGGAGGCACGAACCAGCCAAATTTCTCCCTTCTTGTGTTTTACCTTACTCTTTTCCACTTTGATGATGTCCCGCACGACGAACCATTTCCATTCAACCAAGTTTCTCAATTAAAAAATATATATTTTTAAAAGGAGCACCACCTTCTTGAAAAAAAACTACTTGACAAACATCTTAATGTTGAGGGAGAAAGAAAAGTCATGGGTCCATTTCACCAAGCGATATCATGCTTTAATAACACAATGATTCATTTTGACATGTCATATTATGTGTTTGTAAATAAAACAGGTATTGCCAAACTAAAGTCAGTGTCATCTTAACAGGAGACCACAAATAAGTTTTTGTATATTCAATATAGAGAATTTAAATTCACAGTTTACAATATTTGAACCACAAGTGATTCCAACATCTTGATCAGTGAATCTTGAAGCAATGAGCTAAATATAGGGGTTGAGATATAGCAAGTGTTCTAATAGGGTCTTTTGTACTCAGTTAGTGGAATAATTAAGAGTTTTAATTTTTTTGAAATGGTAACTTAATTCCTTCAAATATTTTATTTATTGCAGCTGTTTTCAATACAGAATGATGAAGTAAGGGCTTCCTGAGTATAACTAGGAAATTACTATGCGATTGCAATTGTGAATTAATGCTGGAAAATCCTTTCCCCAGACTATATAAGACCTGATGTTATCAGCAAAGGGATAACTAACAGAGAGAGTGCCTAGGAATTATTGTGGATTAGAGCTGGCACTTTTGCCTTTAAGTCAAACTTGTAATATCGCAGGCATGAATTGGGAGTCATGTATTTAGTTTAAAAGAGCAAATCGACAGCGGAGTATTGTCAGCAGAAAGTACTTGCCAGATGTGTAATAATTAGGTTAAAAATTGGACAAGGTTTCCCATCACTTGTAACCCAGAACAGCTCCCATCATTAAGAGGGGTGCTGACAATTTAAACTAGTGTGGAGTGCCTGAGCCAGGAATCGTTGCTCAATACACAGTGGCATCATTTCCTCCATTTCCATTCTAAGTGAAAACATTTGAAATAAAACTTAGTAGTTGGAAGCATGGCATGAGAACCACAATGCTAACTCATAAATAACTAGGAATTCTTCGAGAATGAATCATTTGATTACAATAAAAAAGGATCGCTTTCCTCAGGATTTAGTCAGTTTTTTTATGCATTCTCTTTTAGAAGTAATCCCAGGTTGGGGGCCTCAAACACTGCTCTCGCACGATGGCTTCCTCCAGATTATGAGGATGGATTCAGCCAACCTAAAGGATGGAATGCTGAACACTCGTACGGAGGCTTTAAGTTACCTCTTGTGAGTACTTAACTTTTCAACAAGCTCTTCTCTTGGCTCATTGATCCAGAAATTAAAATGTGTTCCTTCCAAAGGAGCAGTGCCCTATTTCTAGGGATGATGCCGAAATTGTAAAGTAACGCCATCATGCACATGATCAGCATTATCTAAAATGGAGATCTTCCCTACACATGTTGTAATTTTTTCATCCGTACTAATTTGAAGTGTTTCAACAATATAATTTTTGTATAGAGGCTTCTAACTAGTGAACACTTAAAGTAGTATGAATGAAAAGTTAATGGCAAACTCTCTTCAATGTTGTTGGACTGTTTACTTGCACACTGAAATTCTGATTTCCAAGCCAGAGATACTTAGGTGGGATTTTACTTTTCTTGGCGGGTCCGGGCGGGCGATGTAGGTGACAGGTCATGGCGCCGCTGCTGGCTCCATCCGGCTGTCTAAAATGAATTTATGTTGATGGAGCTTGTTAAGCCCACCCAGCGTGTTTCCTGGTTCAATTAGAGCAGCAGGTCTAGTGATATCATTTGATGATGTGTCATCAGCCGGTTTTCTTAAAGGGATCATGCCCAACTTTGTTTTGACAGCTGTACTGTCAGTATTCTACAGCATTGAGGTGCTGCAAACACTGACAATGACTGCATAGAGGTGCACGACTGCTCCCAGGCTCTCCCATGTCTCCCTCCATATGCTTATGGAGCAAGTCACAGCACACATGGAGGTCCTCTTCCCTTCCCATGGGCGGAAGAGACCGCCCCAGGAAACCAACACCGCCTAGTTGCGCATTGCAGAGGAGGGCACAGACAGGGATGTGGTCAGGAGGACCTGTGTGCAGTGTTGCAAACCTTTCAATGATCTCAGTGGATCATGAAATGTTACTGCAAAGCCACACTCAAATTCATCCTGCTGTGCCACTCATCACATCCCCATCAGTCTGCTTTCCCTATCCTACTTCTGCACTTCCTTACTCACACCAAATTATCTTGCACCTCTTCACATCCTTCTCTCTCTCTAGCTACATTATCACATTCACATCTCAATAGCCACCCCTCACGCTCACCCTAGCGGAATCATACCAACTAACCACACACAAGGGTGGCCGCTTGGGTGTTTTATCCAATGTTCATGTAAAGTTTCTGTTAATGTGGTGTCAAACATTGAAATCTTTATTTACAACACTTTCCGTTGGAATAGCTTGGAAATTGTAGGGATGCTCTAAGGTGTTCGTGTGGGGTGGTGCCAACCTAGCACATCATGTGGTAGCCAGGGCAAACAGCGTCAAGTGAAGTAAATCTGACCATGGTGAGGCCATCCCTTACCTCCCGGGCAGCAATGTGGTTGGATGCTGATGCCCTGTATCCTGTGATGATCAGATGATTGCGGAGACGGTTGGTCTTGTTGTTGGTGCTGCTGATGTGCCTGGTGCTGCTGGTGTTGGGGATGATTGTGGTCGGATTCTGAGGACCAAGGTGAGACAGTATAAAGGGCACCCATGTTGATGGAATAGATGGCAGGTAAAGAAGCATTCTGTCAATGGTGAGAGAGTTCTTCCAATGAGGTGAGAGTGGGCAGAGAGTGGAAAGTGGAAAGTCTGCAGAATCTGTGCTGGAAATGTACTGAGAAACATCTTGTGGCTGAGGAAAGTGATGATCGGTCAGGTGGGAGCTTTTACTGTATATTTAAAGTTGTCAAGAAACCAACTGGAGCAATGACCATTCAACTCTCGCCTCAGGTTCACAGACGTGGTCCCCAAGCAGAATGGACCCCGTGGGCGAGCAGTTAAAGTGAAAGGGTATAGTTAAAAACTTTATTAAGGGTCAGTCAACAACCCAATAATTGGTTTAATTGGGTCGCCCGTCTCTGCGGGCCGGGTCAGATCGGAGATCACACGCGCCTGTGGGAAAGGCATGTTATGGCGGGTTGACAGTGGTGTCCCGACCCGCTGTTAAAAAAAAAAAGTCATATTTCCCACCCGACCCACCACAGATCACACCCGCTGACCCTTTGGAAAATTCCCCCCTTAATTTCAGTCCTCTCATTAAAAAATAGTTCTTCTTGTGATTTCTATCCCTCCAATTCCCTTCTGTCAGTACTGGTCAGAGTGCTGGTTGGTTACATTATACAAAGTGGTTAAAGCTTCATATAGAAACATGGAAACATAGAAAATAGGTGCAGGAGTATGCCATTCGGCCCTTCGAGCCTGCACCGCCATTTAATGAGTTCATGGTTGAATATGCAACCTCAGTACCCCATTCCTGCTTTCTCGCCATACCCCTTGATCCCCCTAGTAGTAAGGACTACATCTAACTCCTTTTTGAATATATTTAGTGAATTGACCTCAACAACTTTCTCTGGGTGAAGAAGTTTCTCCTCATCTCGGTCCTAAATGGCTTACCCCTTATC
Organism: Pristiophorus japonicus; assembly: GCF_044704955.1. NCBI lineage: Eukaryota > Metazoa > Chordata > Chondrichthyes > Pristiophoridae > Pristiophorus > Pristiophorus japonicus. Next base: position 49,170,468 of record NC_091983.1, read on the forward strand.
CTTAGACTGTGACCCCTGGTTCTGGACTTCCCCAACATTGGGAACATTCTTCCTGCATTTAACCTGTCTAAACCCATCAGAATTTTAAACGTTTCTATGAGATCCCCTCTCATTCATCTGAACTCCAGTGAATACAAGCCCAGTTGATCCAGTCTTTCTTGATCTGTCAGTCCCGCCATCCCGGGAATCAGTCTGGTGAACCTTCGCTGCACATTGCGCGCAGCTCTCTTTTCCATAGCCAGAGGAGCATGGATAAACAGTTTAACTCAGATCTGATGGCTATCCATTTCTCTCAATGGTTACCAATATCCACCAATACCATTAGAATAAAATGCCCTTAGAATCCAGTGTTGTGATCTTTTGGTTGATTTCAAATGGATACAGACTGAAGCAAGTAATGATTAGGTGATGTCAAAATTGTTTATTAAAGGCCTGAAGATTGAATTGTGGTGGAAAGATGAAGTAGGTAAAGAGTTCCACTCTTTTCTAGTGCTGGGGAAAAAATTAATTAGAATAGGTGACTAAACAATGAGGTTAATTTCAATTAGCTGGAAATAATCAGAGGAAGAATAGCAGCACAGCATATTTGAAGGACCAAGAGAGATAAGTGCAGAGAAGCACTGACAGTAAAATCGGCAAGAAGGGTTGCAACACAGAGGGAGAGAGAGGTTGAAACTACAGGTGAGAAAGGGATCACCCAATGAACAATAAGCTTTGTCATGTATCCAGTCCAGGAGGGCAGAAGAGGAACTCGAACTAAAATAATACTGGATACACTTAAGCTTTTTTTAAAGTGTTAAAAATTGAACAGTTTGGCAAGAAAGAGTAGATTGAGCTTCTTGGAAATAACTTTAACAATGGAGGAGATGTAGAAGTTGCATTTGAGAGCAGAAGTAATAGTGAGGTTAAGAATGTTGATAGATGAAGGGCAATGAATGGAACCTTCATAGCTAAAATGGCGTAGCTGTTTGTTGGATAGGGAAGAGACATAAAGAAACTGTGCCATTGAGGAATTTAAAGAAACAAGGTTATCTTTAGCCTTTCAGGGATTGAGGACGGGAAGTTGTGAGCACTGAGGTCTTGTTATCTGCCATATTTGGAAAAGATGGTCAGTGCACGGTGTATAATCTTTAGAGGAAGGCTTTTGAAATTAAGGAGAAACTGTGCCATTGGGACTTTGGTGCTGTTTCCTAAAATTGGGATTCAAAGGATGTAAAAAATATCAATTCAGAGTACTGTAATCATTGAAGAAGTAAGTCCAAGATTCATTATTTAAATAGTTGAAATGCTTTTAGCAAAGGTTACACTGGAAAGAATGGGCAGAGACAACCTTTGAAAAATGTTGACACGTACAACCTTTTATTCTTAGTGACCATGGCAACCCAGGATACTACGTAAGATATAGAGGACAAGCTGTGTAGATCATATCTGAAATAATTCAACAACTGAAGGAAAAGAACCTTTCTGGAGTGAAATGAAAATTTGATGTAGCCAATTCTTCTGCTTTATTAGTTTCTCAACTGATCTTTACTACTGAACACACTATGTGCTAGGCATTTAATTTATATCAATAAAACAATAGATTTCTATTTTTCATATTTGAAATTTGTTCAAATGGCTGTGAATTATTCAACCAGCTTAATTTACAAGACTACTAGCAATAAGAGAGCAGAATCCTAAGATTTAATGTCTTTTAGTCATTAAACACAGTTGAATTGACATCGACAACTCATCTTCTCTAATCTACACAATTTTTACAGCTCCTGGAGAAGGCCATTGTCATTATCAGAAGTTGCCACGGCTAATTTCTTAAACTGTTCTAACAGCACACAGAGATAATTACTTATTACTCTTGTCAGCAGAGAAATGCGACGAAATTAAAATACATAAAAGGAAGCTAAGTGAAATGGTTGACTTCCTACTCTATTATTATTATTGTCATGGGAAATCACTTCCCCGGATACTGTGAGTGCATTTCCACTTGTAAAGATTGTACAGGAAGTATTTATGATTTTGCCAATATTGACAGCAAGTTCAGAATGGGTTTTGTTTATGTTTTAAAACTTGAGAAAGTCCTTTTTTAAAATGTACTCACAGGATGTGGGCATCATTGGCAAGGCCAACATTTATTGCACATCCCTAATTGCCCCTGAGAAGGTGGTGATGAGCCGCCATCTTGAACAACTGCAGTCCGTGTGGTGAAGGTATTTCCACAGTGCTGTTAGGGAGTTTGACATAGCCACGCTGAAGGAACGGTGATATATTTCTAAGTCAGGATGGTGTGTGACTTGGATGGGAACTTGGAGGTAGTGCTGTTTCCATGCGCCTGCTGCCCTTGTCCTTCTAGGTAGTAGAGGTCATGGGTTTGGGAGGTCTGCTGAAGAAGCCTTGGTGAGTTGCTGGAGTGCATCTTATCGATGGTACACACTGCAGACATGGTGCACCAGTAGAAGAGGGAATGAATGTTAAAGGTGGTGGATGGAGTGCCTGGATGAAGTCGAGCTTCTTGAGTGCTTTTGGAGTTGCACTCCTGGCTTGTGCCTTGTAGATGGTGGAAAGACTTTGGGGAGTCAGGAGGTGAGACACATGGTGCAGAATACCTAGCCTATGACCTGCTCTTGTAGCCACAGTATTTCTGTGGCTGGTCCAGTTAAGTTTCTGGTCAATGTGATCTCCCAGCATGTTGATGGTGGGGGATTTGATGATGGTAATGCCATTGAATGTCATGTGAAGCTGCTTAGACTTTGTCTTGTTGGAGATGGTCATTGCCTAGCACTTGTGTGACACAAATGTTACTTGCCGCTTCTCAGCCAGAGCCTGAATTTCATCCAGGTCTTGTTGCATGCGGACATGAACTGCTTTATTATCTGAGGAGCTGAGAATGAAACTGAACACTGCAACCATCAGCGAAAATCCCCACTTCAGTTCTTATTTTGGAGGTTGTTTTATATTCTTTACGACATCACTAAAGCACACACTCACACACACAAAAGATGGCTCCAATCTGTATTGTATTTACATCAGCAGTTGTATTACCACAGTAGTCCACTAGGTAGAGCAGTAGGCCACTAGGTGGAACTATATTACACTTCTCCTTCCCTAATAAAGAAGTAATCATAACAAAATAATCATCATTCATAACTTACGTGGTCAAACACAACAAAAGATATGGGGCTAGATTTTCCATTATTTTTGCATGCTTAATGCCCACTTAACGTCCATTTTAACGCTGAAGTGACGTGTAACGCCCAGATATCGCCCATTTAGCCACAAAATGGAAACTGACACCCATTTCTCGGTCACTTATCGCCGAGCATTACTTTCCGCTTGTGTGTAACGCCGAGAAAAAATAATACCGACCGCCCATTGTTTTTGGGTGGAAAGATCAGAATGGGCGATCCCACACCCATAATATTGCCCAGTGTTACTTTCGGCACATAATTAATGCCGAGATTTAATAATACCAACCACTGTTAATAATACCACTGTTTTTTGTCGTAAAGATCACATTTGCCGAAACTAACACCCAGTACATCGCCCATCCTTACTTTCGGCACCTCACACAAATCTCGCTCACAATATCGGTCGCCAAAAAAAACCACCAGGAAAAAGTGGAACTAACCGGAACTACTCACAGCGGTATGGTCGCCATGTTCTAAATCACATGTCGCATCATTTAAAAGGCTGCTCTGCTTCAACCTCGGGGGAGTTCGGATGTACTCTGGAGGTCTTTGGAGGTGATGTGAACATCTGAACAAACATTTATCATACTGTGGACGATTGGAATTTAATAGATGTCCTAGTGGGGACATTCATTCTTTGTGACCAATTGGTGGAAAATAGATAGCTATTGGAATGGGGCCTGTCCTTTCTCACCCTCTGATGATCAATTACATGCTGCAGACTTGAGATGGCAGAAAGTACGCTCGACATCATCATGCGCACAATGTAAGACGTGCTAGACTGACCAGATATTACACCCCCCACAAGTACAGAGAGAAGCAGCATTACCTCAACTTGCCTGACACCACCTGCCTTCGGAGTCAGCGATTCCACAAAGAGGTTATCAGTGAGATTTGCCAGCTCATCAGCGGAGATGTGCAGCCTGCCAGCACCATCAGTACCACACTGTCCGTCGAGGTCAAAGTCACCGTGGCACTGTCGTTCTAAACGTCGGGTTCTTTTCAGGCCTCAGCTGGCGACATTTGCGGTATGTCTCAGTATGCCACACATTGCTGCATTAGACAGGTCACTGAAGCCCTGTACGCATGCAGGATTGACTTTATCAGTTTCCCGATGACCAGGGAGGCTCAGACTGAGAGGGCTCGAGGATTCTACCGAATAGCTAACTTCCCCAAGGTGCAGGGAGCAACAGACTGCATGCACACCGGGATGCGGGCACCTTTTCAGGGTGCAGAGGTTTTCAGGATCTACAAGGGATTCCATTCCATGAATGTGCAACTGTGCACCAGCAAATTATTATGGCAGTGAATGTTAGATTTCCGGGCAGCATCCATGATGCTCACATCCTGCGTGAGAGCACTGTATCTGACTTGTTTAACAATCAGCCACAAGGCAAATGCTGGATGTTTGGTGACAAAGGATAAGGTCTCACATAAGGATGGCCCCCCTGCGTGACACCCATACCAAAGCCGAGAAGCAATGCAACGAGAGCCACAGAGCCACTTGCTATATCATGGAGAAAACCATTGGAGTGCTTAAGCAGCGCTTTAGATGCTTGGACCGCTCAGGAGGCGAGCTCCAATATCACCCTGAGTAGGTAGCTCAATTCGTGGTGGTGTGCTCCATGTTGCACAACTTGACGATCAGGAGAGGACAAGAATTGCCAGAAGGGTGTGATGGTCACCTCAGGAGAGAGAGGAAGAGGAGGACGAAAAGGTGGACTCTGACATCGGGCCAGACAGTCAGGCTGATGCTGAAGCTATGCCCCCGCCCCCTGTAGACCACAGGAAAGGGCCCGTGGTGGCATGACAGCTGCAAGACTATTACGTCAGGAGCTCATAAATGAGCGCTTTGCCTGAAAGAACGTTGGTGGTATTTACAAGGCTGACACACTGCTGGGTGTGCAGATCATACATTAATGGTGGGCATTACCTTGGTGACAGTTAAAGTTTAAGTTGATTGAAGTTAAGTGTAATTATACGTTTTGATGTTAAGGAATCACCAGTGCATAACGGTGCAGCTATCTGATCCAATGCGCAAAAAGTTATGTTAAATAATAAATATTTGAACTGAATTCATAAGTATATCTGCAAAAACCAACCCTTTCCCACCGCCCCCCCCCCACTCCCCGCATCTCATCCCCACCTCTACCCCTTCCCCTTACCTTACTGACTCCAAGCCGCATGGCAGAGGAGCTCCTCAGATGCTGCTTCATTGGGGAGGGGGGGGCGGATGATGGCCGAACCGCTGCTTGGACGGATATGGGAGAGTACGGTCCTGAGGTGGAAACATGCTCCTAGCCAGAAGCAAGATGTTGCTCCTGGCTCTCATGTGTCGTTGGCAATGGGGGTGCGGCAACTTGGGGTGCAGTGCGGCGCTCCGGGACCACTGGGAGCACTCTGCCACCAGAGTTCCTGGCTAACAGCTCCAGGTCCTCCTCCATCCCTTTCATGTTATATATTCTTTGTTGGACAAAAACTCGGTGCCAACAATGTTCTGGGTGCTTAGTAGGCTTTTTGTGCTGGTGAATCTTCCTCATGCCTCCCACAACAGCCAAACAAGCACACACCACACCCACACAGGCTTTCAGACCCTCTCTGCTCCCTCTCTCTGTCTCCTCTTTTGCGCATGTAATGATGACCCCTGACCTCTTGAATGGCGGGAAATGAGCATTGCCATGCCTTTGCTAAGGACGGCGACACTTTAATGTCGAAGGTCAGAGAGATTTAATGCTAACACCCATTTCAGATCGCTCATGGTAATGCCCAATTTTTAAAATAGAGATTAGGGGCTTTGAAAATGGGCAACAAGCCAGTGATCTGAAAACCCATTTTTACCACTAATGCCAGAAATACGGCCCATTTTTGGGTGATCTGCACAAAAGTTTAAAATCTAGCCCATGTACTTATTTTGACATATTTACAAATCATACTTAATCACTTGTTTTCTGTTTCAAAGATCTCAAACAGAATTTTCCAACTTAGTGTTAAACCTAGAGTCATTCTCGACTGAGCCTGAGGAGAGATTTTCCATGGCTGTAATTGTACTGATGTTGGATTCTGGCTTACTGTTTGAAATGTTTACTGACTAATGATGTATTCTCTATCTTTATCGAGACCTGGCCACTATAAGTAACTGCATGCAAAACTCTTGGTCAAGCACATTCCTAGGTGCTGGTCATGAAGATCTAACATAGAAATATAGAAACATAGAAAATAGGTGCAGGAGTATGCCATTCGGCCCTTTGAGCCTGCACCACCATTCAATATGATCATGGCTGATCATGCAACTTCAGGACCCCATTCCTGCTTTCTCTCCATACCCCTCGATCCCCTTAGTCGTAAGGGTCACATCTAACTCCCTTTTGAATATATCTAATGAACTGGCCTCAACAACTTTCTGTGGCAGAGAATTCCACAGGTTCACAATTCTCTTAGTGAAGAAGTTTCTCCTCATCTCGGTCTTAAATGGCTTACCCCTTATCCTTAGACTGTGACCCTGGGTCTGGACTTTCCCAACATCGGGAACATCCTTCCTGCATCTAACCTTTCCAATCCCGTCAGAATTTTATATGTTTCTATGAGATCCCCTCTCATTCTTCTAAATTCCAGTGAATATAAGCCTAGTCGATCCAGTCTTTCTTCATATGTCATTTCTGCCATCCCGGGAATCAATCTGGTGAACCTTCGCTGCACTCCCTCAATAGCAAGAACGTTCTTCCTCAGATTAGGAGACCAAAACTGAACACAATATTCCAGGTGAGGCTTCACCAAGGCCCTGTACAACTGCAGTAAGACCTCCCTGCTCCTATACTCAAATCCTCTCACTATGAAGGTCAAGATGCCATTTGCCTTCCTCACTGCCTGCTGTACCTGTATGCCAACTTCCAATGACTGATGTACCATGACACCCAGGTCTCATTGCACATCGCCTTTTCCTAATCTGTCACCATTCAGATAATATTCTATCTTCCTGTTTTTGCCACCAAAGTAGATAACCTCACATTTATCTACATTATACTGCATCTGCCATGTATTTTCCCACTCACCTAACCTGTCCAAGTCACCCTGCAGCCTCTTAGCATCTTTCTCACAGCTCACACTGCCACCCAGCTTAGTGTCATCTGCGGACTTGAAGATATTACATTCAATTCCTTCGCCTAAATCATTAATGTATATTGTAAATAGCTGGGGTCCCAGCACTGAACCTTGCAGTACCCCACTAGTCATTGCCTGCCATTCTGAAAAAGATCCGTTTATTCCTGCTGCCAACCAGTTCTCTATCCACATCAATACATAGAAACATAGAATCATAGAAAATAGGTGCAGGAGTAGGCCGTTAGGCCTTTCGAGGCTGCACCGCCATTCGAAAGGATCTTGGCTGATCATTCCTTCAGTACCTCTTTCCTGCTTTCTCTCCATACCCCTTGATTCCCTTAACCGTAAGGGCCAAACCGAACTCCCTTTTGAATATATCCAATGAACTCGCATCAACAACTCTCTGTCACAGGGAATTCCACAGGTTAACAACTCTCTGAGTGAAGAAGTTTCTCCTCATCTCAGTCCTAAACGGCCTGCCCTTTATTCTAAGACTGTGTCCCCTGGTTCTGGACTTCCCCAACATCGGGAACATTCTTCCCGCGTCTAACCTGTCCAGTCCCATCAGAATCTTATATGTTTCTATGAGATCCCCTCTCATCCTTCTAAACTCCAGTGAATAAAGGCCCAATTGATCCAGTCTCTTCTCATATGACATTCCAGCCATCCCTGGAATCAGCCTGGTAAACCTTTGCTGCACTCCCTCAATAGCCAGAGCGTCCTTCCTCAGATTAGGAGACCAAAACTGTACACAATATTCCAGGTGGGGCCTCACCAAGGCCCTGTTCAACTGCAGCAAGACTTCCCTGCTCCTATACTCAAATCCCCTCGCTATGAAGGCCAACATACCATTTGCCTTCTTCATCGCCTGCTGTACCTGCATGCCAACTTTCAATGACTGATGAACCATGACACCCAGGTCTCGCTGCACCTCCTCTTTTCCTAATCTTCCGCCATTCAGATAATATTCTGCCTTCCTGTTTTTGCCCCCAAAGTGGATAACCTCACATTTATCCACATTATACTGCATCTGCCATGTATTTGCCCACTCGCCTAACCTGTCCAAGTCACCCTGCAGCCACTTAGTGTCCTCCTCACAGATCACACCGCCACCAAGTTTAGTGTCATCTGCAAACTTGGAGATATTACACTCAATTCCATCATCTAAATCATTAATATATATTGTAAAGAGCTGCGGTCCCAGCACTGAGCCCTGCGGCACTCCACTAGTCACTGCCAGCCATTCTGAAAAGGACCCATTAATCCCGACTCTCTGCTTCCTGTCTGCCAACCAGTTCTCTATCCACGTCAGTACATTACCCCCAATACCATGTGCTTTGATTTTGCACACCAATCTCTTGTGTGGGACCTTGTCAAAAACCTTTTGAAAGTCCAACTACACCACATCCACTGGTTCTCCCTTGTCCACCCTATTAGTTACATCCTCAAAAAATTCCAGAAGATTTGTCAATCATGATTTCCCTTTCATAAATCCATGCTGACTTGGACCAATCCTATCACTGCTCTCCAAATGAGCTGCTATTTCATCCTTAATGATTGATTCCAACATTTTCCCCACCACCGATGTCAGGCTAACTGGTCTATAATTACCCGTTTTCTCTCTCCCTCCTTTTTTAAAAAGGGGTGTTACATTAGCAACCCTCCAGTCCATAGCAACTGATCCAGAGTCGATAGACTATTGGAACATGATCACCAATGCATCCACTATTTCGAGGGCCACTTCCTTAAGTACTCTGGGATGTAGATTATCAGGCCTTGGGGATTTATCGGCCTTCAACCCCGTCAATTTCCCGAACACAATTTCCCGCCTGATAAGGATATCCTTCTGTTCCTCCTTCTCACTAGTCCTTCGGACCCCTAGTACATCGGGAAGATTATTTGTGTCTTCCTTTGTGAAGACAGAACCAAAGTACTTGTTCAATTGGTCTGCCGTTTCTTTGTTCCCCATTATAAATTCACCCGAATCTGACTGCAAGGGACCAATGCTTGTCTTCACTAATCTTTTTCCTTTCACATAGCTATCGAAGCTTTTGCAATCATTTTTTATGTTCTGGCAAGCTTCCTCTCGTTCTCTATTTTCCCCCTCTTAATTAAACCCTCTGTCCTCCTCTGCTGTATTCTAAATTTCTCCCAGTCCTCCGGTTTGCTACTTTTTCTGGCCAATTTATATGCCTCTTCCTTGGATTTAACACGATCCCTAATTTCCCTTGTTAGCCACGGTTGAGCTACCTTCCCCGTTTCATTTTTACTCCAGACAGGGATGTACAATTGTTGAAATTCGTCCATATGATCTTTAAAGGTTTGCCATTGCCTATCCAGCATCAACCCTTTAAGTATCATTTGCCAATCTAATCTAGCCAATTCATGCCTCATACCATCAAAGTTACCTTTCCTTAAGTTCAGGACCCTAGTTTCTGAATTAACTTTGTCTCCATCTTAATAAAGAATTCTACCATATTATGGTCACTCTTCCCCAAGGGGCCTCGCACAACAAGATTGCTAATTAGTCCCTTCTCATTGCACATCACCCAGTCTAGGATGGCCAGCTCTCTGGTTTGTTCCTCGACATATTGGTCTAGAAATCCATCCCTAATACACTCCAGGAAATCCTCCTCCACCGCATTGCTACCAGTTAGGTTAGCCCAATCAATATGTAGATTAAAGTCACCGATGATTACTGCTGTACCTTTATTGCACACACCCCTTATTTCTTGTTTGATGCTATCCCCAACCTCACTACTACTGTTTGGTGGTCTCTACACAACTCCCACTAGCGTTTTCTGCCCTTTGGTATTCCGTAGCTCCACCCATACCGATTACACATCATCCAAGCTAATGTCCTTCCTTACAATTGCATTAATTTCCTCTTTAACCAGCAACGCCACCCCACCTCCTTTTCCCTTCTGTCTATCCTTCCTAAATGTTGAATACCTCTGGATGTTGAGTTCCCAGCCTTGGTCAACCTGGAGCCATGTCTCCGTGATGCCAATCACATCATACCCGTTAACTGCTATCTGCGCAGTTAATTCGTCCACCTTATTCCGAATACTTCTCGCATTGAGGCACAGAGCCTTTAGGCTTGACTTTTTAACACACTTTAACCCTTTAGAATTCTGCTGTAAAGTGGCTCTTTTTGTTTTTTACCTGGGGTTTCTCTGCCCTCCACTTTTACTATTCTCCTTTCTATCTTTTGCTTCTGTCTCTATTTTATTCCCCTCTGTCTCCCTGCATAGGTTCCCATCCCCCTGCCATATTAGGTTAACTCCTCCCCAACAGCACTAGCAAACACTCCCCCTAGGACATTGGTTCCGGTCCTGCCCAGGTGCAGACCGTCTAGTTTGTACTGGCCCCACCTCCCACAGAACCGGTTCCAATGTCCCAGGAATTTGAATCCCTCCCCTCTGCACCACTACTCAAGCCACGTATTCATCTGAGCTATCCTGCGATTCCTACTCTGACTAGCACGTGGCACTGGTAGCAATCCTGAGATGACTACTTTTGAGGCCCTACTTTTTAATTTAACTCCTAGCTCCCTAAATTCCTCTCGTAGGACCTCATCCCGTTTTTTATCTATATCGTTGATACCTATATGCACCACGACAACTGGCTGTTCACCCTCCCTTTTCAGAATGTAATGCACCCGCTCCGAGACATCCTTGACCCTTGCACCAGGAAGGCAACATACCATCCTGGAGTCTCGGTTGCGGCCACAGAAACGCCTATCTATTCCCCTTACAATTGAATCCCCTATCATTATTGCTCTCCCACTCTTTCTCCTGCCCTCTTGTGCAGCAGAGCCCGCCACGGTGCCATGAACCTGGCTGCTGCTGCTCTCCCCTGATGAGTCATCCCCCTCAACAGTACTCAAAGTGGTGTATCTGTTTTGTAGGAGAATGACCGCAGGGGATCCCTGCACTACCTTCCTTGCACTGCTCTTCCTGCTGGTCTTCCATTCCCTATCTGGCTGTGTACCCTTTACCTGCGGTAAGACCAACTCGTTTAACATGCTATTTACATCATGCTCAGCATCGTGGATGCTCCAGAGTGAATTCACCAGCAGCTCCAGTTCCGCAACGTGGTCTGTCAGGTGCTGGAGGCGGATACACTTCCCGCACATGTAGTCGTCAGGGACACCGGAGGCGTCCCTGATTTCCCACATAGTACAGGAGGAGCATAACACATATCCGAGCTCTGCTGTCATGACTTAACCCCTAGATTAACTTAATTTGGCAACAACAATGCTAAAGGTTCCTTACTGAAATAGAAAAGATAAAGAAAAACTACTTACCAATCACCAGCCAATCACTTACCCCCTTTGGCTGTGACGTCACCTTTCAATTTCATTTCACTTTTTTGCCTTTTGCCCCCGCTGCAGCTGCATCGGTACACCTCTCGCCGACCCTGGACTCGTGCTGCTCCGAGCTGCCGCCTCCTCGACTGACTGTTCGAACTGCTCGACTCCCGCTGGCCTTTATAGGCCTCTTGTCGACCCCGGACTCGCGCTGCTCCGAGCTGCCGCCTCCTCGACTGACTGTTCGAACTGCTCGACTCCCGCTGGCCTTTATAGGCCTCTCGTCGACCCCGGACTCGCGCTGCTCCGAGCTCCCGCCTCCTCGACATTAGCCCAATACCATGTGCTTTAATTTTGCACACCAATCTCTTGTGTGGGACCTTGCCAAAAGCCTTTTGAAAGTCCAAATACACCACATCCACTGGTCCTCCCTTGTCCACTCTACTAGTTACATCCTCAAAAAGTTCTAGAAGATTTGTCAAGCATGAGTTCCCTTTCATAAATCCATGCTGACTTGGACCAATCCTGTCACTGCTTTCCAAATGCGCTGCTATTACATCTTTAATAATTGATTCCAACATTTTCCCCACTACCAATGTCAGGCTAATCAGTCTATAAATCCCTGTTTTCTCTCTCCTTTTTTTAAAAAGTGGGGTTGCATTAGCTACCCTCCAATCCATAGGAACTGATCCAGAGTCGACAGAATGTTGGAAAATGACCATCAATGCATCCACTATTTCTAGGGCCACTTCCTTAAGTACTCTGGGATGCAGACTATCAGCCCCTGGGGATTTATCGGCCTTCAATCCCATCAATTTCCCTAACACAATTTCCTGACTAATAAGGATTTCCTTCAGTTCCTCCTTCTCGCTAGACCCTCGGTCCCCTAGTATTTCCGGAAGGCTATTTGTGTCTTTCTTAGTGAAGACAGAATCAAAGTATTTGTTCAATTGGTCTGCCATTTCTTTGTTCCCCATTATAAATTCACCCGATTCTGACTGCAAGGGACCTACATTTGTCTTCACTAATCGTTTTCTCTTCACATATCTATAGAAGCTTTTGCAGTCAGTTTTTATGTTCCCTGCAAGCTTACTCTCATACTCTATTTTCCCCTCCTAATTAAACCCTTAGTCCTCCTCTGCTGAATTCTAAATTTCTCCCAGTCCTCAGGTTTTCTGCTTTTTCTGGCCAATTTATATGCCTCTTCCGTGGTTTTAAAACTATCCCTAATTTCCCTTGTTAGCCACGGTTGAGCCACCTTCCCCGTTTTATTTTTATGCCAGACAGGGATGTACAATTGCTGTAGATCATCCATTTGATCTTTAAATGGCTGCCATTGCCTATCCACCATCAACCCTTTAAGTATCATTTGCCAGTCCATCCTAGCAAATTCATGTCTCATACCATCGAAGTTACCTTTCTTTAAGTTCAGGACCCTAGTCTCTGAATTAACTGTGTCACTCTCCATCTTAATGAAGAATTCTACCATATTATGGTCACTCTTCCCCAAGGGGCCTCGCACAACAAGATTGCTAATTAATCCTCTCTCATTAGGCAACACCCAGTCTCGGATGGCCTGCTCTCTGGTTGGTTCCTCGACATATTGGTCTGGAAAACCATCCCTTATACACTCCAGGAAATTCTCCTCCACTGTATTGCTACCAGTTTGGTTAGCCCAATCTATATGTAGATTAAAGTCACCCATGATAACTGCTGTACCTTTATTGCATGCATCCCTAATTTCCTGGTTCATGCCATCCCCAACCTCACTACTACTGTTTGTTGGTCTGTACACAACTCCCACTAGCGTTTTCTGCCCTTTGGTGTTCCACAGCTCTACCCATACAGATTCCACATCATCCAAGCTAATGTCCTTCCTTACTATTGTGTTAATCTCCTCTTTAACTAGCAAAGCTACCCCACCTCCTTTTCCTTTTTGCCTCTGCTTCCTGAATATTGAATACCACTGGATGTTGAGTTCACAGCCTTGGTCACCCTGGAGCCATGTCTCCGTAATCCCAATTATATCATATCTGTTAACAGCTATCTGTGCAGTTAATTCACCCACCTTATTTCGAATGCTTCTCGCATTGAGATACAGTGCCTTCAGGCTTGTTTTTGTAACACTCTTTGTTCTTTGAGAATTATGTTGTATTGTTGCCTTTTTGGATTTTTGCCTTTGACTTCTCTGCCCTCCACTTTTCCTTATCTCCTTTCTACCATTTGCTTCTGCCCCCATTTTATTTCCCTCTTTCTCCCTGCATAGATTCCCATCCCCCTACCATATTAGTTTAAACCCTCCCCAACAGCACTAGCAAACACTCCCCCTAGGACATCGGTTCCGGTCCTACCCAGATACAGACCGTCCGGTTTGTACTGGTCCCACCTCCCCCAGAACTGGTTCCAATGTCCCTGGAATTTGAATCCCTCCCTCTTGCACCATTCCTCAAGCCACGTATACATCTGCGCTATCCTGCTATTTCTACTCTGACTAGCACGTGGCACTGGTAACAATTCTGAGATTACTACCTTTGAGGTTCTACTTTTTAATTTAACTCCTCGTTCCCTAAATTCAGCTTGTAGGGCCTCAGGGCTCATCCTGTTTTTTACCTATATCATTGGTACCTATATGCACCACGACAACTGTCTGTTCACCCTCCCCCTCCAGAATTCCCTGCAGCTGCTCCGAGACATCCTTGACCCTTGCACCAGGGAGACAACATACCATCCTGGAGTCTCAATTGCAGCCGCAGACACATCTATATATTCCCCTTACAATAGAATCTCCTACCACTATAGCTCTCCCACTCTTTTTCCTCCCCTCCTGTGCAGCAGAGCCACCCATGGTGCCCTGAACTTGGTTACTGTTGCCCTCCTCTGATGAGCCATCTCCCCCAACAGTATCCAAAGTGATATATCTGTTTTGGAGGGAGATGACCACAGGGGACTCCTGCACTACCTTCCTACTCCTGCTCTGCCTGATGGTCACCCATTCCGTATCCGCGTTTGTAACCTTTACCTGCGGTGTGACCAATTCACTAAACATGCTATTCACGACATTCTCAGCATCGCAATTGCTCCAGAGTGAATCCATGTGCAGCTCAGTGCCGCAATGCGGTCTAACAGGAGCTGCAGCTGGATACACTTCCTGCACATGTAGTAGTCCTACTGATAAGAAAAGAAAAAGAAAAGGAAAAATATAAAATACTCACCAATCCACCAGCCAATCGCTTACCTGCTTGGCTGTGATGTCAAACTTCAATTTCTTTTTACTTCTTTTTTTTACCTTCGGCCTCGATCTCCTGCTCCCAACTGCTGCTCCTGCTCCCGAACTCCGTGCTCTTTTATCTGGGCCTCGATCTCCCGAACTGCTTACTGCTTGGCTGCGACATCACACTTTGATTTGTCTCCCTCTTTGATC